>NC_133764.1:23881267-24201972 GCF_036562045.2 Rhinolophus sinicus
AATTTTAGAATCTTTCTTCTAATTGAAATTTCCATTAAGTAAAACCAACCAAAATGGAATATTCAAAACTGAAAAATCTCTGGGTAGAAAGAGTACATTTGAAATGTACATCAATGCTTTTAAAGCTTCAATGTACCAAAGCAGCAATTTTTAAACATTACTAAATGCCTCAAAAAGTTAATGCATTTATTTACGGAGTAAGAAAAAAACTAAAGGGAAAGAATCACATAAGTATTACCCACCAGGTCAAGTACAGAAATCTATCATATTGTGAGACTGCAATACTATGACCAAGAGATTTAAAACTAGGCTATCCTTTAGGAGAAAAGTAACCAAAGCCTATACAACTGTGGCATAGAAATTCAGGTAGTTGTAAAGGTTAAAGAAAACAAATTCAAGGCAGAATAAGCACCAAAATACTACTTTGATCTGTACTTTAGTGAGTTGAATTATCAAAATGAATTTTTCACAGGTTTTCTGGGAATAAGAAAATTAGCCAAAGTCTATATGTGAGACAGCTTTGATAAACAATAGGTTAATTAAAACAAATTTAAAGCTTGCTAAATCCAAGAATTCATTTAATGATTTTAATACTATACTCACCTTCGAAGCTTGTCTTAAAACATCCACCACGACTTTGACTGGTAAGCCTGCTGTGATTTCTTTCATTGCCTCAATGCACCATTTATATGCCTAAACACACACACACACACACACACACACACACACACACACACACAAAGAGCAATAACTGTGATAAATCAAATTGACAGTATTTAATAAAATAATTGTGAATTTTTTCCTGCAAGTTTTCAAGTAGTTGAGCAAGAACACACACAAAATATTTACACTTAAAATTTCCTTTCCAAGGTAAAGTTTTCTTGAGAATATAAGTTTGTTTCATTTTTCTTTGGACATGTGACACATATTCAGGAAATCAGAGGCATGTCCTGTCTTGCCCGGAAGTCTCTGCACATACTGTTTCCTCCTTCTTCCAACTCATTGACCCACCTAACTTGTCTCTCAGGTTTCAGCCTCAGACTGGGTTTCCCCTACTATAAAGCTTATTATTTTGTATCTTAATTGCCAGTTTAGTTGAGTGCTTCCTTTGTGCCAGCTATTGTTCTAAGCACTTTATGTTCATTAACGCATTTCAGTGACACAACAAACCTATGAGATACGTACTATTATTACGGAAAACTGAAGTGCAGAGAGGTTATGTGCCAGGCAGTGTGTTAGCACAGAGGTATTTATCTCCTGGGGAACAAAACATAAATGATCTTCCTATCTTAGTGGGGGAAAGAAAAAAAACCCAAAATAAATTACTTTGGATAGCAAGAACTGCTTCAAAGAAACAAAACAATATTATGAAGGGATCATAAGGAATGGGGGGAGAATTAGAAAATAAACATTTGTTTTCCTCTGCAAACTTTCTTCTCTTACATTCCACCTAAAAAAGATGTAGCTACTCAGAAGCAATTTTGATGCAAAAATAAACTACACATGATTTAGGCCAAAAAACCTGGTTTGTTTACAAGATAGTAAATAGGCTGATTTTGCTCCAGAGTTATAAGGTAAAATCTTTAGAACTGTGGTAGACTGTAACACTGCTTTAAAGTACTTGCTGCCCCATCACTGGGGAAGGATCTACTTCCTTCCCACATTAAAGACTAGAGTGGTCATGTGATTCCCTTTGGCCAATTAAAATAGGAGTTGAAATGAAATGTGCCATTTCTGGGAGAAAGCTCTACATGCCAGTAGTACTTCCCCATGATGTTTATGCCTCTGTTCCAAGGCTGGTAATGTTCTAGAGAGAAAATGCTCCACCACATGGGGTTCTGATTAAAGTGTAGACATAATGTTAAGCAGAGCCAGAGACCTCCAAGACAGGATGTAGCATAAGCAAGAAATAAACTTTCATTGTTCCAACCCACTATTTTGAGGTTATTACCTCAGCAGAGCTTAGCCTCCCCTATCAGAATATGGTGATAATTCATCAAACGATATCCTCAAGATTTGTGTAGTTTTTCTCTAGATATGAATGACAAATTTATTTATACTTAAAAGGATAAACTATCAAAATTATCCAAGAAATATTCATAAACTTAAACATTCCTCATGAACATGCTGAGAGCTATAAACACCATGAATAAGGCACTGTATAAACTCCCAATCCAAACGTAGAAAGTAAATAACTGCCTAATAAAGAAAGTAGAAACTAGTAAATAAAAGGCACTTTGTTCCACTAAATATATTGATGCGTCTGGACATATTAAGATGGGCCTGGAGCTGAGCATGGGAGTAAAGAATGGCAAGTTATGATTCACTCTATGTGACAGAAAGAAGAGTGTAGAGTTCTAGAGGGAAGTATGAAAAAGAGGGATGAAAAGAAACGATGAAAGAGGAATGTGAGGTGGCTAAGGTGAGCTCCTATGTACAGATATAAAAAGATGGTGGGGCACCTGGAGAACTTCTAAGATTGGCATTTTTAATACTCAATCTGCTGTTATTTGCCTCATTCACATTTCCAGTAAAGTTGGCTATCCACACAAAAGCCTTCTGTAAGTGGAATTCTTTGATTTTGGTGTATGAAAATCATAGAAAGGGGCCAAGTCCTACATTTGGGGCGATAAACTATGAAACAAGGGGCAGCAAAACAATCCATCAACAGAACTAATTCAGCAGATACAGGAATTCAGCATTAAAAACAACCAGAAGAACATACATAAAGCACCTGAGAAATTGCAGACATGCTGATAAGGATTTTAGACTTTTACACATGCGTTTGATGCCTTCTGATAGATATTAAAAGCAGGATGAACACTGGAGTTGCATAACATCACTTTGTAATTATTCTAGAATATTATAGTTTCATTTCTAATTGTACCTTTCCTTTAAATATGGAATATATATATAGCAAAAAATCAAGATAAGGATAATTTTAAAACATGAAAGCTAAATGACAGCTACCTGACAGCATAATTGTAAGCTGACAGCATGAAATAATTATAATATTCCATAAATAAAGCAACCAAGTAAAACAGTTAAGCATACATAGATCAGTTCTCAACTAAGTATTCATTACCACCAAAACATTAATTTAATAGTATAAAGTCAGTATATATATCTTTCTCATAAGGCAGAAGAAGAAGCAAAACAATGCAATATAAATAAAATCTAGCTTCCTAATGCAATGAATGCCTTCAAGTTATGAGAGTTTACCCAGAGTTACATAATCAGTAACAAGCATCTATTAAAACTTTATTTAACAGAGCGTTCCCATCAAAGTAATTTAGGCAGAGATATATTTGGTCAAGTTAAAAACAAAAACAAAACACGCCCTAAATCGTACACGTTTAAAATCCATCTCATGGAATACTTCTTTTGCCTGATTTAAAATATTCCATTACAAATGTGTACTGCTTTAAACACCTAACGTGTGAAAATGAGATCTCTTAAGACAAATACAAGAGTGTATCTGTTTTATAGATACTTACTGGTCAAAATGAAATGCACTTCAAAATACTTACCTCATCATAGTGACTTTTTGCAAATAGGAGTGCACACAGCTCTCCATAGAGTGCAGCTTTGTTTGCTTGCTGGCCATGTTTGGAGAGTTTATCCATATATGTCTGAGCTAACTTAAATGTTTCTTCACCCAGATGATATTTGCAATTTCCATTTCGCACATGAAGCAACCTGCAAAAGCATACACTATATTCCTCTATTTTTGATAACCTCTTACAGAGGAACACACCAACAAACAAGACTTTCATTGAAAGATAAATGCTATGAAGATGATAAAAATAGGGTAATACACTTAAGAGCTTCATAAAAGAGGTGTTCAGGGTAGACAGGGAAGAATTCTCTTGAGGAGGTAACATTTGAGTTGACACCTAAATGAAGAAGAGGCAATCACGTGAAGATCTGGGGGAAAACAATTTCCCAACAGGACAAATACAAAGGCCCTGAGAAAGGGAAAAGAATTCTGGCATAATAAAAGAACAGAAAGAAGGCCAATGTGTCTGTATGGATGAAGGATTATGTAAAAAAAGATGAGAAAGCAGCGATAAGAACGATTTTATAGGGCTTTGCTGGCCTCCGTAAGAAGTTCTGGTTGCAATAGTGAGAGATTATTTGATTTATGTTCTAGAACAACACTATCACAGTAAAATCCCATATACCCCCTGACTCATAGCATTTAATTTCTATGACAACATAAGACCACATCTACTTGATCAATAGCTATTGTCCAAAGCAATTACTACTTAACTGGTTAAACTACTCATTGTTTGAAATGGAAACTATACCAAACTGCAATCCACAGCAGCTGTACCATTTTACATTCCCATTAGCAAAGCACCAGGATTCTAATTTCTCTACATTCTTGCTAACACTTTTCTGGGGTTTTTTTTGTTTGTTTTAATTACAGCCATGTGGTAGGTGTGAAGTGGTATCTCACTCACTGTGTTTGATTTACATTTCCCTAATGACAAATGATGATGAGCATCTTTTCATATGCTTATTGGTCATTTACATATCATCTTTAAGAAATGTCTGTTCAAAGTCTTTTACCGACTTTTTAATTGGGCTGTTTGTTGTTTTTGAGTTGTAGTTCTCGATATATTCTGGATACTAGACCCTTATCTGATATATAATTTACAAATATTTTCTCATAGGTTGTTTTTTCACTTTCTTCTTAATGTCCTTTGATGCACAAAAGTTTTAATTTTGATGAAGTTCAATTCACCTGTGAACAGAGAGTTTTACTTCTTATTCCTAATAAGGATGGTTTTTACTCCTTTTTGTTCAATTGGTTTGGGTAGAACTTTTAGGACAATGTTGAATAGTAGTAGTGAAAGAGGATATCCTTGTCTTGTTCTCAGGGAAAAGCTTTCAGTCTTTCACCATTGAGTACGTTAGCTGTGGATTTGTCATAAATGCACTTTACCATATTGAGGAAGTTCCTTCCTATTCCTAGTTTTCTGAATGTTTCCATCATGAAAAGGTGTTGAATTTTGTCAAATGTCTGTGTCAATTGAGATGATCACGTTATTTTCCCCTTTATTCTATTAATATGGTGTATTATATTCATTGATTTTCTTATGTTGAAATCACCTTTGCATTCCTGGGATAAATCCCACTTAGTCATGGTATATAATACTTTTATATCTGTTGAGTATTTCTGCATTGTATTCAGAGAGGATATTACTCTGGAGTTTTCTTTTCTTGTAATGTCTTTATTTCTGGTATTGGTATCAGTTTAATGCTGGCCTCACAGAATCAGTTAGAAAGTTCCTTCCTCTTCAATTGTTTGGAAGACTTTGAGGACCGGTGTCAATTTTTCTTTAAATGTTTGGCAGAATTCATTAGTGAAGTCTTCTTATTCTAGGCTTTTTTTTGTTTGTTTGTTTTGGAAGGTTTTTGATTACTAATTCACTCTCCTCACTTGTTATAGGTTTGTTGAGATTTTCTATTCCTTCTTGGTTCAGTTTAAATAATTCGTGTGTTTGTAGGAATTTATCCATCTACATTATCTAATTTGTTGGCATACAACTATTCGTGGGATTTTATGATTCTATTACTGAAAGGTTGGCAGTAATGTCCTAACTCATATACCCGATTTTAGCTGTTTGCATTTTCTGCTTCAATCTGGTGTAGTTTTAATTTTAAGTGGGGAAGGAAAGCATGTGACACGTAGCAGGCACTGTTGGCTCCCTAACCAACAGCCACTTTCCCCAGTTAATGCTTGCTGGCAGAACCCTCATTTTGTTCTGGTACTGATCCCCTTTTCTCACAGGACTCAGGGAGTGTTTATAATTAGTTTAAGCCAACCACAGGGTAGTGATCTCATTCCACTTGCCAGTGATTGATTCAGGGAACACCAAATGAGCTAGTTCTGGCTAATGAGACGCAAGGGTAGATCAGCTGGGTGGTTTCTAAGAAAGACTCCCTGTCATTAAAGATAAAATATGGTGCGTGGGAAGGGATTCTATCTTGTGCTGGACAATGTGGAATCTGCATGGGGTATCTCAAACCACAGCAGCATCCATACAACCACTGGGGAGTTAGCCAAAGACCAAAAAACCCAGCACAGATGACAGAGGAGCAGACAGAAAAAATCTAGCTCCTCAATAGATCTATGATTCTAAATTAACTGACCCTGGAGGCAATTGACATTGTATTGATAACCTTTTTATCAAATTCTTTGTATTTTTAAGGGTGCATTGCTTATGTAGATGGCTGCTATAATATTTGCTATACAAGTGTTTATGACCTTTCTATGGATTGTACATTTTATTAACAATATTCCTTTGTATCAACTAATGGTCTTTATCCTGAATTCTGCTTTGTTTTGAATATTTGTTTTCTTTGTTTTAATTGGGAAATAGTGGGAACAGTGTGTTTCTCCAGGGCCCATCAGCTCCAAGTCATTGTCCTTCAGTCTAGTTGTGGAGGGCGCAGCTCAGTTCCAACTCCAGTCGCCGTTTTCAATCTTAGCTGCAGGGGGCGCAGCCCCCCATCCCATGCCAGAATTGAACGGGTAACCTTGTTGTTAAGAGCTTGCGCTCTAACCAACTGAGCCATCCGGCCCGCCCCAATATTTGTTTTCTTTTAACAATATATAGCTGGATTTCATTTTTTTAAACCCTCTTGGCAGTTGCTATCTTTAGACACAGAAATTGAGCCCACTTACATGTACTGTGATGTTAGTTATTAGTTATAGTTGGTTTTAATCTTTTCATATCATTTTTCACTCAGCATAATTATTTTCTCATTGTCTTTGCTTGTGTCTAGCCTGGACAGATTTTAAATCATTCTTACCCCTACTCCCACTACCCTAATTTGGAATGTCTATCGTATTTTTCCATTATGCAAGTCATTATATATCCACCCCTATCATTCCTCCACTCACTAGATGAGACTTTTCTAACACTTGTACTACTACACTTTCCCAAATGTGTATTTTTAAAATAGGCTATAATATATACCCAAAAGAAAGCAACCTGAATATAGTAACATGAGCCTCCATTTTTCATCCAAAAAGTTTTTTAGCCAATTTGAATGTATCTAGTTTTAGGGACATATACAACATTTTTTAACTTATAATATTTAAATCATCTTTTTGTCATGTTACATACAAATATTTAAAATCTAGGGGTGGCCAGATGGCTCATTTGGCTAGACTATGAGCTCTGAGCAACAGGGTTACCAGTTTGATTCCCACATGGGCCAGTGAGCTGTGCCCTCCACTCCACAACTAGATTGAAAACAACAACTTGACTTGGAGCTGATGGGTCCTGGAAAAACATACTGCTCCCCAATAAAATTAAGAAAAAAAGAAAAAAGAAAAAAAGAAGAATTTACTTTCTTTAAAAAAAAAAAAAAAAAACCTAAATTTTCTTCCTTGCAATTTATGAAACAATTTTATCCAAACTATTAACATGCATCTTAAAAACATTTATCTTTATCATCACCATAACTACTTTTTGAGACATCTAACAGTTTTTCATAGTAAAACATTTTCACTTGTTTGGATATTCAGCTCTTTTGAATCTGGTATGATGTCACCAGATATTTTATTCAAAGGTACCAGCAGCCACTTGCAACCATTAGGACGGCTGGGCTTTTCCATTCCACCTAAGGCAAGCAGACATCCATAATCTCCACAATCAAACCACTTATTGCATCACATTTCAAACTAATATGTAAAATGCCAGTTAAAAAAGATACCTAACGCAACTATAAGGTTATGATCTCCTTAATAATTCTAAATGTGTTAAATTCCAGAATATTCTACCCAGTGTTCTCTATGAGCTTCCTACATTGGCTATGGCCGAGTTCTCAGGTTAACATTTCTTTCTCCACTACTACTTTGTTGTTCAAAATAATAGACTTGATAAAAATATCATACAACCTGAGGAATTCTATAAGGCAACTCTATTTATTAAGGGATAATGTTCAGGGAAAAAACCCTTACCTTGCATTTAATAGTATGTGGTAACTGAGAATTTCTATTTTATGTTATTTCTAAAATTTCCCTTTTATTTCCAGTTTAGAAAAACTCCTTAAGGTCTATTACAAGCTCCCAATTTGTTCTTCATTCTCCTTCTATTCCATTTACATGTAACTATGTATTACAATACTCATGGCTTACCATTGTTTCCTATACTATCTTCCCCTACCTTAAGATTTGTTATTGAACTTGTATTTGATTAGAGAAATTCCTTGAGTATTTTCCTCCAATAAAATACATGGAGGTATATTAGGTCTCTGTATATTTGAAAGTTAACTATTTTACCTTAAAAGTTGGTGATGTAATATAGAATTTTCTCTCAATAGTTGCGTTACTGCTATTCTCTTCTAGCTTCTGATTTCTATTTATTTTTACACATGTGCTGCCAAAGCGAGCACTCATTTATTTTTGGATTTCAGGAAATTAACTGCCTAGAGCTCAGGGTTCTTTTTCAACCTAAATTCAAGTTTTCCCTCCCCCACCACCGGTTTGGTTCAGGAGTTCCTTTTTTCATTTAAAATTCCAAAAATAACCCAATGTAATTGTGCTTATTTCTGGACAGTACAATGATAAATAATATTTTTCTTCTTCCAACTTTTCTATATGTTTTGAATTTGTTTGGCAATAAACACATGCATAAACAGAAAAAACAAAGATAGTAAATAGAATATGAATAAAAGGAAATAGGCAGAGTCTTCAAGGAGTACAACAAGGACTGAGAAATGGTACTAGGTTTAACTATAGTGGTACCATATTTGACAAGAAGATTCCCTGACATTTGCCCTATACTGCTTCCATGCCAACCACAGATTAGAATCTGGCTTTGTGTCATTAAATTAAAAAAACACACTCCTACTCTTGCGACAGGCTCAAAGCCCCTGGGATCAGCCAAAACATTTCATTAGTGTTAGTTCTGCAAAATATTTATTTTCCAATTCAGTTGAACACATGGTCAATTAATCCCCCAAATTTTTCTGCTTTAAAAAAATAGCTAAGAAAAGTTTAATCCTTTTATTCCAAATACTACTAATGGGAAGACAAAACCATATACTATATATGTAAATTATATTAAATACACCTTAATGACCAAGAATCTAGCCAAGTATAGTTGTGTAGAAACAAATTTTATTTTGATATTTGAAATTCACCAAAACAAAATATCTAGGTATACAGGCCATAAACTAGTATTATAAATAGCTTTGTTTCCTTGTCCAGATATTTTTCTAATTCCATATATGTCTGTTCTGAAGACAGCCAGGACAGTCACTGGATTGACAGCTACTTATCCAAGATTCCTCTCCTCTCCTTCCTTAATGTATACCCTTGAGTCCATTTAGGGCAGCAATATGCACAATCTAAAATGTTTTGCCCCCCTGGGGGAGCTGGGTGGCTGATGGTTAGAACACAGTGCTCATAACACCAACTTCGCTGGTTTGATTCCCACATGGGCCAGTGAGCTGCGCCCTCTACAACTAGAGTGAAAACAACGACTTGACTTGGAGATGATGGGTC
This sequence comes from Rhinolophus sinicus, assembly GCF_036562045.2. Classification (NCBI taxonomy): domain Eukaryota; kingdom Metazoa; phylum Chordata; class Mammalia; order Chiroptera; family Rhinolophidae; genus Rhinolophus; species Rhinolophus sinicus. The sequence continues at coordinate 23,890,797 of NC_133764.1, forward strand.
CTGGAAAAACAATGTTCCCCAATATTCCCCAATTAAAAAAAATAAAAAAAAAATGTTTGCTCCCCTGATCACTTTACATGGGTTGGAAGATGTGTAGAATGTGTCCCAGTTTACCAGTTTCAAAGACAGGCAAGCAAAGAGATAAAGCTAGGCTTCAGGGAAAGCTATATTTTTATGACTGAAAAAAGGCAGAAAAAGCCGGCTCAGCTGCCATGAGCCTTTTGCCCTTCTCCCTGCTTATAACACTTGCAAACATAATGATGTGAGCTATATGCTGAAGATGACAAAATAGGAAGGCGAGAAGGAACTCTGGCCCTGTGAGAAAACTCAATCTTTTGGTTACACTAAAGTAAAATTTATATAGCCCCAAAATTAGACAGAAGAAACGTTAGTTATTTGGGTGAAATAAATCTTCTGATTCTATGAATAAAAAGCAAGCACATACAAGGAAATATATTACCTGTGGGTCAAAAGACTGCTTTAAAGAGGAATCTACAATGAAATCACACAAAATGGCTTTTCTGTTCCAAATTAACTAGTTCACATACACAGAAACATTTAAATAGTCCCTCAAATCCCATATAGGATAGTCTAATCTCCCATTCCTACAAAGATACAATAGGCAGAAGAGAGGAAGAAAGTTGACAAAGATTATTTTTATCAGTACTACATACAAATTATAGGCCCAAATAATCCCTTTATAGCTTCTGCACACAAGTATTTCTATAATTTATCATGTACTTCTAAAATATCAGTGGAAATAATCATAAGCTTCTAAAATATTATCTATAATTAAGTTTGCACATTACAAAATTAACTTCAGGACTTGAATATTTGTGTAACACAGGTACACCCTGTACAAAACACGGATAATGACAACCTCAAAGTACTGAACTCCAATTGGTTAAAAAAAAACAAAAAACCAGAGAGATTACTCAATTTTAGCTTAAATCAACAATGGTTTTATATAAAATCTATATTCTAGCTCTAAAGGGGGTTCAGATTTAATTAACTCATCTCTAAGATACCAAGGATATTCAATCCTTTATTCAATATTCAAAAACTAAATTCAGTAAATTGACCAGACTTTAGTTAACTTAGGACAAGGAATTTCTGTTACGTTTTAACTTTATTTTCATTTCCTTTTAGTTTTATTTAAAAATTCTTTTTAAGAAAAGTCAAATCAAATTGGGGGACAAAGAGTAAGCCTATATGAAAATAGTTAAAACTAAATGTTACACGTGCAGACAAAATAAGGACAGTAAAAGCAAGAGTTACTTCTAAATTTGCTTGCTTTTCCTTTACATACATCTGTTAAAAATTATTTTTAAAGCAAACAGTTATTTATAAGTAAAATACTAATCTTGTTATGCACAATTCTAGATATGCAAACAGAGCAGGGGTTAAAAAAAAATTACACCCAAGAAAAAAGTGTATTTATTTTCCTAGCATCTGATGCCCTCCACAGTTCTGGTACATACTAGGCATTCAACAAATATTCATTGAATGAATGAACAAACAAGTTCTATGATGAAGCTAAAATATATATACACAGTCTGGTTCATAATACTGAAATCTAAACTAAGATAACTATAACAAGTCAACTGTATTTTGGGGATGAGAGACAGTGGAGGCCAGTCTAGTGAAACTGTGACATATAAATATCACTTCAGAGATTAATTCAAATATTGAAGTACGTTTAGAAGAGCTAAAACTATAAAAACCACTAAGAACAATTATAGCATGTAATTGTAGGATCTGTTCAAACTTACCTCACGCAACATTCTACTGCACGAAACCAATGAAGCATCTCATCATGTAGAGTACACAACTGAAGGCAGGACAGAAAAACTTTCTCAGCATCACTATACCAGCCTGCATCGGAAAGAAAGCCACCTAAAGGACAAGAAAAACCAATCACTTTAGATAATTTAATAAATCACTTAAAACCCAAAATGACACGATTATAATGAATGCCATTTAAAATGGAAAAAAACAAAAACAAAAAATCCAACAATATTAAAGTCCTGTGTTTAGCCCCAAACAAGGATACTAATTGTGAAACTTTGAAAAAAACAACAACAAACAAACACTTTCAAACCAGGGGAAGTAGATCAAAATTGAGACCTTGAATAAGGAGTGAAGAATATTAATACTCTAAGAATACTCTGTGAACTAAGAGTTGACATTAGCCACTATAGTCTAATAATTCTAATATTTTCATCCTGTAGGATAAACCTAACTTTCCAAACTCTCCATATCCAATCCCAAAGACAATAAAGAAATCTGAATAAACTTAACCTTCTTAGTACAGCGGCACATCATTGAGGATACATAGATAAGAGATGGTGATGCTTGCTCATCTCATTTTTTTAGCTAGAAATTAAATTGCTGTCCTGCAAGTCCTAATGTACTGGGAATCTTCTTCTTAGAATAGTGTTGCTCTCTTCAGAGGCTCTTGACCCCTCATGATAATTTAATGTTTTTAATAGTGTCAATGGTCTTAACAGTGTGAGAGTCAAGAAAATACTATACTTTGCTCAGACCCATGTTTTATGTTTAATTAAAGCTATATATAATCAAACAAATATTTTAATTGGAGACAAGTATGCTTTAGAATATTATAGGGACCTCATCAAGTGACTGAATAATATGGTTATTATACCAGAGAGAGGGAAAGGGAGGGGGAGGGAGAGGAAGAGAGAGAATGAAAGAAACAAGAGACATTCCTTCCTGTTTGCTTCCAGTTTCTGTCCTCAAGGCTCCCGCTGACAGCGATGCCCCTAGAGTAATGCTCTGTAGTCTGGCTGTGGCAATTCATTCCTGTAAGCCAATTACAGTTTCAGTTTTCCAATACTTGCCAAACCAGATTCACAGAACCCAGGTCAGAGAAACTAGCTCCAACCAGCCAGGTGCTGCTCTTAAAAGTCTAGGTTCCAGACTCATGGGCCCCTTCTCAGAGCTGAGGCACCTATATCCAAGCAGTATACCAGCTCTGTGAGGCACCTCCTCAAGCTTAATAATTCCAAACTCATCCCTTGGTTCCCCAAGCCCTAGGTGTGGTAGTTGATTCTTACAGTTGCTATGTTCATAATACCCAAGTGTTCCTTTTTTGTTTTCCAGCTCTCTAACACCTGTTTAAAAATTCTTTATATTAAATTCTAACTCTACAACATGCTAAATGAAACAAACCAGTCACAAAGATATTTTATGGGTCCATTTACATAAAATGTCCATATAGAGAGAGAGAAAGGTCTGATGTTTGCCTAGGCAAGAGGTGTCAGAAGGAAATGAAAAATGACTGCTGATGGATATGGGTTTCTTTTTGGGGTGATGAGTGTTCTAAAACTTACCATGGTGACGTTTTCAGAACTTGGTGAATACATTAAAAACCTTTGAACTGAATAACTTAAATGGGTGAACTGTGAATATCGCAATAAAGCTGTTATTTAAAAAATTGTATCCATCACTGTATACTTCTAGTGTGAAGTTTTTTCACTGTTTTGGTAATTTTAGGATGAAGACTGATAATATAACTGAGTTTAGGACTTGGTTCTATCTCCAAGATATTTCTTCAATCTGGTTCATTTCAGTGACCAGATTGGTATTAAGTGTTTGTGGAGATGACAGAGGATCTCAATGAACACTAGCCTTCCTGCCTTTTATTTTAACTTGATAATAAATTTCTCCCAGAGTTTTTCATGACCATGTGTGACTAATGGGATGTCAACCTTAACATACGTCAAGATCACAAACACACTACTGTTACAGACCTTCTTTGGTCACAATTCTGTTGCAATTTAAATTCCATGGGACGATCAAAGTATAAATGCTGAGGGTTCTTTTCAGAAAAGAATGCTCTGAAGTTCCTCCAGCAAACTGTCTATGACTTTTACAAAGAATTATTCTAAGACTAAAGGAAATGATCATGAAAACTCGTTAGCAAAGAAAGTGTATGTGCACTTATGTGAGAGAGAAAACCTGTGCATGCACACACTAATTTGAGAAGCTAAAAATAGAAAGTAGTCTGTGGTGATGGAACAGTCCTGTATCCTAGTGGCAATGACAGTTATATGAATCTTTATATGGAATCAATTGTGCGCGCACACACACAAGTAAATGTAAAAACTGGTAAAAATTAAATAAGGCTTGTAGTCTAGTTAAAAGTATTAAACCAGTGTCAATTTCCTGGTTTTGGTACTGTCTGTGAATCTACAATCATTTCAAAATAAAATTAAAAAATTTTAAAGAAAGGTAGCAACAACCTTAATAAGTAATTGCCTGAAACATACTTGCCTATGCAGACTTGGTGAAAACCATATAAAATATTATACATACTTTAAACAATACTTTTCTATATATATAGCATACAAAACCTCCTCAGAATCCTTTTCCATTTATGTTGTCAGTATTCTCACCTAACACCCCCCGTGAGGAAACACAAAATTACCATCATTTTCGAGATGAAAAAACTGAGGCCCGAAAAGAATGAAGTCCCACATCACAGCAGATAGTAAGCTGGTAAAAGAGGCTGGTGGCAGCACGACACGGGAGAAAGACTTGTGGCTTGAAATCATATAGATACAAGATGCTAATCTTAGCTCTACCACTAGCTATGTGACTTGAGCAAGTTACTCAACATTTTTTGAGTCTGTTTCCTCATTTGTAAAATGATCTTAATACCAACACATGACTGGAATGTCGTGAGGATTCAGAAAGAGAGCATTTAAATGCCTAGTACAGTGCTTGGCACAACTTCATGTTCAATACATCACACCTAGTTTTGCTGATGTTTTTCTCACGACTTCCTTATGTAGACTTGGGGGATGTCTTGGAAGAATCCTTTCTTGCTGGCAGGTCTAATTCTGAGTCATGTCACACAGGACACAACACTCCTCTATTTTACTATTACTTACCTAAAACAAAGCCAACCTGGATAGCTTTTTCCTTTACTGCAGCATCTGATTCTGCTATATAAGAGCACCGTCTACTGAATGAGTAGGCCAAAACTGAAGCAACTTTCACACCATGATCCATCAAAGCCTGAAAACAATGATGAAGCAAATGTCTGAAACAGAAGGAAAAAGTTATTTTATAAATGTAATGTAGTTTGTCCTTTTAGACAGTGTTAGCTTGCTTTTTAAAAATAACAATACCATTACTTCCTAAGATGGAATAAGATAAAAAGTGTCTAGCCTTATGAATTGTGAGGTCATAATAATTCAGTTTAGCATAGTACCTTTACTCAGTCGATCACTGAGTGATGTTATATGTGTAAATGTATGGAAACGAAGGATAAAACTAACTTTTAACATCAGTTTTAAAAACCAAATTGTCTTACAATTCAACAATCCAATTAAAAAATGGGTAATGGATTTGAATAGAGATTTCTCCAAAGAAAACATACAAATGGCCAATAAGCAAAAGAAAAGATGCTCAGCATCGTTAGTCATTAAGGAAATGCAAATCAAAACCACAATGAGATACCACATCACATCTGCTAGGATAGCTGTAATAATTTTTTTTTAAAGTGATGGCAAGGATATGTAAAAATTGGAACCCTCGTACATCGGTGCTGGGAACATAAAATGGTTACAGCCACTGTGAAGAACAGTTTAGAAGTTACTAAAAATGTTAGAGGATTATTATACGTATATATCCTAGTTACATGTACAAGAGAAATGAAACTATTTGCATACAAAACCTTGTCCATGAATATTCACAGCAGCATTATTTATAATAGCCACAAGCTAGAAACAATGGAAATGCTCAACAGATGATTAGATAAACAAGACAGTATATCCATACAATGAAAATTATTCAGCCCAAAAGGAAAAAAGTACTGATACAAAAACAAAAACAGGAATGAACAGGGTTTCTTTTTAGGGTGATGAAAATATTCTAGAATTAGATAGTGGTAATGACTACAAAACCTTCTGTGTATACTAAAAGTGAATGAATTATATAATTTAAAATGGTGAATTTTATGGCATGTGAATTATATTCCAATAAAAATTTTTTAAGAAGCAAAACTATAAATAACAGTCACTGCTCCAAAGAAAGGGGGAAAATGTCAAATTACATGCTTTTAATTCCAAATATATTAAATACTTAAAAAAGGATTGGGATTTGGTGAAATGAGAGATGAAAGGGATGTATGCCACTAAATCTTTACAATGGTCACGCTTATAACTGTATAAAAAATTCAAATCCCAGAGAGCTAAATTTTCTTAGAGCAAAGAATGCTTTCTGAAGTTTTTCTACAGCGTTCTTTTACCAAAATGAAGTTCTCATCTATTATTTTTTTACAGATTAATTTTAATCAACCAACCAAGAAGTTTCTCTATAGGCTTAGTACAGAGGCCACATTTCAAAGTTATCCCTGAAAAGTGAAATCATGTTATTTATTTATTTGTTTTATTATATCATCCCTCTCTAAAATACAAAATCCATGAGGGAGAGATGTCACAGATCTTTTTTTCACTGCTGTAACTCCAGAATCTAGAACAGTACACCGGACACATACTAGGCACTCAATAAGTTTTTACTTAATTTGAACAAATGAAACAACTTGGCAGCATTTATATCAGAGATTAGCAGCATTTTGTAAAATTATATTCTTATTTTTATAGACATGTGGGTTAGGAAAAAGAAATGGCATTTAAAGCAAATTTAGGGAAGAACGTTAAAGAGAATAGCAAGTATAAGGGCCATGTCACCCACAATTGGCTCCGACTACATAATAGCCACTGTGGGGAAGATGAATTCGGTCTCCTTTTCCTGAACATAAAAAGCAATGGTGGTATTGATGGCTTCACAACAATTTGAATGTAGTTAATGCCACTGAATTGTACACTTAAAAATGGTTAAAATGGTAAAATTTAGGTTATGCATAGTTTACCACAATTTTCAAAAAATGAATTTACCTTTTATCCAAAGCTCTCAATACTTTAGCAAAAACTTCCAATTCACAAAATTCACTGCCCAGTTGACATAAGCGTCCCTGTTGGTAAAGCTGAAATAAAATAAAATAAAAAGATAATTTAAAAAAATGTAATTTATTTCTAATTTCTATTTTAATTATACTTATGAATATAATTTGATGAATTTAATGAATATTACTCAAAGTCTGTATAATTATATATAGTATCAGGAAAGATGCTTGTGCTAAGAGAATGACACACTAACAAATTTCTATAATTCATATAGAAGCATTTTAATAGTTGTATATGATAAAATTAGTATTTGTAAAACAATATCTGGTACGTGGCAAGTACTACAAAGTGCTATATAATTATGTATTTATTAAATAAACATAAAAAAGTCATACTCAAGAAACTTTCAAAATTAATTCCTTTTTTTCCTTAAACAAAACTGAACAGTTAATGTAAAATTATCAAAATGATAGCAAAGATAATATCCAGAAGCCAGAACCAATCAATATGCCCCACTAAGGGCTCTTCAGAGCAGAACAAGAATCTCAGTTCGGTTCTGGGCATGATACTTCACAAGCCGACTATAACAGCAGGATAGTCTGAAAAATCCAGGACGGCAGGATTTTTAATCATTGTCACATTTAGCCATGTTCTGACTTTTTAGAACTTCTATTTAAAATATCTTAATAAGGGGCGGTCGGATGGCTCAGTTGGAGCGCAAGCTCTTAACACCAATGTCGCTGGTTCAATTCCCACATGGGCCAGTGAACTGCGCCTTCCACAACTAGATTGAAAACATCTTGAGCTTGGAGCTAAGCCGCTGGCGGGCGGCCAGTTTGCTCAGTGGTTGGAGCGCGGTGCCTGTGGCACCAAGGTCGCAGGTTGGAGCCCTACATGGGCTGGTGAACTGCGCCCTCCACAACTCAATTGAGGACAATGACTTGACTTGGGCTAGGCTGCGCCCCCTCCACAGCTAGATTGAAAACAACGACTTGACAGGGAGCTGATGGGTCCTGGAAAAACACGCTGTTCTCCTATATTCCCCAATTAAAAAAACAACAACCTTGTTCCATTTTAAAAAATAAAGTATCTTAATAAATGGGAGAATGTTTATAAAAAATAATACATGCATATGGTTAATAGGAGATAAATACTACTGCCCCTCTTTCCCCTACTCCAGCTTTTGAATTTATATGTGCTATATAAATATAATGCTTTAGAAGGCAGGAATTTTCTTATATTAACTCACTGTATATTATAAGCACTTAACACCTAGCTCAGTTGATGAGAAGGGTTTCCTAAAGAGGGTAAGATCTAGAGTTCATTTGCCAAATGGGCCAATTAACTTTGCTCAGGGAAAACATACTACAAACTCAGTCAGCAAACTCTTGGGCATTAAGTCACTAGTCACTATGAAGGAAAGGCAAGCTATAGATCTATTAATGCAAATCAATAATGACTGCTGTGAAAAATCCCTAACAACTGCTGCAGGGTAGGCGACAGGACATGCTCAGGAAAGGGAGGCAGAAATGTTTTCTTCACATAATGGTTTGGCTGTTCTTATTAACAATAAACCTTCACAGGGAAAGATTCGCTGTTTTTGGAGATGATGGTTTCTGCTGTAAAAAAGCTTCTGGGAATGTACACAGTAAAATTCACTACTATTAATCACTGTGATATTTACTTTGACTATTAACCAATAGAGAATAACTCAGGGAAAATAAAGCTGAAAATTTATGACCAAATTCCTATTTGGGGGTTTCACAAAATTTCTGATTTGGGACAGAAAAACAACTGCAGTTATCAAAATAAACATATACACATACTCCCAAAACAGTATAGGACCAAAAAAGAAAAAAAAAAAATCTTAGCTTCTTACCAAAGTAACTCGCTAGCAAACTTAAGGCTTAGAATTTCTTTTGTAAGTAGAAGAAATGAAAACAAGTAGTGTAACTTTTTTGTCTGTACTCACTAGTCAAATAAAGACCAATTAAACTTAGTGTGTTCTACACTCATCTCCTAATGACTGAAAACTGGTATATCCTACTAAATGGGATTTGAAACTAAAGTTTTAGGAAAAGTGCTACCCGAGGTACCACTGTAAATATACCCTATCATCAAACACAGGCATTTCTTTTTCACCGGCTTGTTCAATTTTTCTAGCTAAAAAATGGGTTCACATTTAAATTCTGGGGAGAGGATAATAATTTAATTGTTTCAAATAATCTTTTATCAGGTTTATCAAAAAATGCAACTTTATACATTTTATGGATGGGATTGTTGGATACCTATTCAGAATAAAAATAGCATCTTAATTCTTACAGAGATCTTATATGTGCTACGCACTGTTCTAACTGCTTTTCGTAAGTAACTCAATCTGTCCTTCTACCAATGAGGAAACAGAGGCATATGAAGTTAAATAATTTACTCAAAATCACAGTTAAGAAGTGGCAAAGCAAGAATCTGGCCCCAGGCAGTCTGTCCTTACATCCATGTTCTTAATAACATACTATACTACTTCTTGAAAATAACACATAATGGGAAATTTAACATTTTTACAGAAATAACAGATTTAAAGATTAATCCCTTCATGTATTCACACATCTTATGGAGTAGAGCACAGATGAAAGGAAACTGAGGTTTCAGCTTTCTTGTAATGATTCTCATATCAGGTTTTTAAAAATCTGACATATTTTAGTTCATTATTACAGTGTTCAATACTATATTCTGCATCCATTGACTAATGAGGCCATTAAAGGACTCTATCAACTATTTTAGCTATTTGGTTCTTTAAGGAAAATAAGAAAAAACAAGTTTATTTTTAGAAGTAGGTAAATTACCTCCCAATAGATATGAAAACAGAAAATAAAAATACAATTAGAGGCCGGCCCAATGGCTCAGGCGGTTAGAGCTCCATGCACCTAACTCCGAAGGCTGCTGGTTCGATTCCCACATGGGCCAGTGGGCTCTCAACCACAAGGCTGCCGTTTCAATTCTTCGAGTTCCTACAAGGGATGGTGGTGGGCTCCACCCCCTGCAACTAAGATTGAACACGGCACCTTGAGATGAGCTGCCTCCCAGATGGCTCAGTTGGTTGGAGCACGGGCTCTCAACCACAAGGTTGCTGGTTTCACTCCCGCAAGGGATGGTGGGCTGTGCCCCCTGCAACTAGCAATGGCAACTGGACCTGGAGCTGAGCTGCGCCCTCCACAACTAAGACTGAAAGGACAACAACTTGAAGCTGAACGGCACCCTCCACAACTAAGATTGAAAAGACAACAACTTGACTTGGAAAAAAGTCCTGGAAGTACACACTGTTCCCCAATAAAGTCCTGTTCCCCTTCCCCAATAAAATCTTAAAAAAACAAACAAACAATCAAAACAATACTGTACAGGGCCAGCCTGGTGGCTTAGGCAATTAGAGCTCCATGCTCCTAACTCGTAAGGCTGCCGGTTCGATCCCCACCTGGGCCAATGGGCTCTCAACCACAAGGTTGCTGGTTCAATTCCTCAAGTCCCTCAAGGGATGGTGGGCTCCGCCCTGCACAACTAAGATTGAACATGGCACCTTGAACTGAGCTGCCGCTGAGCTCCCGGATGGCTCAGTTGGTTGGAGTGCGTCCTCTCAACCACAAGGTTGTCAGTTCCATTCGTCAAGTCCCCCAAGGGATGGTGGGCTGCCCCTGCAACTAGCAATGGCAACTGGACCTGGAGCTGAGCTGCCCTCCACAACTAAGACTGAAAGGACAACAACTTGAAGCTGAACGGCACCCTCCACAACTATGATTGAAAGGACAACAACTTGACTTGGAAAAAAGTCCTGGAAGTACACACTGTTCCCCAATAAAGTCCTGTTCCCCTTCCCCAATAAAATCTTAAAAAAACAAACAAACAATCAAAACAATACTGTACAGGGCCAGCCTGGTGGCTCAGGCAATTAGAGCTCCATGCTCCTAACTCGTAAGGCTGCCGGTTCGATCCCCACCTGGGCCAATGGGCTCTCAACCACAAGGTTGCTGGTTCAATTCCTCAAGTCCCTCAAGGGATGGTGGGCTCCGCCCTGCACAACTAAGATTGAACATGGCACCTTGAACTGAGCTGCCGCTGAGCTCCCGGATGGCTCAGTTGGTTGGAGTGCGTCCTCTCAACCACAAGGTTGTCAGTTCCATTCGTCAAGTCCCCCAAGGGATGGTGGGCAGCGCCCCCTGCAACTAGCAACAGCAACTGGACCTGAAGCTGAGCTGCGCCCTCCACAACTAAGATTGAAAGGAAAGACTGACCTGGAAAAAAGTCCTGGAAGTACACACTGTTCCCCAATAAAGTCCTGTTTCCCTTCCCCAATAAAAAAATAAAAATAAAAATAAACAATACTGTACAAATATAAAGGTAGGCCAATCAATGGAACAAAATGCAAAGTTCAAAAGCAGACCTCAGTACATGTAAAAAATTAACATATGATAAAGCAATCATTTTAAAATCTACCATTACATATGCATAAGTTTTTTAAAAATCTAGAACGATATTCAATAAAATGTACATCGATGGTATAGGATTTATCTCTCTTTTTTGGGTGGGATTTATACCTCAAATCTTTCATCTCCATTCTTATCACCATCTATCACCTGGATTACTGCAAAGGTTTGGTAGAACTGGACTCTCCATTACCACTCTTGCCCCCCTGTAATCAACTGTCCACACAGCAGCCTTAAAAATGATCTTTTTAAAAAAAGTTATTTCATGCCATTCCTTGTTTGAACCTTTCAATAGCACCCTCAACGTAAACATAATCCAAAATCTTTCATGTGGCCTGCAAGTCTTCAAACCTCATCTTTTAACATTCTTTCTCCCTAGTCCCTACATTCCTGCCACACTAGCTTTCTTTCAGCTCTCTCACCTCAAGACTTTTGCACACATATGCTGCTGCCTCCACTTGAAGCACTGGTACCATGATTCTTTGCCTGGTTAATTTGTAACACATTCTAATGTTCTCAACTAATATCGAGATCACCTGACTCTTCAATCTAAGTCCTGTTCCCTGTTATACATTGTATTTTTCCTCCATAGTAGGCAGCATCAAGTCGTGTATGCATTCACTTAAATGATAATTGGTTAAACAGGTCACGCCATCCCCCTCTGCACTCTATGATGTGACCATTGTCAACACTGTATTCCCAACACCTAGCACAATGCCTAGCACCAGATATACATTCAATATTTTCTGAATGCATAATCCAAATTGGTAGTCATCTACTTCGGACAGAACTCAATACCTTAGAAAACAAAAAAATGTCAAGACACAGTCTCTATCATGAGAATCAAGTATTTAGTATTCTTATTCTATCATTACTTATTGAAACTGCCGAAATTCATCTGACGAATTTGACACTAAGGGGAAATCCGAATTTCATACATAGTTACTTACTGTCTCCCCAAGCAGATTATAAGCATCTTAAAGAGAAACATTTACCAGGCAGTCCTAAGTCCTGTCTCCACAGCACTCTGTACAGAACAGTACTCAGACAATACACTCTGAGAACAAATTTGAATGCAAACTTAATAAGCTAGAGTCATGAAGAACACAAAGTTCCAGTACCTAAATGGAAAAGTCAAGAACAAATTCTAAATAATAGCTGCTTAAATTTATGGACAAAAATAGGTGTTTCCTATTTAACATCTAATCTTTTACCTAGTAACCCTGGCATATTCGTTACATGAAACTCTTAGCTTACTGAATGTGTTTTATCTTTGTGATTTTCACATCAATGGCAGGAATATTACAGCTAGGAACAATTTACTCATTATTTGTTTCTATTAACTTAATAAATCTCAGGAACATTTGTATAAGGCACTGTGCTAGGTCATGGGGATATGGAGGTGACTGGTCACCACAGTAATACAAAGTCAGTAAGAATTCTTCCCTGATCCAACAAATTTAGAATCTGTCAGAGCACAAAAATAAATAAGGTTCCCGGGTTACATAATGGGGGTAAACAGAGTGTTTTAGGAACACAAATAAAATACCCACTCCAAGGATAAATTTCAGGGGAATTTTGAAGAGGAAACGGGAGTGAAGCTTCTGGCAATATGGCAGATGACACTGACACGTGAAAACCTTCCAGCCCCTTTCCAAAGGCAGGGAAATGCTAGATAAAATATCACAAAATAACCTTTGGATAAATAGCTGAATTTAAAACCAAGAGCAGAAACTCCACAGCTGCCAAAAATTAAGAAGAGACAAACTCAAAAATGCTGGAAGGAGGCAAAATAGTTTATACCTCTGAATGGTTTGAGGCTAGAGAGCAAAGATCAGATAGGGAGCAGTCCAGGCAGCAGATCCTTGTAAGAAAAGGGACTGGAGCTGACCTACCACCTGCCTCAACCCAGGAGTAAAAAAAGTCTAGAACATCTTCCACAGCCTTAGCATAAAGAAACAGACACCGCCAGCCTAAAATACATGTGAGTATGCAGTCCAAATTCACACTACCTAAATGATTTAGACCCCAAGCCCAGAACCTGGCATTAAAAACTGGTCTGAGGGCCAGCCCGGTGGCTCAGGCTGTTAGAGCTCCATGCCCCTACTCCGAAGGCTGCCAGTTCGATTCCCACATGGGCCAGTGGGCTCTCAACCACAGGGTTGCAGGTTCAATTCCTCGAGTCCCTCAAGGGATGGTGGGCAGCACCCCCTGCAAATAAAGATTGAACGTGGCACCTTGACCTGAGCTGCCGCTGAGCTCCCCGATGGCTTAATTGGTTGAAGCGCATCCTCTCAACCACAAGGTTGCTGGTTTGACTCCTGCAAGGGATGGTGGGCTGTGCCCCCTGCAACTAGCAATGGCAACTGGACCTGGAGCTGAGCTGCGCCCTCCACAACTAAGATTGAAAGGACAACAACTTGACTTGGAAAAAGTCCTGGAAGTACACACTGTTCCCCAATAAAGTCCTGTTCCCCTTCCCCAATAAAATCTTAAAAAAAAACAAAAAAAAACTGGTCTGAAACTAATGAAACCGATGAAGTCCCCACAGATACGAAAGCTAAGACACCTAGAAGTGATGATGAAAATGTTTATCTTGACCACTGAAATCTAGAATGCAGAAACCTCTGGAGTATCTACAAGAGAAAGGATCCTGTTTCTTCAACAAATAAATTGCAAAGATAAGAAAACAGATGGAAAAGGGAACGCATAGATCAAGAGGGACTTAAGAGGTGTATCAAGCAACAACAAAGATGTAGAACCTATCTGGATCCAGATCCGAATGGGCAAACTGTAAAAATATGTACATATTTGATATTTGAAACAACTGAAAATTAGAACAATAATTGGATAGTTAATAACATTAAGGAATTACTGTTAATTTTTCTTAGGTATTATAACAGTATGGTGGCTACTAAAATATTTACAGATGAAATTATGTGGTATCTAGATTTTCTTCGAAACACTATAGATGACATGTTCTTCTGGTGAGAGTGGCGGATTACGTAGCGCCTGGTAAAACAGAGCTCAAGGCCATGAGCAGGTACACCAACCAGCCCAGTGAACCCGGCTGTCTTCTGCCATCTGACAGTGATGTTGTTGGCCATGGGCATGTTCTTCCCGGCCAGCTTCTTCGTTTATGAGGTCACCGACACCAAGGACACTCAGAACATCTACAAAGAGCTCCTCATCTTCTTGGTGGCCTCACTCTTCATGGGCTTTGGGGATCTCTTCCTGTTGCTCTGGGTCAGCATCTACATATGAACTCCCAAAAGTTCCAACCGGGCAGCTTCACTGCATCCCTGCTTTTGTAAATTAAAATTTGTTATTTATTTTTTACTATTGCTGGAAGTATCCCACCTGCTACTCAGCTGGAAGTATCCACCTGAGGCGGATGTGTGAAAAAAAAACCAAACTATACATCAGGGGAATGTTGGCAGAAGAGTAGATTCAGCAACAAAAACGGCCAAGAGTGTGTAACTGTTAAAGCTGGGCAATGGACACATGGAGGTCCATTATTCTTTTCTATCTACTTTTGTGTTTACTTTTTTCTATAATAAAAGGTATTTTTAAAAAAGAATGTATCCTTTATCTCTAAAATAAATAAAATCATATTTTTCTTGTGTTTAATACACGTGCTATCCTCGCTTTATAAGATACATGTATTCTTATTCTGCAACCTCAAAAGTCATCGGAAATATAGCTCTGAAAAATCCACATTAGACTATAACTTGATATTCCTTTATTTTGTTCTTATATTGTATATCACATGTAATGCCCATTATCTGTTGTTTAATTGCACTGTGACCTCAGATTATAAATTCTTGGATCAAAGCAAATACCACAGGAGTATCTTAACATAATGCACATGTAATTAGGAGGCAAATGCTTTCTTCTGAAAGTCAACATTTAAATTTCTTATTAACATTTTAATTTTTCAGCGGCTCTACACTCACCCATTCTATGCCATATTTTTTGTTTTTAAATACAACTGACCAACATGATTATTTGTATCTTGCAAGGCAAAGTGCTTTGCTTAGTGGTAAGCCAAAGGGTTAAGTAGACATGTTTATTTTATTACAAAACACAAGAAATTGGTAGTTAACACTAAAACGGGAGGACAAACTTTACTAAAGTTTAAATGTGCTGTGCACATATGAAGATGTTACTAGATCTACCATCCATTAAACAAGAAATTGAAGGCTTTTTTCCCCAATCTTTACAAGGATGAATTTATGTTTAGGAGCCAGATATTCTATCTCTAATCTTCACTTGATGGGTCAATGGCATAATTTTCAAGACAGCATAATTGTGTTAATAGTGGAAGATGCTACCATGATACAAATGGAAAGTCAAAACAAAAATCTAGTTAGATGTAAGTTCTAACCAACAATGACAACCAGCCATATATAATTCAATACATGTAAGTCATCTATATATTTGTGTTAAGTTTCTCAGCTTCTCTTCTTAAAGCTTCACTACCAATCTATGGTGAAAATAAGGAGGAGTGTATTCATGAGGCAATAGGGAGAGGGTAGTAGAGTTATAAGAAAACACATTCTGTCTCCATAGGAAAACTCATTCAGTATTCTAGTTAAGCAACTTTAAAACATTTGTTTCTTCTGAATTCATAAGAATTACATACACGTTTTCAGAAAAATTAGAAACTATAGCAAACATTTTATAAAGAAAAGAAAAAACATTCAATTTTACCATCTAGAGAAAATGACTGTCAACATAATGGCACATTTCTTTTCAGTCCTTTTTTTTTTATTGATTTGCAGTTTTGAGTATATTTCATAAACTTGAATTCTCCATATATAAGTTTAAAACTTTTTTTTCCATTACACGTCTTTAAGTTATTAAAACTTGGTTCCAAAAAAATTAAAATTAAAACTTAAAAAGGAGAAAGCATAAAGAAAGACAAAGCAAAAAACAAGCAAAAAAAAAAAAAAGTAAAAACAACAAAAAAAAACAATAAACTTGGTTCCAAAATAATTTTTGGGATTCTGATTAAGTCTACACTGAATGTATAGATTTAGAGAGAAATTTTATCTTCAAAACCCCGAATCTTCCAATTTAGGAACAAAATATGTCTCTTCTACATGTATTGAAGACTTCTGGAGTTCTGTATACCTCTTTTTGGATTTACACCGTGGCATGTTTTCTGTTATTTTGAGTAAGATATATTCTTTCCTATATTGCATATAAAAAAATTATTACATTGTTATTCACAAATGTTTAATTATCCCCCTTACTGGATTATCTTATTGCTATAGTATTTCAGTTGATTTTGCTGGCTTTTTCTTTATTCAGACTGCACTGGTTAGCACTTCAAGAATGTTAAATATGTAGTATACAGTTCCAGAAATAAGTCTGAAAAGTCTTTTAAAAAATTTAATGAAGCAGCAAGAGAAAAGCAGTTAGTTACTTACAAGGGAGCCCCTATAAAACTGTCAGCTGATTTCTCAACAGAAACTTTGCAGGCAAGAAGGGAGTGTCAGAAAATATTTCAAGTGATGAAAACGATATACAACCAAGATTGCTCTACCCAGCAAGGCTGTCATTTAGAATTGAAGGACAGATAAGGAGCTTCCCAGACAAGAAAAGTTGAAGGAGTTCATCACCACCAAATGAGTATTACAAGGAATCTTAGAGGAACTTCTTTAAGATGGGAGGTGGGTTAAGGACAGATGAAAGCGGAAGGGATTAAGAAGTACAAATTCGTTGTTATACAGTAGTAATGACTAGGTGTGGTGCCAGATAGGTACTAGATCTACCAGGGTGATAGACGGGAATGGGGCTGGGGGCAGGGTGAAAAAGGTGAAGGCATTAAGAAATACAAATTGAGAGTTAATACAGTATGGGGAATGTAATCAACAATGCTGTAAATATCACATGAGGTGCCAAACGGGCACTG
The DNA here is from genome assembly GCF_036562045.2 of Rhinolophus sinicus. NCBI lineage: Eukaryota > Metazoa > Chordata > Mammalia > Chiroptera > Rhinolophidae > Rhinolophus > Rhinolophus sinicus. The sequence goes on from NC_133764.1 coordinate 23,908,124, forward strand.
GACTTATCAGGGGGATCACTTTATAGACTGTGTAGATGCCTGACCAATGTGCTTTACACCCAAAACTGAAGTAGAATAATATTGAATGTCAACTATAACTAAATATGTAGGTATATATAATCATGGGATGTGGAGTACAACATAGGGAAGATAGTCAATGATACTTTAACAGCTATATAAGATGTCAGGGGGGTAGTAGCTTGGGGTGGGTTATCACTTTATGAGGGGTTTAAATGTCTAACTATTACATTGCTTTGTCCACCTGAAATAAAAAAATAAATTAAAAAAAAATTTAATGATACTGATAATAGAAGATATCTTATTATAGTCCTGATTTTAATCAGAATGCTTTAAGTGCTTTACCACTAAGTATTTTTGTTTAGGTATGTGTATTACCGTTTGATTAGGTATATGTTTATAATGTCAATGTGTATTCCTTATTAAAAGTTTAGTGGAAGAGATGTTCGATTTTTATATTGTGATGATAGTGAATGATATGAACAGATTTGCATTTGCTATTATTTTATCTAGAATTTTTGTCTCATAACACACAAAGGAGGTTTTTTAGAGACTTTCTTTTTGTTGCTCTCTTTAATTTTTTTTAATTGAAAAGAATTAGGTTGGTCTGGAACAAGTTCAACGTCAGTAGTATCAACTATTCTTTATACCCAGGGAAGTATCTTAATTTGGTGGGAGTTTTTGTTTGTCCGCTGAGAAAGGAGGCAGATGGACAAAGGAAGAAGTATAATTTCTCAATTCCTCTCATGTTTTTTAGACTACTAACTTCTCTCTTGATCATCTGTATTTTCCTAGAAACATAACTTAAGTAATATTTTCAGACTGATTAGCATAGAATCATGCAAGCTATTCTACATCTAAAGAAGCTATTCTACAATTTAAAAAGCTATTTTTCCCTTTCCATTTTATCTATGGTTATTTCTTCTTTCTCATTCCTAATTTTGTACATTTTCTGTCATGTTTCTTCATTTGGCTAGTTAGCGGATTAACTATTTAATTAGCTGAATTATTTTTCTTTTTAAACAACCACTTGGACTTCTCATTCATACTGACAAATATTCTAGAATATCTTAGTACAACTTTGTGTCTCAAATACTCTTAAAATTTTAATTTTACTTCTTTTATATATCAAAATAACACATGGTCATAAAAAACCCAAGTATTAAAAAAATTGAGGCTATACAAAGTAAAAAGTGACTGCAATCAATCCTACCCCTTGACTACACACCATCAAAATTTTGTTCCTCTAGATTCTTTTTCTTAATGCATACACAAATGTACGCACACACCGCCCCCACTTAAAAGTTAAAGAAAAAGAACAAACAGGATTATGCTATTCATATTACTTTGTAAACAAGCTTTTTATTCTTCCTACCTGGTGTGCTCTGGCATCTCTATCCCAGTGCATATAACATACTCATTTATAACTACAGTATGATATTCCATTCCTGATTAGCATATAGTTGTTTCCAATTTTTGCCATCATAAACAACACTGTACTGAACATCCCTGAATAGAATATTCTGCACACTCAAGAAGCATTCCTATAAAGAAAAAAATCTTTAAATGGATTTGTGGCCTAAGGGGTATGAGTGATTTGAATCTTTAAATACTGGCAATCTGGTTATGTGAAGACGGATGTTATTTTTTAAACTTTTTTATTGAAGTATAACATATACAGAGTGCACAATTCATATTTAAAATGCCAAGCTCAACAAATTTTCACAAAGTGAATACACATAGGTAACCAACATCCAAATATTATCAGAATCTCAGACTCTCCCTTCATGTCCCTGCACAGTCACTATCCTCCAAGGGTAACCTCTCCTGACTTCCAACACTTTTGATTAACTTTGCCTGTTTTTGAACTTTATATAAAGGGAACCATACATTATACAGCCAAGGTTTCCAAACTGTGCCAAGGTGCCCTGGGGCACAGCAAGATATTTTAAATTTGAGAGAAACAATGTTCAACACCTGTTACACCATACCAACTACCAAACTGCAACATTCCTTTCAATGACGTCTTATCTTTGTGAAACTGCATTTTCAGTAGTTGCTATGATAAAAAGCAATGTGCAAAATCAATATGGAACAGAAGATGAAGGTAGTAGTGTCCAATCTGATTCCAAGACTTGAAAAAGCTGTAATGTATCCAATAAACATACACATCCCATTAGTAAGTAATTGTGGTTATTTAAGAATGAAGAAAAAAAACGCTATTTTTTCTTTTTTGCATTATTTTTTAATGGCTCTTATGTTGTTAGGACATGAGTATTATTAAGTTGTTTGTATCTAACTACTTAATAAACAGAACTGCTAGGTATTTCTTTTGGCTCAGATGTGCCATGAACCAAGTGCTGCGAAGGGATAAAGTTTGGGAGCCTGTCTGGTATATACTCCAGTGATTGGTTTCTTTCACTCAATATCATTTCTTGAAATTCATCCATATTGTTCCAAACTGGTGCAGTTCATCCATCTTCACTGTATGATATTCCACTACATATCTATTCCACAATTTATTTTATTTCTCCTATTGATAGGCATTTGGACACTTTCTGCTTTCTGGTTATTATGAATAACGTTGCTATGAACATTCTTAAGTGTATATATTTTGGAATGGAATTACTGGGTTATAGGGTATGCATATGTTCAGTTTTAGTAGATAATGCTAGTTTTCCAAAATGGTATATCAATTTACATTCCTACTAAAAGTGTATGAGCTTTGATTGTTTCATGTCCTTACCAAGACTTTTTTCTTTTTCATTTAGTCATTCTCAGGAATGTACTGTAGGACAACAATTTCCCTGAACAAAATGAGGCTAAGCCCCTTTCCGAATATTTGATTGGTCCTTTGAATATCCTCTTTTTAAATGCCTATAAGTTCTTTCCCTGTTTTAAAAAAAAGGGAAGGGGGTTTATTTTCTGCATTTCTAGGTCTTTAGATGCAGGATGAGTCCTTTGCCAGGTATGCCCTGTAAATGTCTTCTCCAATTCTATGGCTTGGCTTTTCACTTTCTTAATGGAATCTGTTGGTGAACAGACGTTCTTAAAATTAATATAGTCAAATTCATCAAATTACTTTATATTTAGCCCATTTTATAGCCTATTTAACATATCTTTGCGGGCATAGTAATAACTTTTTTCCCTAAAAAACTGTTTTTTCAGTTAGATCAGCAATTCAGCCAAAACAATTACTGTGTACAGTGTAAGGTACACTATATGGAATCCTCCTATATGGATACCTAATTGACCAACACCATTTATTTGATTTTCCTTTCCCCACTCTACGGCTGTTGTCACTTTTATCATAAATCAGGTGACAGTATATGTGTCAGTATGGTTCTGGACTGTTTTGTTCCATTGGTCTATTGGTCATACATGTGCCTTGCCAATATCATATTATCTTAATTCTTACAGCTTGATATTTGGTGGTGTAAGTCATCCAGAGTTTCATGATTGCTTTGGCTTGATACTGCATTTTAATTTGCTTTTCTGTTGAGCATCTTTTGATATTTATTAGCCATTCATATTTTCCTCTTCTATGTGCTGACTGTTCAGGTCTTCTGGAAATAAGTTGGTTATCCTTTACATACTCATTAGTATTAGATCTTTCTGTATTAGGAAATCCACCCCTTATCTGTCGAATGTTGTCATTTGCACAGTCTTTTTAAAAAAATGTGCTTACAATTTCCCCCCCCACTTTTTATGTACTCAAAGAATCTATTTCTTTTTTTCCTCCTGGGTTTTGGTTTCATGCTTAGAAAAGTCTCCTCTATGCCAAGATGGCATTCCAGTGTTGGCAAGATCAGTAACAGGACTCCACATTTTACTACCTTATTTATTTTTATGTTTGGCATTCTTTTAATTTGTAAATTATCTTAAAAATAATTTCTTTAAAGAAATTTCAGTCATTTCCCACTGTAATATACTGACCCAATAATTTACTCTGATACTTTTATGATTTCATTTGCCATATTTAATAATCACCTGGAATTCATTTTGGTATACGGTGTGAAGTAGAGGTCTAACTTTTCCCCCAAATAGTCAGTTGCCCAGGGTATTTTTGGATGTTTCCCCCATTTATTTAAAATACAGCGCTGTCTCAACTTTATCATACGCTAAATTCTTAATTATGCTTTGGTTTCTATCTAGGCTGTCTACTTTGTTCTATAAATCAATTCCTTTCTCTGCTGTTCTTGTGCCAGTGCTACACTATTGTAAAATATGTTGCTTTCTAATAAAATTGACTGTCTTTAATGCTCATCTCTCGTAAGTATTGTGCATCTTTAAAATTTCCTTGGCTCATTAACTCTCACGTAATTAATTCCTCCAGATGAACTTCATATTTAATCAGTTTTCTATATCCAATAAAATTCTGACAATCTAATTCAAATTGTGATAAATGCACAGTTTAAACTGTGATGAGTTGACATATTTATAACATTACCTTCCCATGAAGATACATTGGCTGGCTATTTATGTTCTTTTATGTCCCTCCTCCACAAAGTTTTTATTCTCAATTTATTAATCCTAAGGGCTCTTTATATGAAAATATTAACTCTTTAGCTGTCAAATATGTTGCAATAATTTTTGTCAATTTACCAGCCAATTTTAAACGATTATCAGAATATTAATTGAGGCTGTATGTAGCTACACAACAGAAATATACACAGAAAAAAAAATTAAATTCTAATGGTTAAAAAAAAAAATTCTAATGCTAAATCAGGCATGAATTTCTATGGTTTATAGCATGAGACTTACAATAATAGTAATAATAACAACAATAAATCATTAAGTCTGAAAACAATAGAACATATTACTGAAAATTCATCCAGGCAAAACTTTATGGCAAATTTTGTAATTGTAACAGGACACAAAATAGATCATTCAGCAGTTAAAATGAAAAGATCACACACTTCATTCTTTAAAAAACTCAGCCCTTCCCTCTATTTTCTTTCACTTGGTATACAATTTTACAATTCCTTCTATTCATCTTATTCACGTCTATACCTAAATGGTTGAGTGACTTGGATAAAAACCATTCAGATTCAAAGATATTATTCTGTAGGGTATTGATTTTTATTGAACCATCTATACCACCTGTCAACTATTTTTTTTTTAACCTATTTTTAGTGAACTTCCCTTCCCATATTCATCTGTGGCCATTTCCAACTTCAGTTCAGCCTTCATACATAAAAGCCACTACTAAAACAACAACAACAACAACAACAAAACCACTACTACCACCCCTTACTATTAACACATGATCTCTTTATTAATGACAACCAGTCTTTGCAAATTTACCTATGTTTATATTTAAGTCCTTAACTCTTTCCATCTGATCTTAGAGGAAGAAGTATTCTTTCTCCAACTCTAATTTAAGACTGATACCTTACTTTACGCATGGTGAAGGAAGAGGCAAGACTCATTAATTAATGCTCCTGCTCAGGGACTTTGCTCCATAATTTATTTCCCACCTCACCTGTATATTCAATCTCTCTGTTTTAGTTTCTGCCATTCAGCCAACAAATGTATTCTAATATAGTCCATTCTTTTAAAAAAAAGAAGTCTGTTCATATTTTATCCTTTGTACACATTAACACCTCTCCCTCCCCTTCTTAGGGAGCAGTCAGCATGCCTACTTCTTCACCTCCCATTCATTCCATAATCTCATCTCCTAAGGCGTCATGACCATGAAGGTACCTTCACCTGAAGTTACTGACAAAAATTAACATAGTGACACTGGGCTACACCAATCAAGAGGGATGGGAGAATTTTTGATTCCACAAATAGTATAATTTTTTATACGACTACGCCTATTGATAGAACTAGGGACTGATGGAGGGATGAGTTTCTCCTTGGCTCTAAATTGGAGAAAACTGTAAACAGTAAGCCCCTTAAATTTTTCAAATTGGGCATGGGACGAATATCTTACATTTATATGTATTATTGACTTTCACTCTACTTCTATAAAAGTTAATCAAAAATTAGTTCTATAACGTCTTTCATCAAAATAATCTACTACCTCAAAATGCAAAATCATTCCAAGCAAGAAAGCAAGGTCCATAGGAACTAAACAAATACCAGGTATAGGACCCTGACTAAATTACTTAATTTTCTCACCTCACATAGGGTTATACCCTTCTAACCCTAGTTTAATTGTGAGGATTAAACAAGCTAACGTGTAAAAACACTTAACACAGTTCCAGGCACATGTTAAATATACCTTCTTTCATCTTAGCACAGTGCCATACTTCCAACAGACTTACAACTATTAAGGAGTAAAACTGTACCGAGAAGAAGCAATATTAGAACTTTGTGAACATTGTGAAACAGAAAATGTGGCAAAAGCACCATTTGTTCATACTCACTAATAATAATCTTCAAATGAAAAGCTTCAATTAGAAGCAAGTTACTAGAAGCGATCCAAGCATTTTGAGGGAATTCAACTACTAATATACTCTGATTAAATTTCCAATGACTTTCTCTAAAAAGAGGAATATACTACATAGGATTTAATAAAATAAACAGAGTTATCACACACACAAAGTTGCAGTTTCCCAGATTGAGAAAGACAACTCTAATATTTCCTTAGATACACACAAAAGTCAATGTATCAAAGGGATTTGGAAAGAAGGGAAGTTTTTCTCTAACACCCCCACACACACCCCATAATAATATGAATGACCAAAATGAATCTTCTCCAAATATTTAGGGGGGAAACATTTTAATTTTTAGAATTGGTGTAAAGCAGCTGGATTTAGTAGAATGCAGAAAAAAAAAATTATTCTGGAGTGGAGAAAGTGGGCAATCTTCCCAATAAAACAACTGCCATAAAACACCATACATATCTAAGAACATACACATCTGTTAAAAATCAGTTTACACTGTTCCGGCCAATTTACAAATCAAGAGGAAATATTTAAGATCTAAAAAATAAATCATAGTCTATTTCTGGTCAATTTTTGTATGGGTGGCTACTGGAGAATAGGCGTTATCCACACCAATTCAAGGCAAGGAAAACTGAATAATAAATCCACTGTTCACATTCAAACGTGGGGGGAGAGGAAAAGGGAGGCTCCAAGTCCATAAAGTTCTCCTCCCTCTCTAAACACTGCAAAAATTGTCCACGTCTAAAGACTCTTACCCTTGAAACTCCTTGGAGAGTGATTTACAGATTTTTTTGTTCAGATTTTTGAGGGGGAGTGATTTAGGAATGCTGCAAGATTGCAACTTTCAAATACATGAACATAATTTTAAATTCTAAAGTATTTTCTTCTTTCAGGAAAGATTTCCCCCCTTCCTTTCAACTTGATTATCACCACTCCAATATTAATAAAATCCCCAAGTCAACTCCAATTATAAGCGAAAACCAAAGCTTTAAAGAATATGCGAGTAAGGCACACGATTGTTTCCAACAATTCCTCAACTCCCTCCCGATTAGGATGAGAAAAGAGAAACCAAGGAACATGAAGCAGGAAAAAATACTTGGGAAGGAGGGCGGCGAGAGGAGAAAGTAGGAAGGGGGCGGGAGGGCGGGGGGAGCAGAGCAGAAAGTCCAGCTGATGCTGACCCTTAATTGGAAAGAGAGGACAGAAAATATCCCGAAGACACAGGCTAGAAGGGAAGGACTGAGTGGGACAAGGGCGCAATAGAGGAAGTCCACGCAAGGCCTACCCAAGGGGGCACAGTATAGGAGGGAACACCGGGAAAGACTCATTAGGAAGAAATACCAATCAAGGCCCAAGAGCTTAAGAGAGAGGATATGGAGATAGGGTATTTCTATACTGGCAACCCCGAGACCGTACCAGATTATCTCGGGAGGCAATCCTGCTACGAGGGGTAAAGGGTTAACCGCGGGGGGTTCGCAGACGTGGAAGGGGGTGCGGCCCCATGGGTTGCGGCAGGAGAGCGGAGAGCAGGCCCCCAGTCCATACCTTGTAATAAACATCGAACTGGATGTTCTCGGGCAAGGAGCGGATGTCTCTGCGGGAGCGAATGTAGTTGTCCACGACAGCGGAGATGGCGGTGTTGTAGAGAGTCTCTGGGATCCACTCTAGTTCCACGGCCGCCATCTTCCTTCCCTCCTCCTCCGCCTCCTCCGCCTCCTCCTCCCGAAGGCCCCCGCCTCCCTCCGTAGCGAACTCCTCTGCGGCCCCGGAGGAATCGGAGGGGCGGCGGCAGCCACGCGGGCACACGGCAGAAGGGCACGGCCGTCCTGGCTCCTCCGGGGCGAGCTGTGGGGCAACCGCAGCAGGCCTGGGTAAAGGGCGGGGTACGGAGCAGGAGACAGCGGGCCGAAGCCTCACATTCCGGGTTTGCGAGAAACCCAGGTTCCGTCCCAGCGCCGATCTCTGCAGGGGCGGGACTGCGTGTGCGGCGTCATGACGTCAGGGCACGCCGACGCGCTGGAGGGAAGGAATGCGGCAGGCGGAAAACTTGGGAAGAGCAGTGATCCCTTCCACAGATAACGTGCTTTCGTAGGGGCCGCAGTTGAGTGGATAGGGGTAGACTTTTTACACTGGACGATTTATTCCAGGATTTTTACCCGCCCCTTCCGAGTCATTGGGGCGCAACAGCCCCTTCAGTAAATCCTGCCTCGGGAGTTCTTACGCACGGACCCTTTCGAGGCTCAGGTAAAAGTTTGGATCTCTTCTCATAAAAATGCATAATTATGAGTACATTGAAAATTATGCATTCAGGGAATTCACGTTACTCTAGAAACCCTTCCTTAGACTCCGGTCCTTAGCCAAGTTAAGAACCTTCGGTCCAGGAACTGGGGGTCAGGACGGAAAGGAGAAGTCTCATTGTATGACCATTCGCGCTGAACTTTAAAAAATTTTTTTAACCTAGCAGAATTTGCATTGCTGGGGCCAGAGAGACAACAAGAAAGAACTTGTTTCTTTTTCCAAACAAAATTTACGGGAAAAAGAACAAAAAACAAACAAAAACAAACAAACAAAAACTTGCTTTAGAAGAATTTGGTAGGAAGGTTAGCCTGATTATGGAATTAAAAGTAGTGGTGAGAGAAAAAGGACTAAATAGTAGATGTCATAGGACTTAGTGGAAGAATAGAAATGAAGATTTTAATTTTCTCCCCTAATTCTAATCTGGGCCTCCGGATGGTTGAAAAACTGAGTACTTGTTTCAGCTCCTTTCTTTTTTCAGCCTGAACATCTGCTATTTATGTAACTTAATTTCCCAAGTCTGTGATTTCAAGAACTTTATGCAACATTTTTCAGCTCTAGGAATTTAACAAGGAAGTTATTGGCCATAATTGGTGACACTGAATCTCATAGTCACTCTGTAACAATGTAAAACCTGAAGACAATAATGATGACAATGTTCTGACAATTAGAATTGGAAGTTGTCCTTCCAGTTTACCCCAGTATTTCAATGTTAGATGGTTAAATAATTTGGTAAAAAAACCCACACTTAGTCCTCTTCTCGTCTATGCTAGTTCTTACTCTAATTCATAAACCTAAGAAAGCTGTGGTTGGCCTTAAGGTAAGTTGTTGTCAGACTTAGGAAGTGAAAAAAAAAAAAAAAAAGAATGCTCAGTTACATTTTAATTTCAGATAAACAATGATAGTTTTTAAAATATAAATATGTTACATGCAATAGTTTCTCCCACCCATTCTGAGTCACTCAGTTTCTTCAGCAAATCCTGCATCAGGAGTTCTTAGACATAGGCTTTTGAGGCTATTTGAATCCTCTCTCTCTCTCTCTCTCTCTCTCTCTCACACACAGAAATGCATGATTATGCATGCAAATATTCATCATTTAACTGAAATTCAAATTTAACTGGGCATCTGTATTTTATCCAGCAACCCTACCCCAAAGGATCTATGAATCCCCTGAAACTGAGTGTACTTGTTCTAGGACATTTTGGCTGAATGAGGACCTGGACTCAGGTTCTATAAACATGTTGTGTCAGACACATGTGATTGCTGGAAGGACCTTAGATGCTGCTGGGCAGAGTTAGACATCCGAAAATATATATAGACAGTGGGGTCTCTGTGGATGGAAGGACCTCTTGACCCCTTGTTCATTGTTTTGAGGTTGAAAGTTATTAGGATGTGTGTGATGGGCTGGGAGGCCCTGATCAAAGGCAAACAGACTGCCAGAAAGGACAGAGCCCCTGAGAAACAATTCATCATGAGGGGGAAGGAGTCAGAATTAATGGGTTGGCATCTGTACAAAGTACCAAATGGGAACATTGACTCCAGAACTAGAACCTGTCTGTGGGCTTGGACTCGCAAGAACTGGCTGAACTAGGTTACTGAAACTAGGTTACTTTGGTTGTGGACCATCCTCAACTGAGAGAAGGAAGGTTCTCCCTTGCACCCTAGGAAATGAACAAATACCAACAGAGATGGGATTTGCACGCAATAATTATATAAACACTGGCTTTCATATTTCAGATGACAGCATAGCATCTGAGTTTTTAGTGGGCAGGGCCAGATCATAAAGAGGCTTAAATGTGATGCTAATGGCCTTGGACTTTATCTTGGAGACGATAGGGAATCCTTCAAGGATTGTAAGCAGGGTAGTAAAAGGATCAGATTTGTGTGTCAAGGAAAACAGCAGTAATCTAGTACCAGCAGAGCCAGAAGAAGGTCTAGAAGCATGCACTGTCCTCTACAGAAGGGTAGAATAAGAAAGAGGCCTGCTAAACTGTCATGGCTGCCTATGCATTTTAGTGGACAAGGTCCTTTGTATTTTTTTGTTTTTGTTTTTGTTTTTTAAATTTATTGGGGTGACAATTGTTAGTAAAATTACATAGATTTCAGGTGTACAATTCTGTATTACATCATCTATAAATCCCATTGTGTGTTCACCACCCAGAGTCAATTCTCCTTCCATCACCATATATTTGTACAAGGTCCTTTGTATCACAAAATTCCCCTACAGTTCACCAAATCTCCTTTAAGCCTTGACTACTGGTGGCCTCAAATTTAGCAGGAGGCATTGCACCATACAGAGGTATATGAGGCATGAACCTGGTCCAAAAAGAACTTTGAGAATCCTAATAGGGGATACACATTGTGCCATTTTAAAATTGTAATTTCTCTCTTCGTTGAGGTTATATTGTCCAGTGCTTCTTAGGGTCAAATGGGGTGTTATGTATGGTAATGAAAACAGGAGAGATCAAGGATAGGGGGAGCATCCTAATGGGTAGCAGTCTGGATTAATTTTGGAGACAGAATGCCACGTGTAGGAAGCAGAGTGAATTTAAGACATAATGGACAGTAACTATGAACATGTTCAGGAAACTTTTTAGTTTTCTGCAGATACGTGTAATGATACCGAGGGATGAGAATTGGGCCAGATTTTCTATCTGCATTGTTTCCCCAAGTGACAAGGCTTATTGGTAAAGCCTTGTTCTGTTCTTTGGTGGCTGCGAGTGTCAGGAACCAGTCATTTTGCCTATATGATATGTGGTGCCATAGATGGGCCTTGATGACTCTATTTATGAGGTTCATGTAATTGTTAGTCTGTGGTCGATGGGTGTTGAATATGTGGATTTAGACTTCCTCTTGAATCTGGTTGGATTGTGTCTGCTTCAACAATTAGAGTATGGGAGAAGTGATGCTAGGTCAGAAAAGGCCATGCAGAGTCTACCATGTTCTTTGGAATACTCACTCTTGGATTCCCGGGCCACCATATAAAAAGATGAATTACCCTAAGGCTGCCATACACTCAGAAAGCCCAAGGCACGTAGAGAGGCTATGTGTAAGCACTCTGATCAGCAATTCCAGCTGCGTATAGCCTTTGAATCATTCCAGCCCAGGTACCAGTTGTTTCAGTGAAGAAACCTCCAGTGATTCCAACTCCAAGACATTTGAGTCACCTTCACTCCAGTGTTCCCAGATGAGAGCCCAAGCATCATGATGCTGAGACATGCATTCCTAGTCTGCTCTATCTGAATTCCTGACCCACATAATAAATAATAAATAGCATAATAAAATGGTTGTTCATTTACGTCATTAAGGTTGCAGTGCTTTGTTAGGCCACAATAGATCACTGAAATACCCCATTCCAATCCCCTAAAGTTTCCATGCATCCATCACTTTAGACTCCATTTTGAACCTATTCCTTCTCTGGACTACATATTACTAAGCATATGGATTCATTTATGAAAATGATACAATTCATAATCTGTACTGGACATTTTTCTTAACTTTCTGACAATGGCTCTGCTACACTATAAAAGTGAACTTCTAACCTTAGAGTATCAGAATGGAGACAATGATTACTGTCCTAAATTGGAAGTCTTTTTCAGAGCCAAGTCTAAATCCACATATTCAACACCCATTGACCACAGACTAACAATTACATGGACCTCATAAATAGAGTCATCAAGGCACATCTATGGCACCACATATCATATAGGCAAAATGACTGGGTCCTGTAACTCGCAGCCACCAAAGAACAGAACAAGGCTTTGCCAACAAGCCTGGTCACTTGGGGAAACAATGCAGATAGAAAATCTGGCCCAATTCTATCCCTCGGTATCATTACGTGTATCTGCAGAAAACTAAAAAGTTTCCTGAACATGTTCATAGTTACTGTCCATCGTGTCTTGGCCCCTTTAAATTCACTCTGCTTCCTACACGTGGCATTCTGTCTCCAAAATTAATCCAGACTGCTACCCATTAGGATGCTCCCCCTATCCTTGATCTCTCCTGTTTTCATTACCATACATAACACCCCATTTGACCCTAAGAAGCACTGGACAATATAACCTATCATTTACCAGTCCTTGTTTTGAGCAAATGCACTTGGAACCTGTCCTGCACAGTCTGCCTACTTACCCTGGCAATCAAAGTAGAGAATCAGCAAAGAAAGTCTTGACTGGTTTTGTGTATGTACTGCTAATCTAATGCCCAATGTATGGAATAGAAGTATAAGGGTTATTCTCGGAAAGACAGAAAGTAATCATTTATAACAATACATGTGAAAACTGTGATAACGTTTGCACAAGATATTATGGGAGTGCTGAGGACGGGATAATGAGTTGATTTTGGAGATAACAATGCTACAACAGTTCCAATATAGGTCAATTCTCAAAGTATTTTTAGTTGCAACGAAGTTCATAGGAAAATAACACGAATAGATTTATTTGAACAATTGTAAGTGGATTGGTTCATTTCACCTTGACACGACACCTCCAACTTCTGGGAAATTTCCTGATGATTAGCATGTAAAAAATACATGAAAAATTGTGAGACAAAGTTGTGGTTCTTTATTTGTGACAGTGAAAAGTTATGACTTTTTCAATGATATAGAAAGTAGGGGGCGGCCGGATGGCTCAGTTGGTTAGAGCTTGTACTCCTAACAACAAGGTTGCCAGTTCAGTTCCCACATGGGATGGTGGGCTGCACCCCCTGCAACTAAAGATTGGCAGCTGGACTTGGAGCTGAGTTGCACCTTCTATAATTAGATTGAAGGACAACTACTTGGAGCTGATGGGCCCTGGAGAAATACACTGTTCCCCAAGAAATTTATTAAAAAAAAAAAAAAAAGTAGGGACAAGGTAAACTATATACAAAGTGATACAGTCATATAATAATAATTCTTGAGCCATTAGATAAAGATGCAATTATCCTAAGTGGATCAAGTCCACCTCTAACTCCCCACCAAACATTTTAGTTAAGACATGCAAATGACACAGATTTTTAATTTAGAAGACAAAATTTATGGCAAAGCCATTTACTGAGCTTAACAACATACTGAGGAGTTTGCGTCCAGTTTTGGATTTTTTAAGAATAATGTATCTATCAGATAAACAGGGAGACTTGGGAAAGGTTTCAAAAATGGGAAAAAACTTGATAATTGTTGATGATAGTTGAAGACGAGAGTATATCACAAGAGAGAAAGAATGTGTAATTTAAGAGAAAAAGTTAAGAGATCACATTATAATCTGCCCTGTAACATCTCTTATGATGTCTTATTTATAATTTAATTACATTATATGTGGGTGCCTTATCTCCCCAATGGGCCTATAAGTATCTTGCAGACTGGATAAATAAATATTGTGCGTTTCAGATACCAAACCTAGTGCAGACATAGAGCAAGCATTCAGCAATTGGATTAATAAATGAATGGGCTGTCCTACCTCTCTTTGGGAGGAAAAACATACACAGTTTGGTACATAGCGAAATATTTACTTCCTTTAAACAAATTTTCAAAAACATACACTTTGAAATAGTTTTTCCTTTTTAAAAAATTGTGGTAAAATATACATACCATAAAATTTACTATTTTCACTATTTTTAATGTCTAATTCATTGGCATTAAGTACATTAACAATGTTGTGCAACCATCACCACTATCCATTTCCAGAACTTTTTCATCATCCCAAACAGAAACTCTGTACCCATTAAACAATAATTCCCCATTGCCCCCCTCTTCCCAGCCCCTGGTAACCTCTAATGAGTTTGCCTTGTTCTACTAGGTACCTCATATAAGTGGAATTATACATTTGTCCTTTTGGGTCTGGCTTTTTTCATTTGGCATGTTTTCTTTCTTTTTTATTTTATTTTATTTCTGAAAGAAAGGGTTTATTGAGTCATATGCTAACCAGAAAAAGGACCAGGTCCTGGGCATGCAGTCTGAACCACCAGCAGCAGGGCTAGTTGGGGAAGGCAACATGTTCCATTTAGCATACGTTTTCAAGGTTCATCCATGTTGTATCATGCATCAGAATTTCATTCCTTTTTAAGCCTGAGTAATAGTCTATTGTATGTGTGTATAGACCACATTTGTTTATTCATTCATCTGCCCGTGGCCATTTGGGTTGTTTCTACATTTTGGCTATTGTGAATAACGCTGCTATGAACATAGGTATACAAACATCTGTTTGAGTCCCTGTTTCCAATTCTTTGGGTATATACCTAGGAGTAGAATTGCTGGATCATAAGGTAATTATACATTTAACTTTCTGAGGAGCTGCAAAACCGTTTTCCATAGCAGCTATACCATTTTATATTCCTACCAACAATGCACAAGAGTTCCAATTCCTCCACATCTTCACCAACACTTATGCCCCCCCCCTTTTTTAATAATATCCTGATGAGTGTGAAGTGGTATTAAAATATTTTTGTGTTTCACAAAAATTCACATTAGAGTGATGAGGTAGCCCAATAGAAGAGAAAATATATTAAAATACATAGTGGAAGACACTAAAGCTATGTTGGAAAAAATTTCTGGGAATATATATTAACAGCCTTAAAAATATGCTAATTCCAACTTAACTTATAGAAGTTTCCTCACACATTCAAATAGACATATGTATAAGGATGTTTATACTTCTTGTTTATGTGGTAAGGCATCAGTTTTAAAATATGAACAACAGCCCTTCCCCCCCATAAAGGCAGCAGATAAAATGGTTCTATGCCCATTTGTTTTAAGTGAGAGAACGCAGAAGAGAAAACAAGGAGCCTTTTCTTTGCTTTTGCATTTCAAAAACTTTCCCTGAGGGAAACAGAAAGAACTCTTATGCATAGACAATACAGTAGATTTAATGAATAGAGCTTCCCCATCCCTTACACCAGCCAGTGTCCCTGGAAAGGAGAAAGGAAGAAGGGGGAGAACCCAAAGTAAAAGTACAGTAATGTGATTATAGAGGAAGAGCCTTATACACCCTGTCCCCTCACCCCAACCACTATCACTACTTCTCACCCCAACACACCTGCGTGGTTCATAGAGGGACCATGGGACTTCTTGGGAGATGGAAATGTACACCTTGATTGGGGGCTTATAATGTAGAAGAAAAAGATATAACAACAATTATATAAAGTACATGAGGACAGATAAACGTATTTGTAAATTTTTATTTGCTCTAAACTTATTTCACTGTGAAGCAGGAAGTGTCAGATAAGTAAGGATAAGGGTTAAGTGGAAAGTGGGAACTGTGAAGAAATACAGTATTGATTCTAAATAGACTCTGATAAGTTAACAATACATATTATTAGCCTTAGAGAAAACACTGAAAAAAATAAAAAGAGGTATAATAAGAAGCTAATAGGAAATGAAATACTAAAAATATTAGATTATTATTCAATTTACGTGAAATTATAAAACAGACAAAACTAATCAATAATACTGTATTTTATTGTGTATAATCATATTATATATTTTGTTCTTATTCTTGCTATTTTGACCCTTGCATTCTATGTGTTTTGCTTTCTTATTTTTTAGTAATTTTGAAGTCCTACATCAGAAGTTGCAAATTAGTAGCTTATATTCACCCACAGATGTGGATGGGGTTTTTTGTTTGGTTGGTTTTTTTTTTGCGTCATAGGGTATTTAAATTTTTTTTGAGCTGACGTTTTAAAATCTGGATGTTTCACATAGAGATTCAGATATCTATCTAGCCACACTTGAAAGATCAGAACGTTGGGCTGGCCCAGTGGTTGGCGCTCCGTGCTCCTAACTCCAAAGGCTGCTGGTTCGATTCCCACATGGGCTAGTGGGCTCTCAACCACAAGGTTGCCAGTTCAATTCCTCGACTCCCGCAAGGGATGGTGGGCTGCGCCCCCTGCAACTAATAATGGCAATTGGACCTGGAGCTGAGCTGCACCCTCCACAACTAAGACTGAAAGAACAACAACTTGACTTGGAAAAAAGTCCTGGAAGTACACACTGTTCCCCAATAAAGTCCTGTTCCCCTTCCCCAATAAGAAAAGAAAAAAAAAAAAGTCAATTGCTTAAAAAAAAAATAAAAAATCAGAACGTCTATAATATAGGGCCCCTGATCTCACATGGAAACAATTACCTGGAACCAAATGGTAGTTGAACCCCCCTCGAGGAAGTATGTGCCCTGTGGTTCACCACAGTCCCCATCATTTTGTGTTCTTTCTCTAAAGAAGAGTGAATTTCAATTTATGTTTATAATCTTTGATTGTACTATTGTTTTCTTATGGTAGAATATGCCTCTGTTCTCATGGCATTCTCACTTTGATTAAAGACCTAAATGGGCCATTGTTACAGACTGAATTTTGTTTCCTCCCCCAAATTCATATGTTGAAGTCCTAACCCCCAGTGGGATGGTATTAGGAGATGGGACATTTTAGGAGATAATTTGGGTTAGATGAATTCATGATGGCAGGGCTCTCATGATGGGATTAGTGCCCTTGTAAGAAGAGACACCAAAAGGCTTGCTATCTCTCTGCTATATGAGGGCACAGCAAGAAGGCAGCCATCTTCAAGCCAGGGAGACAGCCCTCACCAGAACCCAATTATGCTGGCACCCTGATTTCAGACTTCCAGTCTCCAGAACCATGAGAAAACAAATTTCTGTTGTTTAAGCTAAGACCCATGTTATTGTGTTGGAGTAGCCTGAGCTGACTAACACAGCCATGTTTCGAGAAAAAAAAAAGTAAATGCCCACTTCTACATTACCTCTCTCTGGCCCCTGTGGACATTTGGGTTTGCGATTTCTGTTTAAATCCTTTTTCTTTCACCTGTCATTACCCATACGTTGTTAATAATTAAAATATGAATCAACATTTTTTATGACCATCAACATACATTATCTATCATTTTGCTCCCCTACAGAGAATACTTTTAGCAAGATTTTATTCTCCCCTGCCTTATATTCCACTTGGACTTTTATTGTGATTCAGTTCAAGAGTGTTATTAACTTTTCTTATTTTTGACTCTTCTATTTTAAGAATCTCTTCTGAAGAATTGCATAAAACTTCAGAATCACGTTATCAACAATTATTTATTCTTAATTGTATGCTTTGTTGGTTTCTTTGGTCATCACTGTTTCTTATACATCATGTTTCCCTTTTTTTGGAGCTTTTTATTGTGATTTATTTTTTATTTTGTTACACTACTTCTTTGAGGAAAAAACAAATCTCTGTTGATAGTTGGTTTGCATTCCCTGGAACTTGTGTCAGTCACTGGGTTGTTCAGTTTCCTCTGAGTTAGGCCTCCCACTGCAAGACTGCAACCTTCAGCTGGCAGGCGTGATGAGTGCACAGGGAACAGGCCTGCAAGCTAAGTCCCTCCCAGAGCAAGAAAGCTAAGGTGGTAGAAGCTTAAGGGATTTCACTGATGTCCTTTGGCTGTTGTGCAGAGCCTTTTAAAAAAATTCTTAGGATCAAATACATGGTGATGGAAGGAGAACTGACTGGGTGGTGAACACACAATGGGATTTATAGATGATGTAATACAGAATTGTACACCTGAAATCTATGTAATTTTACTAACAATTGTCACCCCAATAAATTTTTTAAAAAAATCTTAATTCTTCTCTCTTTCTCTGTTTGTTGTGGTTGTCTAAAATTAGTAGCATCTCAAGCCAGCTAATCTCTCTGACTGTCATAGTAAACCACCACCTCAGAGAGAGCCAGGTATAGCAGTCTAGAATCATGACCCTTTTCCCTTAAAAGGGTAAACTCTCCTCCATTGTCACTTTGTACCTACTGTTGCATATGAGAAAACATGGAAAGTTTCATTTTATCTTTGGAATATAGAAAAGTCACCAGGATTCCCTTGGAATCATCTTTGATTCTGTTCTGTTTCACACCCCACATCCTACCCCACAGGAAATTTTGTTGGTTCTATCTTCACAATATATGTAGAATCTGATCATTTCTCACCATGTCTATTGCTACCATCCTGGTCTAAGCCATTATCATTTCTCATCTAAATGACTGAGATAGCATCTTAAAATGGTTTCACTACGTTCACCCTTGTCACTCCTCTACTCAGAACCCTGCAATGGCTCCCATCTCATTCAAGTAAAAACAAAAATCTGTACAGTTGCCAACAAGACCATATAACTTGAAGTTTCCCCAACCCCACCTCATGTTACTGACCTGATCTCATAGTGTTTCCTTCCTCACTCTATTCATGTCCTATCCCAAACCATAGGACGTGAGTTTCCAGATGGAAGGGGCCAATCAAATGCCTAGCAAAATGGATGAAAATGGACTCCCACCAAGGTTCATCATTGTGAAATTTCAGCACACCAAGGACAAAGAATAAATACTTTCCAGAGGTCACCTCGCTCTTCTGTTCTCTCTGTTTGGAACACTCTTCTCACAGATAACTTCACTATTAACCTTTTCACCTTCTTCAAGTCTTTGCTCAAATAATACCTATCAAATGATGCCTTCCCCGATCACCCTAAATAATGTTGTACTAGTTCTCCTTTCTCTGCTTTATTTTTCCCCATAGCACTTACCATCTTCTAACATACCACATAGACTAATAATTATGATGTTTATTGTTTATTGCCTGTTGCTGAAATGTAAGTTCTACAAGAGTAGGGGTATTTGTCTGTTTTATTCACTGTTCTAAATCTAGTAAGTAGAACAATACCCAACATATAGTGGGTGCTCGATAGATATTTGTTGAATTGAATGAATAAAATACATTCAGGTGTGGCTCACCTTTCAGTAACTTTAAATAAAGACAATATCAGCTTATTTTTTTTCCAGATAGAGGTAATCTGTTGGAAAGTCTCAGTGCACAAGCCCTCTTTTTCATCCCCAAATGAAATAATCCCACACTTAAAAAAATTGTCACAGGGCCAGCCCAGTGGTTCAGGCGGTTAGAGCTCCATGCTTCTAACTTCAAAGGCTGCCGGTTCGATTCCCACATGGGCCAGTGGGCTCTCAACCACAAGGTTGCCAGTTCGATTTCTAGAGTCCCACAAGGGATGGTGGGCAGCGCCCCCTGCAACTAAGATTGAACACGGCACTTTGAGCTGAGCTGCCACTGAGCTCCCGGATGGCTCAGTTGGTTGGAGCACGTCCTCCCAACCACAAGGTTGCTGGTTCGACTCCCACAAGGGATGGTGGGCTGTGCCCCCTGCAACCAGCAATGGCAACTGGACCTGGAGCTGAGCTGCGCCCTCCACAACTAAGATTGAAAGGACAACAACTTGACTTGGGAAAAAAAAAAAGTCCTGGAAGTACACACTGTTCCCCAATAAAATCCTGTTCCCCTTCCCCAGTAAAATCTTTAAAAAATAATTGTTACATATTGTTGCTTCTTTCCTCCAAACCTTTCATCTGACTCAGCACCATGGAAATTACTTGAACAGTAAGATGTGAAAGGTGTTCCTTTTTAGTTTCTAGAAGCAGGACAACATTTTTCTTTTTACAATTCTTGAATCATTTCATCAGGAAGTTGGAGAATGTGTGTGATTTGTTCACTACCTTGGCCAACTCAGCATCTGTTTTTTTTATTTTAATTTTTCAATTACAGTTGACATTCAATATTCTATTAGTTTCAGGTATACAAGCCTAATGGTTACACATTTATATAACTTAGGAAGTGATCCCCCGTTTAGTACCCACCTGGCATCATACATATTTACTACAATATCATTGACTATATTCCCTGTGTTGTTTTAACATCTGTTTTGTATTATTATTTTTTTACTAAATAGTATTTAAAAGATTTCTGACTTCTGGTTAAAAAGGTAGTTTGAATAACTGGGGTTTTATTGAAAAAAAAGTTCCCTTTTGCCAGAACTCCATTATAGCAACAGTGAAGGTATTAAAAGGGGAAGGGGCATAAACCAGCAAGAATAAAGAAATCAAGAATGGAAACAATAGCAACAATAATACTTTGGCAACCTGAATGTAAATGGATGGGTATTAACTGAACCAAGAGACTAAGAAAGCACAATCTTAAGCCAGCATTGGAGCAAATAGAGAATCGATCTGATTTATAACAGTGAACTCATAAAAGACTCGGAAATTGGTGGCACCAGGTACCTCTGAAATTGGGGGGGGGGAGGGAGAGGATAAAAACAGGAAGATTGACTGAAAATCTGATTAGAAAATGTTAGGCTGACAAACATGCTGACGCAAAACTCTGCTTCCATCCTGGCTGAAAAAAACGAAGCTTATTCTGTAGAGAGGGTAAAATATAAGGTCTCTGGTCTGGGGGATAACAGGTTCAGTTGAAGGTAGGGATTCCATACTGAGAAGAGGTATACTAAGTGAAATTTTTCATAATAAATGTTAAGATACTTCTCCTACCCCCTAGTCTTCTTCTGGCCTCAACTCCCATAATACTGACAGCCAGATCTGTACCTACATTCACTCCATCCTGGAGAAGAGGCTTCTCTAGGGAGTCTGACCAACCCAAAACAGCTGGGGAAAAAAAAAGTTGTGATTAAGTTAAAATGTTGAGAAAATGTTTACTACTGTATGAATTCAATGAATTACTTTGACCCACGTAAAGAAAAGAATGTGACATTTATGAAGTGGTAACTTCAAAGCCTTTACAACAACAGTTCTGTAGTTCCACATTAATTTAGCTTTTCTTTTTCTTTTTTTTTTTTTTAGCCTGCCTGCATTATGAGAAAAAACTTCTTTCGAGCCTGAGAAAAAGGAACGAATTCTTTTCCCTTCAGGTCCTGTTCTACTACGTGCTGAAGCCATGTAAGTAGTTGAAGATTAGTGGGAGCTGAGGAGGATTGGAAAGGTTGCTTAACAAAAGGTATCTTTTCCACCAGGCTGTCAAGATGTTAGAATATTCCTCCGATTCGCGACTCTTTTATATGGGACATTAGGGACTCCAGTTAAAATGAAAACAGGTTAACTGGGAGTGAATTTACCAAGTCGTCATCACCTATTAAAAATGTAGACAACCAGTTTATCAGTTTATCTCATGGCAAAATCCTGGTGTTAAAGGACACAGAAAAATAGTAAGCACTGAAGAGGACAGAAGAAAGAATTGTCTGAATCAGTGCTGTCCAATAAAAATACAATACGAGCCACATATTTTAATTTGAAAATTTCCAGTAACCAACAAGTAAAACAAGAGGTAAAATTATTATTTTTTTTTACAAGAGAACAAATCCACTTTATTTACTTTTCAGTAAGTTTAAATCCTTGAGGGGTACAGCATTACACGGATTCTGTGTTCGATGGCGTTTGCAGGAAGGTTGCTGCAGAACTTGGCACAAACCATGCCACTGTTTCCATGAGCACGAGTTCCCTTTCCCCAGATTACTCTGGTTTTGTTTGTGAGAAACGTAGAATCTTAGGCTCCATCCCAGACTTACTGAGTCAGAATGTGTTTAATAGAATTCCACAGGTGATCCCAAGATCTCCCAGGTGATTGACTTGCATATTGAAGTTTGAGAAACACTGCTCTAGATAGCAGTCTCTTCTCAGGGACCATCCTCATTTTCCCTTCTCTTTTTCACCTTTCACTCTCTTTTTGATCTTTACTACCAGCATTTTAAAAATGATCCTGTCTCTTCATTATTTAAAAACAAATTATTCCCTTGACTCTTCGGCTTTCTCTCTCCTTCCATTCACAGATAAACTTCTTGAGTGACTTGCCTGTACTATAATCAGGTTCTCTTGGTCATCATCTCACTCACTCCTCAATCCATATTAGCCTGACTTTGGTCCTTACCACCTTACTGGAACTTTTTGGGCTTAGGTAACAAGTAACCCCTTTATGAATAAATCCAGTGGATGATTTTCAGTCGTAAACTTGACCGCTCGGCAACGTTTGACACTACTGACCATCTTTGCCTTCTTAAAATTCTCCTTTGGCTTTTGAACAGGACTTTTTTTCCCATCTTCCCCTACCTCTCTGACCACTCATTATCAGTCTTTCTCTGGTATTTATCCCTCCCACACCTCGCATGGATGCTGCAGAGAAGTAGGCCTGCTTCTTGTTCTAAAACAGAGTTTCCCAGTCTCCACACTCTTGACACGTTGGGCTGGATAATTCTTCGTTGCAGGGAGCTGTCCTGTGCATTGTAGGACGTTTAGTAGCGTCCCTGACCTCTACCCACTAGATGTCAGTAGCACCCCCCTCCCCTCATTGTGACCACCAAAAATGTCTCCAGATATTGCCAAATGTCTGGGGGGCGGGGGGGGGGGGGCAGGCAGCGGGAATTACCTAAGGTTGAGAACCACTGGTCTGAAAGTAATCCTATGTGACCTAGTTCTAATAAATACTAAAAGAGGTTTGCTGAAGGTTTCTAGGAAAGTTCTTCATTTGAGGAAGAGCTATGGAAAGCCATTCTTTCTCTCCCACCACATGGGGGAAGCATGCAATGTTGATTGCTACAGGCAGCCAACCTATATAACTCCGGATGAAGAAAGAGATGGGTCTCATGATGTCACTGAATCACTGGAAGAACCAGTCCTAACGATGAGCTTGTCCTTCCTCTGGATTTAATCTTGGATAATACACCGTCCAGAGTTGCTTGCTCATCTTGTTGCCTCCTGTCTCATTTCCTTGTACCAGTTTTTTTTGTCTCTCAGCCTCTTCCCTTCGGACTGGCTTTTTGTGTGTGTGTGTGCTGTCTGTTTGGTTTTCTACTTGTTTCTCGGTGGATACTAACTTGTACTCTCTTTCTCCTTGTGTCGCATGGAGGCTCGCCATCTCAGCACTGCCAGCTGTTGACGACTTCCAGCTCCCAGGCCTCAACTTGAATCCTCTGAAACAACTCTGTCAGCACAGCTGAGAGGCACCCGGATCACAGATGTCAGAGAAGAGGTCTGGCTGAGCTCCCAAACCGTCTTTCACGGTGCCTGAGGCTCAATGGTGCCCTCTGCTGATGCTAACTCAGGAGACTCAACAGCTCCAGCCTGAAACCAATTTTCTTCCGAGTGTTTTTAAGACCTTCACTTAATCCTGTAGAAAAGAATAGGAATTGAGAAATAGAAACAGGAAATCTGAAAAATTATGGGTCCTTGGAATTTAAAGGACATAGAGACTTCAGGGGCTCAGATGAATGTGTTGGGGATGTGTGTTTTTATTTGTTTCATTCCCTTCTCTAAGCCCAGTGACTGGAACAGCCCTAATCTGTGGTAAATGCTCAGTCAATATTTGCAGAGTGAATGTGTGCTGATGAGTAAGCAAAGGTCTGGTCTGTGGAGAAAGATATAATTGAGGACCTTTATGCTCCTACAAAGACAGAGAACCATTGCCTTGATTCCTGATCAATTCCTATCCAAGGTCCCTAACAGGCCTGTCCTCTGGTTCCATGAGATAACCCTGTACAGTATTTGTATAACAGATTCGTTTTTATTTACGCGGTCATGAGAGGTTGCCATAGCATTTTTATCTGGGCATATGGCCCATTCAGAGAAAAGTATTCATTTCCCAATCTTCTGTAATTTTGGTATGGCCTTGTGAATAAGACCTGGCCAATAGAATAGAAGCGGAATTGTTCTGGGGCAGTTCCATAAGACACACGAGCTTTGGACCACACTTAAGATCACACTTGTAATTATTCTCATTACAAGGCCATAGAGATGGGATATATTCACTGGCTTAATCCAGTTGGGGCTCTGTTCTAGAGCTGGGTTTGGGACCAATGCTACACAACAACATTGCTTGAGAATGGGGGAGGGAGTGATTCCCCAGAAAAATCATTGTGTAATTTTACCAAAAGAAGGATGAATGGATGCTGGACCAGATGCATGTGCCTAGCTCCAGGACTGACCTGGGAAGCTCTGGTTCCCAAAGAATGCAGAGATTGGTAACCAAACATTTCTAGAATTCCAGGGATTTTCACTCAGAGATGACCCCTTTTATAGATCTGACATGGTCTTCATAGTGGCACATTTTATTTTCTGACCCAATCCTTACTATGCCCATCAATTTGCAATGGTATCTGCCTCCATGAATGGCTCTTTCCCTTCTAATCGTTGCCTTCATTTTAAATCTGAGATTTAGAAGTGAGAGGAAACAACCCCTTTATCTGCTGGATTGCAAAGTCAATTCTCTCTGTCCTTGAGTAGCTTAGCAGAGAGCTGGGTCAGCAGGCCTGAGCTGGCTGAGTGGGAAGGGCCACAAGATTACTAGTACATAGGTACCAGCACCGGTGTTTGAACTCCTTTAGACAACTGTCCCACAGAATAGCCCTCTTTTATTCATGGCCTCAAAAACTCTGGTTGATTAGTGTTCCTCACTGCTTCCCATTTCCCCGTAAATACATAGAGCAGCTTGGGGCAGGGGTTTTTCTGGAGCAGTATTTGTAGACTGTCCGGCTGTGCCTGACCCAAGCTTGCCTCTGCTTGGGATAACGAGAGCTGGGAATACTCCATGGAATAATGAGAGCTTAGGGGACTTTCCCCACAGTAGCCTTTGTGTTATGTCTGCATCATGTGTCCCTAGTTATGTTTCTCACAGTCCTATGCCTGACAGAATCTTAGAGATCCTTCAAGAATCTCTAAGTTCACTGCCCACCAGTCACAGAGATGGATGACCATATCTATAATTTGAATTGGATATTCAAAGAATGCCCATGTTTCTATACCTCTTGCTGACATTAGGACAGATCCACCTATGTTGCCACTATAGAATTCATGTTTAGCAAATTATTGTACTCCTCTTGGCAGAATATCTTGTTTTGTAGTAATTATGGTTTTCACTTCTGCTACTTCTCTGCACCCTCAGGATCACTTACATTTTCTCTAGAAGCCCCATCGGAACCTGGGTAAACTACAGACCACCCAAGAAAAACTACCTTCAAGACAGGCTATTTCTAGTTCCCTATTGAGGAGAAACAGGAGATTTCTATTTTGTCAATGAAGATTCTTTACATTGCAAGTGAAGAAAAATCCAAGGAAACTGGTTTCATTAGAAATGGAAACTGAAAAAACTGTTGGTAGTTTCCAGGGATGGTTGTGACTTTATTCAAAGGTCAAACAATGTCACTTGGACCTATTTCCCAGATCTTCTTCCTCTGAGTGTTAGCTTCATCTTCAGGCTGGTTCCTTTCCTGGTAGCAGAGTGGCTGCAGCAGGCCCAACTTCACATCTGTAGACACCAAGTCCTGAGGTGAGTGTCTCTTCCAGTAGCTCTGTCATTAGGGAGAAGATTTTCTCTCCCAGAAGCCTCAGCAAATGTCTCTTCATATCTCACTGGCTTTTGATCAGGCTATGAGTTCATTAATGAACCCAGCACTAAGGCCATAGAGATGGGATATATTCACTGGCTTAACCCAGTTGGCGCTCTGTTCTAGAGCTGGGTTTGGGACCAATGCTACACAACAACATTGCTTGAGAATGGGGGAGGGAGTGATTCCCCAGAAAAATCATTGTGTAATTTTACCAAAAGAAGGATGAATGGATGCTGGACCAGAAAAAACAAGATGTCCACTAGAGTATCAGAACATAGATTATTTCATTTTAGTTTATTGTATGTGAGTAGGCAGATTAAGCTATATTATTCTCATTACAAAGATAGTCATTTTATTTGAGTTCTTTGACTTCACCTAATTTTTCATTAAAGTCCTTCCAAGAATGATTACACAACAGAAGCTCTTTCCACCTATCACCACTTAAATGGTTTACCTGATTAATCAGGGTTCTCCAGTGCCTCTAAAAAAGACACTGATGCCCAATGCATGTGGAACCTTTGGGGCTAGACTCCAATTCTCTGATATATCCACACACTACTGCTCTCACATGTTGAGTCAATGCTGGTTCGCAAACCTGTTCGTCCGAGTTCTTGTTTAATTATATATTTAATTAAATGTTGCATAACATAATAAAATATGAGTGGAGGAAAAGTAAGTTCTGTCTGAAAATTAAGTTGAATGCTTTAGAAAGATTTAATAAAGGCAAGTTGATAAAGAAAGAAAGACCTACTGTGAATTAGGTATGGGTGAGACTACTGTAAAAGATTGATGGTTTGTTGGGTAAATTCTAAAATGAAGAATTCTGCTGTGTATTCAGAGCACTTTGCATATGTTTTTAAGTTCTTGTTCTTTTTTCAAGAAGTCAAACTGAAGGTCATTGGTGATGCACTGTGGATGTGGTTTATGGAAAAAGGAGGGATGCTGGACTCCAAACAGTGGACTCGTATTCAAAACAAAGGTCTTGACTCTGCATCAACAGGTGGGTAAATGAATACATGTTCATGTAAGTTAAAATAAAACAGTTAAGGTTCATATGTATATGTGTGGTGAAAGCTATAAATTCAGCAGAGAAGTCAATGAGGAAGAGAATTAGAGTTGAATTGGTAATTAGGAGATAAGAAGCAGAAGGTTCAGGAAAGTTAAGAGGACGGAGTCCAGATTACAGGAGAGTAAGGTGAAAAATAAAACTACTGACAAAATTTAATCAAAAAGCTTAATAGAAATAAATCAATAACAATGATAATAGCTAACATTTATGAGTGCTTATTAGATGCAGACACTACCCTAGACATTTTCCATGCACTATGTTTTTTTACAGCAACTAAGGAAATAGATACCAAGTACCTTGTGCTAAGTTAGACAGCTAGAAAGTAAAATAGATTTTTCTGTTAAAGCACATGTTGGGGGAAAAACTCAGATTTTTCTGATGAAGAGAATATCCTAAGAAAAAATAAAAGCATTAAATCAAAAACAAACTTACAGTTATTGTGTTCTTGCTATGTGACCAGTATTCATTTAAAAATACAAGCCTCTGGTGGCCGGTTAGCTCAGTTGGTTAGAGCTTGGTGCTAATAACACCAGGTTGCCTGTTTGATATCCACCCCCCCCCCATGGGCCACTGTGAGCTGCAAGCTCCTTAAAAAAAGAAAAAATACAAACCTCTCCTCTTTAAATAGGTGCTTTAATAATTCACCTTTAAAAGTCGGTTTTGAAGTCCTTTCTAAGTTCACAGGCTGGAGGGAGGAAGAAAATGTGAAAATAAGAAGTTATGCCTTATAGCTCAGGAGAGAGGAGGCCAAGTGAGTGTTCTAAACTAATCTGCTTCTACATTAGCTGAGAAACCAAAATTATCTTGTTAGCACCTAAAAACAAAGACAATGTTTAAATTTTACTAGTTTCTAAAAGATGGTCTTCTTTGATTTTGTCTCTAATTCTGAAGGGCACACTATTTGGGGCTTAAACCGTTCCCCAACATAAGCATAGTAAACAGTAGTGCTGAGGAAAACTACTAAAGCACACAGTAATTACTTCAAGCAAAGAAAATGCTTTTTTCCCCAATTATTTAAATAAGTGTTGTTTAACTTTTCATAAATATGAGAAAAATAGAACTTTTCATTTAGGAAAAAGTAGTAAATTCAAGAGTAGGCCAGATCTCTTTAGGAAAAAAGGCTAAGCTGTATAAGTATCTGAAGAGAAAAGGTATAAATATTCTTCCCACATTAATGACTCTGAAACCAGATATCTACAGAAAACATGGCAGATTGAATTTCCGTGGCTAATTAAGAACACAGGTTTGACACGTTTGGGACTTTGTCAGCAGTGATTCTAATTTTGTGTCTCCTACCAATTTATATTTGCATACAATGAATGTGACAGTGGTAGCCGGATTAGACTGATTATTTTGTTAAATACTGAGTTGCAAAAACAACAGGATCAAAATAAATGCAGCACTGCAGAATTGAACCTCTTGAGACACATTATTGCAAAGTTCTATACACAGGGTGGCTCTAATAGATGAACAATGGACTACTTACTACTAAGATGTTACTGATATTTTCTAGGTATGAGAAGAAACAATGGCAAATTAATTAGATTCTTATTTTGCTTCTAAAACTAATTCTTATATATTTGAAGATTTTGAACGTGATAATTAAAAGCAAAATATGACACCTAAATCAACAAATAAGTGGATAAGAATAGTTAACCCTGAAATAGATCCAAGAGTACATAAAAACATTATCTAATAATGGGTGTATCTCTATACCAACAATTTAGTTGAATTGTATTAAATTTCCCCAGAAAGAAAAAAAAAAAATTGGGTCATTTCACAAAAGACATTGGGAAACATACCTACTTGAAAGAAGTTCAAATTCACTTCATGCCAAAATAATTCCAGATAAACTTGAATGTCAAAATACATTTTAATCATAAAAATGCTATCAGAAGGGCCGGCCCGGTGGCTCAGGCGGTTAGAGCTCCATGCTACTAACTCCGAAGGCTGCCGGTTCGATTCCCACATGGGCCAGTGGGCTCTCAACCACAAGGTTGCCAGTTCAACTCCTCAAGTCCCGCAAGGGATGGTGGGCTCTGCCCCCTGCAACTAAGGTTGAACACGGCACCTTGAGCTGAGCTGCCTCCTGGATGGCTCAGTTGGTTGGAGCGCATCCTCTCAACCACAAGGTTGCCGGTTCGACTCCGCAAGGGATGGTGGGCTGTGGCCCCTGCAACTAGCAACAGAAACTGGACCTGGAGCTGAGCTGTGCCCTCCACAACTAAGACTGAAAGAACAACAACTTGAAGCTGAACAGCACCCTCCACAACTGAGATTGAAAGGACAACAACTTGACTTGGAAAAAAAGGCCTGGAAGAACACAGTGTCCCCCAATAAAGTCCTGTTCCCCTTCCCCCAATAAAATCTTTAAAAAAAAAAAATGCTATCAGAAAACATGACATTTTAATCCTATTTAACTGATCTCAGAAATGAAAAGGACATTTTAGTCATAAAACCACTGGAAATATAAGAAAGGAAAAATCAAGAGGTTTTTTTTAGCATATTCTGTCATATATGTTCTTCTAGTTTTAAAAAAAATTCATTTACTATTATAATCAATGCTGCTGCGAAAGTCCTTGCATATGTACCTTGTATATGATAAATTCCTAGCTGTGGAACTTCTAGGACAAAGAATATATGTAGTTTAAATTTCAGTTTATATGGACTGAAATAGAAATATCAAATTACGTTCCCACTGATAGTTAATGAGACTACTTGTCTCCACAGCTTTCCAAGCCCTATATTTTATCCAACTTAAACGGTGTTTGCCAATCTAATAGGTGAAAAATATCTCATTGTTTCTTCTTGTACTTTTTCACATTTTTCCTTTTTGGATTTATTTATTATTTTTTATTGAGGTATAATTGACATACAACATTATATTAGTTTCAGGCATACTGGGTAATGATTCAATATTTGTATATATTGCAAAATGATTACCACAATAGTTAACATCTGTCACCATACATAGTTATAGAACATTTTTTGTTGTGATGAAAACTTTTAAGATCTTTTTTAACAACCTTCAAATATGCAATACAGTATTATTAACTATAGTCGCCATGATGTATATTACAATTTTATGACTTATAACTGGAAATTTTTACCTTTTGACTCCCTTCACCCACGTGTCCACACCCCGCCCCCCCCCCCCACACCTCTGGCAACCACAGATCTAATCTGCTCTTTGTATCTATGAACTTGGTTCCTTTTTTTTTTTTTTTTAAGATTCCCCATACAAGTAAGATCATTATTCGGAATTTGTCTTTCTCTGACTTATTTCACACAGCCTAATCCTCTTAAAATGTATCCATGTTGTCACAAATGGCAAGATTTCATTTTTTGTGGCTGAATAATCTGTTGTGTGTGCATATACACGCATATTACATTTTCTTTAGTCATTCATCCATTGATAGACACTTAGGTTGTTACCATATCTTTGCTATTGTAAATAATGCTGTAATGAACACAGTGGTGCATATATTTTTTTGAGTTAGTGTTTTTGTTTTCTTTGGATAAAAACCCAGAAGTGGAATTGCTGGGTCATAAGGTAGTTCTATTTTTGTTTTTTTGAAGAACCTGCATACTGTTTTCCACAGTGGCTACACCTATATATTTTTACTTAATTTAGGTCTTTAATCCACCTGCCACTTTATTTTAAAGCTGGTCTGAATGAAGGACTTTATATTTGTTCCCCCTCAAGGAGAGCAACTTGTCCCAACAGAAGGTGGGACAGGTGACCTAACAAAGTTAATGAATAATCAGTCCTTTCCTGAAGTGTTTGAGTTGCCACATCCATCATATACTTCTTCACATATATACACTGATCCCTCTCTGTTCTATTCTATTGATCTATTTGGCCATTTCTCTGCCACTGCCAACTTTATAACATATTATATCTGCGGGACAACTAACCAACTTAATATTCTTCTTTTTCAGTAACATCTTGGCTATTCTTATCCATTTTCTCTTCCAGATAAATTTTAGAATCAACTTGTCAAATAAAACAAAATCCAGTTGAGATTTTGATTAAAATTATAATAAATTTGTAGATTAATTTGAGACAAATTATGTTTCTAGGAACATGGCATTATTTTGCACTTATTCAGGAATTTATTTTTTCCTATAGTAAAGTTTCATAATTTTCTTCATTATCAATTTTACACATTTCTTGTTAATGAGTTAATTTATTCATTAACCAGTTCATTTAACTTTTGTCCTAGGCTTAGGGGATATAGCTATGAATAAGATAAGTTTCCTGTTCTCATGGAACTTATTCTAATTGGGAGAGACAATTAACAGACAAATAAAAAGGTCAGGTAGTGAGAAGTCCTCTGCAGAATTAAAATAGAGTTGTGTGATAGATATTGGGTGGCTACTTTAGTCTGGATGGTTTGGATGGTTAGGAAGTAAATCCCTTAATATTTAAACTGAGATCTGAATAGCAAGAAGAATCCACCCTTGTAAAGCTGCTGGAGGTGGGGGGGGAGCAGTCTAAGGAGAGGTAAGAGCTAAGGCAAAAAGCCTTAAACCTTCTAAGAGCTTGGCCTGTTCAAGGAACAGAAAGGCCCGTAGGCCTGGAGGGAGTGGGGAATGGGGAAACTGTTATGAAATGATGTTAGACAAACATTTAGGGACCAGATAGGTCTTGTAG
The DNA here is from genome assembly GCF_036562045.2 of Rhinolophus sinicus. Taxonomy (NCBI): domain Eukaryota; kingdom Metazoa; phylum Chordata; class Mammalia; order Chiroptera; family Rhinolophidae; genus Rhinolophus; species Rhinolophus sinicus. The sequence continues at coordinate 23,939,726 of NC_133764.1, forward strand.
GGCTTCATAAAGAGTTTGCATACTATTTTAAATGGGATGGGAACTCATACAGTGTATTGAGTAGGGGAATGACTTGATCTGATTTATGTTTTTTTTAAAACTAGTTTCAAGTGTATAAAACAATGTAGTCATTAGACATTTATATAACTCACAAAGTAATAACCCCAATAAATCTATTAGCCATCTGAAACTGTACATAGTTAGAATATTATTGACTATATTCGCTATGTTGTATTATATATTCCTTACTTTAAAAAAAATTATAGTTGACATTCAATATTATATTAGTTTCAGGTGTACAGTGTAGTGGTTAGACATTTATATAATTTATGAAGTGATCTCCCCGATAAGTCTAATACCCATCTGACACTATACATACATAGTTTTTACAATATTATTGACTATATTTCCCATACTGTACTGTACATCCCCATGACGCTTTTGTAACTACCAATTTGTACTTCTTAATTCTTTCACCTTTCTTACCGAGCCCCCTGATTTATCGTTTTGAAAGAGCATGATAGTAGTTAGTAGAAAAGGATTCAGAGGGTCAAATGTGAAAGAAAGATTTATGAGACTATGGTAGTGGTCCACGTGAGAGGTAATAGTGGCTTGGACTGGGATGGTAATGGTGGAGGTAGTGAGAAGTGGTGGGTGCAGTATTGATTTTGAAGAGTTAGTTAAAAGGATTTGCTGATGAATCAGAAGGATTGGAAATAGGAAGGAGTGGAGGAAAGAGGAATAAAAAAACTTTTATGTTTTTTGGCTTGAACAAAAATGGTGATGCTTACTTATACGGGTAAGACTGAGGGAGAAGGAGATATGGAGAAGAAATTTAGAGTTTGTTTTGGCCATGTTAAGATGAAAAGCCCATTAGACATTTATGTGGAACTGTCAAGCGTGCAGTGCGTATAGAGTCTGGGATTCAGGGTAAAGTTTAAGACTGGAGATATAAATTTGGGAGCCATCCCCAGATAGTTTTTAGAGCTGTGGTCCTGAATGGTGTTACCTAGAGAGAGTGTGTAGGTAAAGGAAAGAGCCCATAACAAAGCCCTGTACTCCGAACAATCTAAAGTCCAGCAGGGGAGAAATCAGCAAAGGAAAATGAGAAGAGGTGGTCAGTCAACGAGGTAGGAATAAAACCATTATAGTGTGGCCTCTTATAAACCAAGAGAAGCGTTTCAATAGGGAAACAATGGTTCCACTTTCTGCTTCAGTTGGGACCAAAGTTATTAAGAACAGAGAAGTCATCATTCGCTTTGGAAACAGAGAGGTCTGGTTGTATCATAAAAACAGTTTTAGTGGCATGATAGGGAGGGTCGCTCTATTGCAGGGGTGTCCAAACTTTTTTCAACGTTTTTTTACCAAGGGCCCAATATGTGGTAAAATACACAAACAGCCGGGCCACTCACTTGAGGTGAAGCACGTATTGCCTGACCTGGTTTATTTAAGTAAACTAAATATATTTTTGGAATTTGCTGCGGGCCAATAAAAAATGGATTGTGGGCCGCAGTTGGCCTGTGGGCCGCAGTTTGGACACCCCTGCTCTATTGGTTGAGTTAAGGAGAAATTATGAGGTAGGAATTGGAAGTAGAATCTAGATAGATACAACTCTTTCCAAAGTTTTTCCTGCGAAGGAAGAGCAGAGAAGTAGGGCAGTATATGGGGGGTTAAGGTAGATTTTTGTTGTTGTTAAAATAGACACCACAATATGTCCGTACACAGATGGAAATGACCCAGTAGAAAAGGAGAAATTGATGAGATAGGAACAAGAAAAGATAATTGGTGGAGCAAATATCCTGAGAAGGAGAGAGGAGAAAGGATCTAGAACAGAAATGGAGGGAGTGCCTTGAATAGTGCAAGGCCTCTTCACCATGAAGAAAAGGATGAAAAACGGAGAAGTCAGGGTCTTGGTTGGAAAATGTGGATAACATTTTAAAAAATAAAGTGGCTAAGAACCATATGATTTCACTGATAGGTGGTGTATAAAACTGAAAACAACAAAGGAACAAGACAAACAATGAATAAAAACTCATAGACACAGACAATAGTTTAGTGGTTACCAGAGGGTAGGGGGGCAGGGGAGTGGTAGATATATGGTGATGGAAGGAGAACTGACTCTGGATGGTGAACACACAATATGATATATAGATGATGTAATGCAGAACTGACCTGAAACCTATGTAACTTTACTAACAACTGTCACCCCAATAAACATCAATTAAAAAAAAAGTTGCTGAAAAGTGACAAGAATAGTGGAAGAAATGAAGATGGTGAGCCATGAACAAATGAAGGGGGCATTAAGTTACCAGGGATCATCAGTAGGTGACAACCTCTTGGTGTAGTGGCAGTTGGCATTAATTTTAAAAGAGCTTGGGTTTTTGAAGGAGAAAGAGAAATGATTTGGAGGAAACATGAGGAGCAGGTTGGAGGATAAGACTACCTGTGAGAGGAAAAATGATCTGTACTTGAAAAGTTGCAGGGGAGGTAGTTTTGCTAGTTGATAAGCCAATTTTTAGTTGGAACAGGAAGTTGATGGGAACATTGAAGAGGTGAAGACTAAAGGAAATGGCTGATAACAGATGTTGAAATCTAAAGTGCAGTGGTTGGATGGTTGGGATAATGAATCAGATTAATAGAAGTTGAGGGTGGCATGGAGATGCTAATCAGGGTAATGACAGATGACCTGGAGGCTACTGGTTGTGATTAAGGATTATAATGATGGAATTACAACCTCTAGAGGAGGAGGTAAGGTGGGTCAATTGTTTAAGAATAATATAGAGCTACACAAACTGTTCTTTCTGGCAGGCCTTGTGGTATGGAGATTACTGGATTAAAATTGCTAATATTTCATTTAGTATTTTTGCATTTATAGTTATAAAACATGATCTATAGATTTCCTTTTAGTGTTATAATTGTTAGGTTTTGATAACAGGGTTATGAACATGTTTCAAAACAAGCTGGGATTTTTTTCCCAAGTATTTTTACACTCTGGAACCATCTGGTCTAGTGGGGATATATTTGACTACGTTTTTAATTTAATCAATCTATTCAGATTTCCCACATTTTGTGCTGGTTTTGCTTATTTATGTTTTTATTAGTATAAGGATTTTTTTCTGTTTGTATAATGTCAATTGTTTGTATGAACATTTTCCCCATTCCCATTTCTGTATTAGTATCATTCCATTGGAAAATCCCGAAGGCTGTGCATTAAAGGGCACACAGGTGAGTTGATGGTGAAGTGGTCAAAATCCGAAAAAGTGAACTTTAGATTGATTAACTACAGGAACGTTTGCTGCTGAGAACATACTAACCTGCCCACTCTGAGGCTCATTTTAATTCCGTGGAAATCCGTGCATAGTTTTTAGCGCTTATATTGTAACCTACTGGGTGCAGAGTGGGAGACTATAACCAAACTGTTAGAACACTGGAGCGCTTGGCAGTTTTTGTTATTTTCAAGTGGTAACTTGAAGTGATACTACCAAAGGTGTAAAAAAAGTCCTGTACGCAGGGCTCACTGGAAAAAGTACTACGTTTAACCAAAGCTGAAAAGGTATGTTAACAGTTAAAATATAACCCTTTTAAATCTCCGACATACCTAGTCATGTGAAACGAAACTGTGTACCTGATGGTGACAATTTCCCAAGTTTTCTTAACCACACAAATTGGATTGTCTCCCTCCTCAACTCCCAGTCGGATGCATCTAACCCAAACCCAGTTCTAGAGTGCCACCCTTTTTCCAGCCTGTTCACAAACAACCTTCCGAAGTAACGTTTCCCGCCATTTCACTTCAAGGAATGGAAGGTCTTTCCCCCTCGATTCGTGGAGGCCCGAACCTACACGGCTTTCCCCGAAAGACGAGCAGCAGCGCCAAGGCCAGTAAGCAGCATTACGGTCCTAGGGACTGAGTAAAAAGGTGACAGACCAAGTTGCCCGATAAGTGCTCAGTATGCGCCGATAACGCGGAGGGCGGAAACACCCACTGCAAAAGGGCAGCGACCCGAGTAGTGCGCGCGCCGGGTGCCCGCGCTGGGCGGAGGGAACACAGGCAGTTGCAGGGAGGAGCGAGGGTTGGGGGCGGAGGGCGGGTTCTCCCCAACTCGACTCCAGATTGGTCGGGCCCAGAGAACAGAGTGACGACAGCTGGGGAGAACGTCTGATTTGTGTGATGGGCGCGGGCAGGCGGGGGAAGAGCATTGCGCAGGCGCATCTGCTCGGCTTCTCTTGCCCTAGCGCTCTGGCCCAGCTCTCGCGGACAAGTCTCGACAACGCGCGCACCCCAACCTCCGGGACCGCCCCCTCCCCCTTCTCGGCGTCGTCGAAGATAAACAATAGTTGGCCAGCGAGGGTCGGGTGTCTCTCCCGGCGCTGGATTCGGCGGGCTGCGTGGGACCGGCGGGATCCCGGCCAGCCGGCTATGGCGGGGCTGTACTCGCTGGGAGTGAGCGTCTTCTCCGACCAGGGCGGGAGGAAGTACATGGAGGACGTTACTCAAATCGTGGTGGAACCCGAGCCGACGGCTGAAGAAAAGCCCTCGCCACGGCGGTCTCTCTCTCAGCGGTCGCCTGTGCAGCGATCACCGCCGGCTCTTCCTGCTTGCGAAGTGTCGGGGAAAGGCCCAGCGGTGGCAGCCCGAGAAGCTCGCGACCCTCCCGCGGACGCCGGGGCCTCGCCGGCTCCCGGCTGCTGCTGCCGCCGCCGTTCCTCTGTGGCATTTTTCGCCGTGTGCGATGGGCACGGCGGGCGGGAGGCGGCACAGTTTGCCCGGGATCATTTATGGGGTTTCATCAAGAAGCAAAAGGGATTCACCTCATCCGAGCCGGCGAAGGTTTGCGCTGCCATTCGCAAGGGCTTCCTCGCCTGTCATCTCGCCATGTGGAAGAAACTGGGTAAGTTCCCTGGCTTGGTTGGCTCCCGCCTCTTTTTCAGGCAGTTGAGGGCTTTTATAGTACCAGCACCGCGTGGGCCGCGGCACCGAGAAGCTCTATCAAAGTGTACGTTGATGGAAATGAAGACTCCTCTCGGTCTAATAGCACTTTCCAGGGTGGCGGTCCGGGCAAAGAAAGTGGCCTTGGGAAAGGTAGGATTGCTGTCTCTCTACAACCCATCCTTGCTTTATTTCCACCCTTCAAGGATCAATGGGAAGTCGTCCTCTCCGCTGTTTCAGTTTGGTGGCAGTTGGGGGAAACCTGTTTGAAACCTGGCGCCAGATTTTGGCCAAAGGTGAATTGAAAACACGTTGCTACCAGGGCCACGCGAAGGAAGTGAAAGATGGCAAATATTAGAGTGTTCCCTGAGAGTCTGTCATAATTTAGCTCTTGAAAGACTTGTCCCTGTCGGTTGCCTCCTACCAGTGGTGTCAGTTCTCCAAATTGATCCCAGATGGCTGGTAGTTGGAGTAAACTGTAGGCTAATTTAGGAATGCTAAAATGTAATCATCAGCGACTTAAAAAGCCTTGGAAGGAATTCGGTTGTGGTGATAATAAAATGTTTTTAGGATCTTTATGTTTGTGCTGATTATGAAAAAAAAAGCGCGGAATGCGTTACTTCTTAAACTGGCCCCACGTTAGGACTGTGTGTTAAATTCTGCCAGGGCTGTGTGTTAAATTCTACAGTACCCGTTTTTGGGGGTAGTTGGCTTTAGCTATTTGCTGTCAGATAGTTCTCAACAGTTCCTAGTTAAAAGTACCTGTAAGTTGTAACTCCCTGTCAAAGTAGCCAGAGGTAAGGGGGATTTACTGATACGCTAAAAGGAAATAGAGACCTTAATGTCTAAAAATTTGGTGTAGTTGTAGTTTCACCTAAACTTTAAATGTTTTCTAAAGCAATGTTTCTGTACCCAACACATGTTACCATACAGAGTTATAGTTGCTTATCCATTGCTGTGAATGAATGGCATAAATCTTTTTTAGAGAAAAGATTAAATTCTGTCATTAAAAAATCTTGTTTATGGTAGCATAATGTTGCTTTATTTTCAGCAGAAGGACAGAGACATAGAGAACAGTGTAAACATTGGTCAAATACAGAACATTTTTTAAAAGGTATTGTCATAGAATTGTAGACTAGCTTGTTTCAAAGTCTGTTTTCTATTTGCCTGGCTTTCTGCCAAGAATTACTTGATTGACTCATAGAATAACCAGTACGCCTTTTGGAGGCGTATTCCATCCAATCCCAGAGGCCCCTATTATGGATTTGTTTTGTTTTTGTGTAGGCAGAGCAGAGCAGAGCTGAAAGCACTGCAGTATATTCCAGAAATATGTCATTTCATTGCCTGCAGTGCAACTAGGAATGGACAGCAAGACAAGATAGAGGAAGATTAGACACAAAGAACTCTTTAGTCCTATTTATTTTGCAGTGCACTTGGGAGCAACATGGCTTTGCCATATGTTTGAAAAAGGACAAAGTCTGAGCCCTGTTTCTTGAGCATTTTTTTATAAAGCAGGGACCATACTGTTTAATGTGAATGTGTATATTTTTTGATGTACACGTACTTTTTCAATCAAGCTTTCACTCCTGTGAGGCATGGTTTAGAGCCTTATATACCAGACAAGTGTTAAAGTTTGCTGTGTTCTGCAGCTAAGCCTTTTATCCCATCCTCAAAACTTGAATTAAAAAAGAGTATGCTGAGTGTATGGAAGTCTGGACACCGGAGATGTAGGTTTTTAAAAAAATTGTACTTCAGTTCCAAATTTATGGATGGTTCCTCATTTTCTGTAGAATAAACTATAGTTTATAATCTAAAGGCCAGTCCCTTCCCAGTCCACCTTCCGACTCCCTGTTCAATTTTGTTACCCACCTTTCTATCACATTAATTTACTCATCTTTTTCCTAGGTCACATTGAAATAGCCCATATTCTTAAATACCCCCCCCACACACACACACAAAACAAAACTGAAAAATATACTCCTCAGTCTCTAAGTCTATGTTTTCTTCTGTGAAGAGTTCTTTCTTTTGGAATTAAACATCCTTTGTTTCTACTTTTGAAGTACTTATTGGGTTATAGCAGTAGTTCTCAAACTTTTTGTTCACTGAACCCTTTGTACTCTTAAATGATTGAGGACTCCAAAGAACTTTTATGTGGGCCACATCTATCGTATTTACTACTAATATATGAGAAATTAAAACAAAAAATATTTATTAATCTATCAAAAATAAACATGTTAACATATTTTTAAATGAAAAACCACTTTTTTCCCAAAATAAATATTGAAATAAGTATTCTTATATCTGCTTCTGCATTGAGTCTGTTGAGCTGTCTTGTCTTGAAGTATATGAAGCAAAGGAGGCCTCACACACGTATGTAATCGGAAAAGGAGGAATAGTTTGTCTTTTCAGATAATTGTGAATATTCTATACCAAAGTGATAGTTTCTTAAGGTTAGTCAAAATGGAATCTGAAACCTTATGAATGAACTTTTTGTCATTTTACACTGAAATCCATTGATCTCTCTTGCACTTTGAATGAATCTTTTACTCCTGTGATTTTGTGACATGATGCATTAGTCATTTGGAAAATAATGGTTCACTGAATTATGCAGATCTTATAATTATACAATAGCAAAATGACACATTCGGTAATATCACTGATCTCATCAGGAAAGTCTTAAAATTAAGCTGTCAAGTTCACTGTAGTGGATAAACACCGTGTTTCCCCGAAAATAAGACCTAGCCGGACAATCAGCTCTAATGCGTCTTTTGGAGTAAAAATTAATATAAGACCTGAACTTATTTTACTGCATTAATTTTTGCTCCAAAAGACGCATTAGAGCTGATTGTCCGGCTAGGTCTTATTTTCGGGGAAACAATGGCATTTTCCAAAATGTAAGTTTTTAAGCAGCAATTAGAAATTTATCACTGGCAACAGATACTGCCAGATATTTTTCTTGAAGTGAAAAACTCACTTTGTTGAGTTTGAAGAAAATGAATGCCAAATGCCCAAGTCTTATTAACACAGCTTATTAATCTTTCAGGTAAAAATGATGGTGTGTGAAAAATGTGGCTAGTTCATTTCATATCTTACACAATCATAAGTACTTTAGGCAGCCATCATATGCAACAGAAGCCTGTTGTGCATACTTCCCATTTTGTCATACAGAATATTAAAAAGTGTATTCATGGGTGGAGGTTTAATAAAATTAATTTTTATTGCATCATCAAGGACATTCTTAAGTGAAACTAACATGCTTTAAAATATATATATATAAACATATATATATATATATTTATATATATGGGTGGCTATGGCGAATACAATGACCGTTACTACTAGTTCCGTTTGGTGCCAGTGCCTTTACTCCTGCTATGGCACCAGCAGTTTTACTAACCATTCCTTTGAACCATCATTGCAACTGTCAACATGGTGAAAATGACAAATAAACTCTTAGAATTATTATGAAAATAGTTTTGGCCTTGTGAAATCTCTGTAAAGATCACACAGACCATTATGAGATAACCTGTGTGTTTTATCTGCCATTGAGCTAAATCAGGAGATCTTTGGGGGCAAAGATTGCTTTACTACACATCTTATTAATCTCCTAGGACTGACCATACAAATTCCAAAGCAGCTGCTAGTTTAGTTCAATTTCTATGGGTGTAATGATTAAATTAGCTTTCTTAAATTTTTTTAAAATAAAAAAAATGTTCCCCTTTTAAAAATTGTAAAATACGTGTAAGATTTAGCATTTTAGCCAAGTTTAGATTTACAATTCACTGGTGTTAAGTACGTTCACAATATTGTGAAGCCATCACCACTGTCTGTTTTCAGAACTTGTTCATCATCCCAAATGGAAACTCTATCCATTAAGCAATAATTTCCTGTTACCCTCTTCCCCAGCTCTTGGTAACCTCTATCTTAATTTCTGTTGCTATGAATTTGCCTATTCTAGGTACCTTGTATAAATGGAATCATACAATATTTGTCCTTTTGTGTCTTATTTCTCTTAGCATAATGTCTTTAAGGTTCGACCAAATTGTATCACATATCAGTATTTTCTTCCTTTTCAAGGCTAATAATATTCCATTGTGTGGTGTGTGTTTGTATACATATATATGTGTGTATGTATGTATACATACACATACATTTTTTGTTTATCCATTCATCTGTTTATGGACATTTGGGTTGTTTTCACCTTTTGTGAACAAGTATTTGTTTGAGTCTCTGTTTTTAGTTCTTTTGGGTATAAAACCTAGAAATGGAATTGCTGGATCATATAGTAATTCTGTTTAACTTTCTGAGGCATCACCACACTTTCCATAGCAGCTTCATCATTTTATGTTACTACTAGCAATGCCACAAGTGTTCTGATTTCTCCACATCCTTGCCAATGCTTGTTATTTTCCTTTTTAAAAAAATACTAGTCATATTAATGGGTGTGAAGGCCTTTCTTATATTTTTAAAGAACACCTCTTCTGTCTTGCTAAGCCCATCTTGATTTATTTAATTAATATTAAACTTGACTTCTCTAGCATCTTGTGTACCCTTCCCAAATTTACAAAGGAAAAATTATCTAAAAATTTTTAAATCATTTATATTTTTGTCTTGAGGATTTGATAAATACAGCATGGAATGAGAGAGTATATGAATATATCCTTTTTTAAAAAGTCATTTTTTTATATTGAAATTTTTTCATTACTTCCTGATCTTAAGTTATTGTACATGCCTAATTTATGTATGTTCAAATGTATGGATTTACTGTTCTTGTGGTATGCTTGCTTTCTAAGAAATAATGTTGTAACGTTTGTATATGCTTTTTTAGGTTTATTCATTTGAAATTATGTTCTTATTACCCTTTTCTCTTGATAGTTCAAATAAGATAGTGTATAAAGTCGTTTTTTCCCTGTGTGTATCATAGTTTGTTGACTTATGTTATCAAGAAAGCCAATAGAAAGATAACACCAAACTACTGAAAGAAATGAAATGTGATCTCTGATGTGAGTGAGGAAAATTTATCACAGTATTTATAAAGGAAGAGAAAATGTGAAGTTTGTTTGGTAACTTAGTTTGACTGAAGATCAGAGCATTTACTTTAAAGAATATGACCAAAGGAATTAGGAAGAAACTGGTCTTAACCTGAATTGTTGGTTCTAGGTTTGACATAGTTTTCATTACCTTAAATTTAAAGACAAAGACAGATGCAGAAAAGAGGCTGGGAGAGGTGCAGGGAAAGTGAGATAGAACTAAATTTGAAGAAAACTCTTAAATCATGAAATTTAAACCTGTATATTTAGTTTGGTATATCTCAGTTTTTATTGTCGAGGACCTTCACCCTCTTACATATTACATGATCTGAAAGAGTTTGCCATATTTATCAAGTACTCTTTTTTTTCGTGTTTGTTAATCATTACTTTTGATCAGTATTAGATAATCTCTGCTACCGCGTTGTTGCATATATCAATAGTTCGTTCCTTTTTATTACCAGGTAATATTCCATTGTATAGATATACCACAGTTTGTTTACCTATTGATGGACATTTGGGTTGTCTGAAGTTTTTGGCTATTAATAAAGCTGATGTAAAACTTTTATTTACAGTAAAAGTCCACTAATAAATGTAGAAGGAATTGTAGAACTAGAAAATCATATTTGTTAACCATCACAATAATTGACTCAAGCAAGAAACTAGTTATCATACATGATAAAACTAGTGGGTGAAAATTTGAGGAACAGAATTACATTAGTTTCCTAGAGGTACTGTAACAAATTAGCACAGATTGGGTGGTTTAAAACAGAAATTTATTCTCATGGTTCTGGGGGTTAGAAGTCTGAAATCCAGGTTGTCGGAAAGGTTGGTTTCTTTTTGGAGGTTTTGAGAGAGAATCTGTTCCATGTTCTCTCTTAGCTTCTGATGGTTGCCAGCCATCCTTGGCATTTCTTGGCTTGTAAATGCATAACACAGTCTCCACTGTCTTTATATGGTATCACCTCTTTTTGTGTCTTCTCCCCTTCTATTCTCTTTTAGGGATACTTACTTGTCTTTGCATTTAGGTCCCACTCTAATCCAGGATGATCTCTTCTTAATATTTTTAACCTGATTACATCTACAAAACCCCTTTTCCCAAATAAGGTCACATTCACAGGTTCCAGGTGGGCATATATTTGGGAGAAGAGGGTACCACTCAACCCACTACAAGGATATTTTCATTGTCTCAGATTGTCTTCCTATGAAATACTTATTAAGTGCGTAAGGAAAGAGATTATAGTGGAGAAACCTGGTAGATACTACTTTAATGAAGAGATCAAAGGTAGCAGAATTTTTAATGGGACAAATTGAATGTGTATACTGCTTGCACTGAGAAAATCATATTTAAATCTGCTGTGATATTCCTGCCAAAAATGCATAATCTGAATACAAAAATGAGAAAACTTGAAACAAACCCAAATTGAGAGACATTCTTGAAATGATTGGCCTAGTATTTCTAAAAACCATCAAGGATACTTTGAGGAATAATTCCAGATTGAAAGAGACATAAGTAATTATAACAAAGGATCCTGAATTTTATCCTTTTATTATAAAGCATATTATTAGGATAATAGATGAAATTTGAATGAGATGTATGGATTAGATGGTAGTGGTATCACTGTTAATTTCATGATTTTGATGGTTGATTCTGGTTATGAAGGAGAATACCTTTGTTGTATTCTAATGTAGCCATTAGATACTATAATATTTGGGCGTGATGGGATGTCTTGGTGGCAGTGTAGTCTCTTTGGTTCAAGAAAAAGAAATTCTTTCAGTTATTCATACAATAAAGAAAAAGTAAACTTGAAGAACAAGTCTCAGAAAGATCAGAAACCTGGATACTTCCAGGAACTTAGGTAGCGGTTTCATCAGGGCCCCTGCTGCTGGATGCATACCAGACAGCCAAGGCTATATTTCTTTCTTTCAGTAAAGAGAATAAATCAGAAATAGCAGCTGCATTTGGAATCATTGTTTGATTATAATCCACTGTCATTTTCCACGACTTTTGCAATGGTCAAACTATCGAATGGAATGTATAGGATGCCACGCTGCTTTTATGTTTAAATGGTGACATCAATCTTTGTGATTCTTTGAGAGATGTGATAATGTGTTTAATTTACTATTTCATAGGAGAGTGTCTTTGGTGCAGTGCTCCAAAGTCTTGCACTTGGCTTTTTCTGCCATAATAGGCTTCCTGACCTGTCAATCAAGAGCTGTGAGGGGAAGCTATTAGTTGCTGAGGTTATTTGGGGACTAAACTAGCTGTGGAATAGGTTTGGGATTTCATTGGGTTTGAGATGTGCTGGATTCAAAGTCCTGTTTAGTAGTTGACCTCCTTAGCTCTTGACCAGTGAACTGTGGTTGTGTTCTGTAGCCCCAGAATTATTATCTTTGAGCCATTCATTCAGTAGTTACTTAATATGGGTATTTCTCATTCATTGGTGCACAGCTACATGTGAAAATGGCCACACATCACTTAGAAGAAGGTAAACCGTTCTCCTTTACTAAACTCGTAAGATTTTTCTTTTGTCTTTCATTTTCTTTGTTACTTGTTTTATTTTTGGTTCTTTAAATCAAATAAGGCCTTGTGAGTGACGCACCATTCTGGAGATCCAATTTTTCTTCTGCCCTGTTGTCAATTAGGTAACCCTGCCAACTTTGCTTTGGATAGTTAACTCCTGTCTGATATCTGTTACCTCAGGGTTCTCCCATCCCCACAGAGATCAGGGAACCCATTTTAGTTGCAGCCTCTTTTATTAATATTCCTTACTTAGAGGGAAGAGGCAATAAAATGTGTTTAAAAGATTTTTGATGTTTGCCTAATTTCTTCCTTAAGCATTAAAGTGAAGAGAGAGTCTTCTGAACCTTTCTTGGGTTGGATAAGTGGGATGCATATACGTATAATAGATTTAATCTAAGAGCCTTATCTCCCCAGGTCTTTGAATTGTTTTCTTTATATTATTTTGTTAGCTCTTGACAGCTCTAGAAAGTACCAACAGTAGCTAACAGTAACAAAGTACCAAAAATCAGTTGGCTTAAAACAACAGAAATTTATTGTTTCACAGTTCTAGAAGGTCAGGAGTCCAAAATCAAGGTGGTAGCAGGGCCAATCTCTATACTCTAAAAGCTCTAAGGGGAATCTTTCCTCACTTTTCGCTTCTGGTGTTTACCAGCAATTCCTGTCATTCCCTGGCTTGTAGATGTATCACTTCAGTCACATGGCCATTTTCTCTCTGTGTCTCACAACATCTTCCCCTTGTGTGTTTGTCCCTGTGTCCAAATTTCCTCTTTTTATAATACTAGTCCTACTGGATTAGGGCCCACCCTAATGGCCTTATTTTAACTTGATTACCTCTGTAAAGACCCTATTTCCAAATAAGGTCACATTCTGAGTGTGTAAGGTCACAAACTGGGTGTTAGAATTTCAACATACATATTTTGGAGGGACACAGTTCAACCCATAACAGTCATATCAAATTATTTGTTGTTTTCTCAGAGTCATATGGCATCTTAGACCAGTGTTTGGCCTGTGTTTGTATTAGCTGACCCAGAAAAGTTTTAACTACAGTTCTAAGCTAGTATGCTGACTGCAGACTATCTGCTTACTGTTTTTAAATTTTTTCCTCCTGCTTCTGCCTCCCCTCGCACTCCAGTTCAAGCTGTTGTTTCTCAGTCTCAGTCTGGTTGTGTAGGACACAGCTCCCTGGCCCATGCTGGCCTGCAACCTACTCTGTGGTACTAGTTTTTTATTACAGTTCTTTGAAAATAATACAAACAGACTCATTCTACATTAAGGAGGGAAAAGAACTCTGGAATTTATTGGAAGGACATTAGGTAGCTCACAGGTCTCAAAACGGACAGAACCAGGGTACTTCTGGGGCTTTAGGAACTAGTGGACACTCAAAAAATTTTAGCCTCTGGGATGAATCTGCAATAGTCTCCAATAGTTTTCTGGCTTTATGCCTTACCATCTAAGACACAAATACCTGAGAGTCTGGTTTAGTTTAGGTGGTTTTCCTACCCCCAGGCCAGGAGATAGCAAGTTTTTCAGTTCCACTAAGGACCCTATGCAGTAGAGGCTGTTAATCCAGAACAGAATCAGGATGCTAGTGCTAGAAGGGGAAATGTGCTGGACAAGTGTGCACTAGACTTAATACTATAAATAAGGACTAAAATGAAAGCAGCATAGCTTTTTCCTTCATTTGGATTATTTCCTAAGGGGGAAAAATTCTCAAAACTGAGCTATTTAGTTCAAGGATGTGTATCTTTTGATGGTTGTTGACACGCATTTTCAGATTGCTTTCCTGAAGGCTTTTACCTGTCTGTACTACTTTGGCATTAGAATTCTCTAAGACCTCTTAGCATAGTGTTTAGTAGGAGGGCTTACCTGGGTTTGAATCCCAGCTTTTCCACTTACTACCTGTGTGACCTTGGGTGAAACCACTTACTACCTGTGTGACCTTGGGTAAAACCTCTTTGTGCCAGAGAATCCTCAACTCTGAAATAGAGATAATGATAGTAGTAACTACCTTCTGAGACGTAAATGACTCAGTATATATTAATATTAATTGGTACATGGTAAGTACATCAGTACCCCAAGTTTTAAATTTATCACAGAGAACGTATATATTCTATTCTATTTATAATAGCTTTACTTGATACAGAAATTTTATATTTTTGTTATAAAATGTATTAGTCTTTTTTAATGACTCATGCTTATTTTCTTGCTTAGAATACTTAAGTCAGAATTTATATACTATCTGATACTGTCTTTTTAATATGCTCCTAGTTTTAGGTCATTATTTTAAAATTAAAAGATTGAGGTGTAAAGTAGAAAACAAGGAAGAGTAATTAAGGAAGACAATTCTGTAATATATAAATTGACTGAAGTTTCAATCAGAACCTCAGCAGGGTTTGTTTTTTTAATTTTGCAAGTTGCTTCTAAATTTCATCTGGAAAAATACTTAAGAGAATATTGAAAAAGAAGAATAATCGGGGATAAACTCCCAATTATTAAAAAGTACCATAAATAGACTAGTAGCATGAGTCCAGAAATAGATCTGAGGCAAAACGTAGCATATGATAAAAGGTGACATTTCAAATGAATAGAGAAAGCATTCAGTATTTTTAGATCATTGCAGAATATCTCTGTTACATATTAGTGCTTTTGACCCAAAATGTGATTTAAATAATGTTAATATTGTATCTTTGAATATCCTTTTATTTTTAGCTTTTTTCCATTTTGTTTTAGGTGCTTTTTGCAAACAGCTGTAATTACTTGCATAGTTGTAGGTAAATTTTATTTTCTAAATGTGCTCCCTTCTTTCTGGAAGTTCACCTCATTAACCTTGATTGTGATAATAGATTTTGTTGTTTAGATTCTTAGCTGCAGAAAATAGAATCTATTTTTACTTGTTTAAAAAGAAAAGGTTTTAGCAAAAGCTTTAGTTAACCCACAAAATAATGGAAAGGGCTAAAGAAACATACAATATACTTTAGGCTAAGCTTCTGGGAAATGATGTCTATAACCAAACTGCAAAATCGGATGGGCTAAGGAGCTGCCTGCTGTACTCTATGCCTGCAAATTTCATGCCTTCTTCCTCTTATTTTTTTCTTTCAACTTTAAAAAATTGTGAAATATAACACACTGAAAAGGCCATAAAGCATAAATGTGCAATTTAATGAATAGTTATAAAATGAACACTATCTGGGTAAGAAAGAGAACATCTCCTGCGCTCCGCAAGTCCCTGTATGTCCCTCCTGACCTCACGTTTCTATTTTCGCCCGAGCGGTAACCACCATCCTATTATGATGATAGTTCTGTAGTGCTTTATTTATTTTTCTTAATAGTTTTACCACTTGTCTATAAACACAATAGTTTGTTTTTTTGAAGAAAATCATGCTGTATGTAGTCTTTTATCTCATGCTTCTAGTGAGAGTGTGTTACGTGTAGTGTATGTAGTCTGTTGTCATGTTGAAGGGCATTTGGGTTGTAGCTCATTTTTAGCCCACGTGAACAGTGCTGCTATGAACATTCATATATATTGTATATACATGTACATTACTTGATGGTATATGTCTAGAGGTAGTCAAAGAGCATACAATCTTTACCTTTAATAGATAATACC
Organism: Rhinolophus sinicus; assembly: GCF_036562045.2. Lineage (NCBI taxonomy): Eukaryota > Metazoa > Chordata > Mammalia > Chiroptera > Rhinolophidae > Rhinolophus > Rhinolophus sinicus. The sequence continues at coordinate 23,955,811 of NC_133764.1, forward strand.
TAGATGTTTTCTAAAGTTGTTGTACCAGTTTATACTCCACCAGTGGCTGATGATAGGACATGTTGTTCCACATTCTTAACCACACATACTATTGTCAAACTTTAGTTTATGCAATCTGATAATTATGCAGTGATATCTCATTGTGGTTTTTAATTTTTATTTTGCTGTTAATGGAAGAAGCTGAACACCTTTGCATGTTTTTTGGCTGTTTGGGTTTTCTCTTTTGTGAAAGACCTGTTCAATGTTCAAGCTTTTTATCCATTTTTCTATTGGGTACTCTGATTGATTTTATTTGTAGGAGTATTTGATGTATTCTGGATACCATTCCTTTGCTGTATATATATTACAAATATATCCTCTCCTATCCTGTGCCTTGTCTTTTCACTCTAGTAATGCTATCTTCTGATGAATAGGAACTCTTAATTTTGATGGTAGTACAACTCCGCAATTACTTTCTTTGTATGGCTAGCCCATTTTTTGTCTTTAGGGAGTTCTTCCCTAAAGATCATGAATGTACCTTCCTATATATCTTCACGTATTTTAGCTTTGTTTTTCATGTTAGGTTTTTAATGTACCTGGACTTGATTTTTTAAAAGTTACATTTTGTAATTTTTAGTTGCTGATTTACAGAAATAGAATTGATATTTTATATAACAATATTTATATCCAGTAACTAACTGAATTTTATCAATGCCAATAATCTTCCTATAGATTCTTTTGATTTTTCCACAAATGTTTTTTTTTTTTGGGGGGGGGAATTTTCTTTTCACATACTCCTCTTGGTGCCTCTCAGGCTACTTTCTTTTCTTAAAAGATGGTTATAACAACAAAAACTAACATTTATTGAGCACTTACTATATGTCATGTTTATTTCAGGTGGTTTTACATATGTGCATGTGTATACATTTCTACTTTCATCAATATCGACAGCTGGTCTGGGTTCCCTCAGCAGTTGTGAAGGCCATTATTTCATATACTGCGAGCAACCCTCTGCTATGAGTAACAGGGCCCTCTGTTGGGTGGATTCCATCTGTAGCATGGGATGGAGAGATGGCACTGTAGGGTTCAAGAGATGTCTTTTCAGCGTATATAATATTGAAAAAGAAAGGAACTAGTTAGTCTGAATATATTAGTGAAGCCTTGTGGCTATGAAAGTTGTATGGCATGTCCAGCTTTTTAGGCCACATTTCTTCTCGTTCCCTCATTCCCTCTGAGACCCTGATGACCCTAGCAACAGATACATTACTTTCCTTCAAAACGAGATATTATAGTTACTGGCAGCTTAGGAACTAAAATGTCTCACCTTTACATGCAGAGAATGTAGGCCCGTGACCTAGTTCCTGCAGTTTTAAATGAATCTGCCAAGCTTCTACCATCCATTCCTGCCTTCAGCCTTTGCCACTGCCTCTGAGTTTGAGCTTTTCTGGGGCTCTGTTAACAGGGAAAACTGATATACTGCCTTCTTTACTGACTGTGCTTTTAACTTATGTTAGATTACAAGTTTTGCGTTCTGATTTCCCCCTCAATATAATTCCATTTGTTTAAAATCCAGGAGTTCCTCAGATTTGCTTATGACCCTTCTCTGTGTTTTGTGATTGCTATGGACCTCTTCTAATATTTGTATTTTGCCCTTTCAATGGGATTTGGAGGGGAGAATATGTTAGTGTTTGGATGCAGTCTGCTATCTTGAGCTATAAGTTATAGTTTAGTATTACTGAGTATTTCAGAATTTTTAAATGACAGAATTTAATTACTGTATGTTTTAGAATTAAATATGGGGATCTTTGCCACTTAATATTTGAATTATCTTGAACAAGTTCTTTAACGATTCAAAGTATTGATTTCCTCATGAAAATGAAGGAAGTAAAATGAAAATGATGGGAATAATCTTACCGATCTCATAGGTTTGTTCCAAGTATTATTTTAGATAATACATGTAAAGCTCTTAGCACAGAGCTTGGTACACAGTAGGTACTCAATAAATGGTGTTTATTAGGTTGAGTATTCAAAATAGTTTATTCAAAAACAAATCACGTAGCTTTTCCTGAAAATCTTTTCAAAGAGAGATTAATAAACAGGTGCTAAGCTACTGGCTATACCTCATATACTAAATAAAAGTATCAAAACTCTAAACATTCTTGCCACTAAATGTAGTTAGGACTAAGACTCAGGTTGAACTAGTAAATCTATCCTGTAATATTTTTCTCCTAGGATTAGTGTGATGGTTGTAATGTTATTACATTATTTATAAAATTAATTTATTAATGTATTGATGAAGGGATTAACACAAGTCCTTTAGAAACTTTCAAAATGTTTTTGTGAAATTTTTTCCAATGTTAATTCAAATTTTAACATGCTAATTCAGCATATGTTGTTGCCTTTTATATTCTGATACAGTGTTGATGTTTATACCTGGAAGAGTAAAATATTTTATTTCTTGTTACAGCGGAATGGCCAAAGACTATGACAGGTCTTCCCAGCACCTCAGGGACAACTGCCAGTGTGGTCATCATACGGGGCATGAAGATGTATGTAGCTCACGTGGGTGACTCAGGGGTGGTTCTTGGAATTCAGGATGATCCGAAGGATGATTTCATTAGAGCTGTGGAAGTAACACAAGATCATAAGCCAGAACTTCCCAAGGAAAGAGAACGAATCGAAGGACTTGGTGGGAGGTAATCATTGTGCTGTTTTGTCTTTCCTCTTTTTTTTCTATTTAGTCCTTTTCTGCTTTATTAACCAGATTGATCTACTGCTCTCTTTTAATGAAGTGACTTGCTTGGTATTGCAGAGTTTTAGTTTGCCTGATAAAGTACCATGTGTGTTCATATTTATCTCATTATTTTGAATTGAGTTTTGTTTCTGGTAATGATTCCAAAGGGAAATAATATTTTAGTGGGACTCAAGTAACAACACATACAAGGATTTATGAAAACCTTTTACATACTGATCAGCAAGATCTTCAGAATCTGAGCAGAGCAGTCCTTCGAGTTCCAGAGTAGAATGGTGTGAATCTGGGTTTGGGAATAAATTTTGTTAGAATTAACCTTCAGCTTTTTTTCTTTGATTTCTATTCATATGTGCTGCAAACCTTTCTTCTTTTCTCTGTTTCACCTTATTGTTTCAATGTATAGATAGTTTATAAACTATGAACTAAAATCGACTTCAGCATAATATTTTTATGATACAAACTAAAATGTAAGCTTATTCTAAAAAACCAGAGAAATGAAGAACAGGAGAAAATTTTTACATTCTCCCAATACTCATTTGTAAAAATTGAGTCTGAGGCAAGTTAAATAGAATCTACTGTTTTCTAAATAATCATTCTAACTAAAGCCTTGCCATGATATTACTTGCCTCTCTTTCTTTTTTTTAATTAAATCAAAATGGTCTTTTTCAGGAAAATAATATACTGGGGAAAAGAATGAATATCCTTAAACTATAAGGAATTCAAAAAATCAGTAAGTAAAACACTGTCATCCCCAGATGGATCGAGGAAATTTGAACAACAAAAATACAGAAGAGTAATAAACACTTGAAAACATTTTAACATTGAAATGAAACTCTCTTTCTATTTGACTAGCAAAAATTAAAAAAACCAAAGAGGTACTTCTTAACTATTTTTGTTGAAAGAGGTAGTCTGTTGGTAGCATTATAAATTGGTACGACTATATGGAATATATTAATACATAGCAGTAGCTTTAAATGTTATAGACTTAATAATTTCTGGACTCTAAAGAAGAAATCTGAAAGTGGACCAAAATATCTGAACAGTTATTGAATGCAGCAATGTTTAATGACTATTAAAGGCCGGAAATAACTAGAAGACCCAATAGCTGGAGAATGGTTAAGGATATTATAATACTTATTCATAACATTGAATATAAAATAACCATTAAAATAATGTTTATACATAAATTTTTAAAAAATCATGGTGTTACAAAAATCTTCAAACAAGTAAAGGTAAGTATTATAACGAACTCCCATATTATGGGAAATTTTTAATAACAGGAGAAGGCCTACTGGTCAAAGAATAAATAGGATATAAAATTATATTTGTAGTGTAATCTCAACTATGTAGAGAAATAGGAATAGGATATAAATACACCAAATGTTAATTTTCTGAGTGATTTACATATATACATATACATGTATGTATGTGTCTATATATGTGCATATATATGCATGCATACTTTTTTAATGATAGCATTCATTTGGCTAAAATTTAGGTAGCATAAAATAATGTGCTATCAAAGGTCTCTCAAGTACTACTGTCCCACAGGCCACCCAGTTCCTCTCTATGTGCAAGAAACGGGCATTACTGTATCCGTAACATTTAATTAGTCTCCTGTTGAAGGATAGTCTTTTTGTTGTTGTTATTACAAACACTATTGTAAAACAAAAAAATCCTGCACATGCATCTTTTTGTACAGTGCAAGTATATTTGTATGATCATTATCTAGAAGTGGACTTCCTGGGCCAAAGAATATTGATGTTTTGAATATTGATAACTATTTGTCTCCGTGGAATTTGTACCAGTTTACACTTCTATCAGCAGTATATGTGGATGCTCTTGACAATATACTTACAGAACTTTTTTTTTTTTTTGTAAAGGAAATCTAACCCCCCCCCCCCTTTTTTTGTTTTTAAGATTTTATTGGGGAAGGGGGACAGGACTTTATTGGGGAACAGTGTGTACTTCCAGGACTTTTTTCCAAGTCAAGTTGTTGTCCTTTCAATCTTAGTTGTGGAGGGTGCCGTTCAGCTTCCAGTTGTCCTTTCAGTCTTAGTTGTGGAGGGCGCAGCTCAGCTCCAGGTCCAGTTGTGTTTCTAGTTGCAGGGGGTGCAGCCCACCATCCCTTGCGGGAGTCCAACTGGCAACCTTGTGGTTGAGAGGATGCGCTCCAACCAACTGAGCCATCCGGGAGCTCAGTGGCAGCTCAGCTCAAGGTGCCGTGTTCAATCTTAGTTGCAGGGGGCGCTGCCCACCATCCCTTGCAGGAGTCGAGGAATTGAACTGGCAACCTAGTGGTTGAGAGCCCACTGGCCCATGTGGGAATCGAACCGGCAGCCTTCGGAGTTAGGAGCATGGAGCTCTAACCGCGTGAGCCACTGGGCCAGCCCCTACAGAACTTTTTTGATCATATCCAATTTTAGGTTTCAAAAAGGCATCTTAGTGATGTTTTCATTTGAATTTATCTTATGAGAAAGGTTGAGTATTGTTTTATTTGTTTAAGAGCCATTTATATTTCCTTTTTGTATTTGTTTATATTGTTTCTTCATCTTGGGGGAAGGTTGTTAGCCTTTTTTGAATTAATATATAGGAGCAACTTACACATTAGAGAAATTAATGCATGTGATACAAGTTTCAGATGTTGTTTTCAGTTTGTCTTTTGATTCTATTCCTGAAATTTTTTTTTTCTGAAATTTTGATTATGCTCCTGGAAGTTTATTTTAATGTAGTTAAATGTATCTTTTTCTTCTGTTATGATTTTTGTCTTTTGTGCCATATGTACAATTCTCCCACTGACATTATTAAAGCCTTCTATAGTTTCTTCTAGTACAGCGGTTATGAATATTTTTGGTCTCATGAACGCTTTACCTTCTTAAAAATTGAGGACCTCAAAGAGCTTTTTGTTTTTACAATAGTAATTAAAATGGAGACATTTAAAAATATTTGTTAATTAATTGAAAAATAACATTAAACTCATAATGTGTTAACATAAAGGACATTTTTGATGAAAAAAGAGCTATTTTCCAAAACAAACATTTAGTGAGAGGATTGGCATTGTTTTATATTTTCACAAGTCTCTATCTGCTTCTGCTTTCAATTTGTCATGATACGTTATTTTGGTTGCAGTATCTGAAGTAAAATTTGGTCTTACATAGATATATAGTTGGAAAAGGAAGGAGTATTTTAATAGCTTTTCAATGTATTGGGGATATTCTCCTTTGGTACTATTCCAAAACTCAAGAAATGCTAGTTTCTTAAAGGTTAGTAATAGTGTGGTTAACTAAAATCCTACCTATCAGTGACCTTTTCATATTCTTACATTAAGAGCCATAGGTATATCAATTAAAAGCCATTGGTTAAATGATTATTTTTATCCATGCATTTAAAAAAATTAATAGACTTTATTTTTTAGAGCAATTTTTAGGTTCACAGCAAAATTGAGTGGAAAGTACCACAGAGTTCCGGTATACGCCCTGCCTGGTCCTAGTACCACGTGCAGTGCACAGCCTCTCCCACTGTCAACATCCTGCACCTGATGGTACATTTGTTACAGTTGGTGACTGTATGTACATTGACACATCATTATCACCCAAAGTCCATAGTTTATTTTAGGATTGCTCTTGGTTTTGTACATTCTAGGGTTTTGTCAAATGTATAATGACATGTATCTACCATTAGAGCATCATATAGAATAGTTTCACTGTCCTAAAAATCCTTTGTGCTCTTCCTATTTATCCTTTCTTCCTACCCCTTACTCCTGGTAACTACTGGTCTTGTTATTGTCTCCATAGTTTTGCCCTTCCCAGAATGTCAAATAGTTGGAATCATATAGTACATAGCCCCATGCATGATTTTGTAACATAGGCATTGGTTATTTTTAAAATATTGGTTTGCTGAGTTACGTAGATCATCCAAATACTGACACGTTTTATAATACACTAGCATATCAAGTCATGCAACCTCTCAAAAACTCTACCATGTATACACATGGTCTTAGTACTATTATGAAAATAATTTTGACCTTGCAGAACCCCTGAAAAGGTCTGGGGGACTCTCCGAGGCTCCTGAATCTTATTTTGAGAACCACTTTTCTAGTACTTGTATGGTTTCATCTGTTACATTTTAATTAATCTCTCCAGAATTTTAAAATCTAAGCTGTGTAGTAGAGATACAGATTAAATTTTTTTTTCTTGATGGCCACTGGTAGCCACTTGGACAATTACACATCTTTTCCTTTCCCAGGCATAAAATCCTTTAGTGGGAGGATGACCTCGAGCTTACCCTCTTCTAATACTGTTTCTCTGGTTAAGATAAATATGGAATGTCAGCTCTATTATGAGGCAACATTGCTTATTGTAGAATGACCCTTGAATGGAACTGTATCTGGAGAGGGAAGATTTTGAGTGCACTATAAATTTCTGTTGGGAAGCACAGACCTTAGCTGCCCTGTGTACATGCAGTTTGATTTGTGCAGGGACCAGGAAATCCTGGGTTATTATAAGACACTGATTCTTGAGGCATATGAAACTTAACCTGTGGCATATGATGCTCACTAGTTGTGTGGGGATGGGGTGAGGAACTACAAAATAGCTCCTGGATTTCTGTAAGCATCACTGCTGAAGACAACATGACTGAAGCTGCCTGCTGGCATGCTGTGATTCCTGGTCCTGTACCCCACAAAGTTAAATGAGCCTGGTTTTCATGCTATATAGTGTGTTTGATTCTATTAAGTGTGAATGTCAGTCTGTATCTGAGACCACTGTTGGCAGTCATGCAAGGGGGACTTTTGTAATTATAAACTGAATTCCTGTATTTAGTATCTGGGTCTTTATCTGGACTTTCTATTTTTTTATACTGTATGTTCATGTACAGAACCATACTTTTTAATCGAGGCTTTATTATAATTTTTAATATTAGTAGGCCTGATCCCTTCTCATTAATTTTATAAAATTTATTTTTCTTGGCTATTCTTTATTTTTCTGTATAAAATTTTAAATTATATTTTCTTTTATTTTAATAACTTTTTTAGAGTTTATGTTTTTTGTCTTATCTCTTAAAATACCATCTGGATAGTTGGACAGATGCTATTTACCATTTGGGAGCAGGTGTCTTTTTGCACAAATTGAGCTGTTTTATTATAAGTTACTTCCTCCTTTCCCTCTGTCTCACCCTAGGCAATTGGCCAGTACTGTTTTTCCAGCCTTCTGTTGCTGCTCAGTCAGCTCTCTGCGTATCAGGCTGTTCCTTTTGTGTAATCCTTTTAATCATAAGGGATAACAGTGAAGAATCCAATAAAAGCAGCATTTTTTTATACCATTGCTTTGGTGTTTGGATTCCGGATTTAAAACTTTGTTTTAACCAGTATCATTATTTTGTCTTTTGTTCCTCAAAGACACAGACACCATAATATTTTTGATTATTAAATATCAAGAGAGGCTTCTAGTAGAGTTATATTGGAAACTATTTGGGTAGCTACTATAATTACTTCAGTATTAAGTCTTATTATTTAGGAAGCAGGTTTAGGAAAGGACAATAGGACTTAAGGTGTTATGAAGGCAGAATGTTGGAGTCTCTTCCTGACTCATGTTTCATAGATTCTTCTCAGTGGTAGAGTTAGTCTTTACTCTCTGGTTTGCTTTCAACTTTGAAGAAAGCATAAAATAACAAAATGATCAGCTTTGATATTCTTACTCCTATTCTTATGACCTAGAACAATGTTGATTTCAGAATTGTGAATTAAAGTGGTTCTCAAAAGGGATAGTAAATGAGCAACTCTCTTGAATTTCTCTTCTATGTTAACATTGATAATGTTTTCTGATCCTTCTGTACTTCATTCTCCGTTGTGCTGTCCAGCATAGTTGCCACTAGCCCTATCTGGCAATTTAAGTATAAATTAATTAAAATTGAAAATTCAGCTTCTCATTTGCACTAGTCACATTTACAGTGCTTAGTACCCACAAATAGCTAGTGTATTGGACAGTGCCGAATATTATTGTCCACTTACCTGCTTGTAGAGGAAATAAAATTCCAGATTATAATCAAAGGGTTTCTGGGTACACATGGGACCTGAGTGAGAAGATGTAATTAAAATATCTTAATGTCATCTATCTTTGAGAGTCTTTGGAATTAACTTCTGTCTTTTGTATGCATCTGTCAGGTGGGCCTAATATCAGGTAGGCTAATATTGTTTCTTGGAAATGTCGTTTGCCACTCTTCAACCCCAACTTTTCTAGCCTTCCAGAGAAAGATTTTTCTGCTACTGATTTTTTTCTAAACATTTAGGAAGATTATGAGTAAATTGATTTAAGGGTCAGCCACCCATTTTATTCATACCAGGCACAAGTTAAGAGACTGTCTCTAATGTTTTTTATGATTACCTTTTTTGCTCTATGACTTGACCATACTTCCATGTTTTAGGCAAACTAGAATGTACTGGCTCCTCTGTGTACTAATTACAGATTTCTGCTGCTCCTATGCCAGATTTCTAGGACGATTTTCTTACTCTGTAACTCTTAAATCTACATCTCCACAATTGTTTCCAAAGTATAATCTCACATTTCTAATTATAGAAATATCTAAATCATAGATATTTCTATTGATGTATTTCCTATTAATTCCTCAAATCAAAACTATTAAAATTGAAGTTCTGTTTTGAGTACCCTCAGATCTCTCAAAAACTATATAAACTTTCCTTTTCAATTTCTTTTATTGTTGTTTAATCCATCTCCATTTATAACCTCTTCTTCCTCCCCTTAATTTTTTTAGTTTTCTTTTCTGACATATCTATTCATTTTTCTTCCCATTATACTTCCATTGCATTCTGTCTAGCCTACTTCAGTAATCTCCAAATTCTCATCTTAATCTGCCCTATTTTATAGTCTTTCTTTTCTGAGCAGGAATTTTGGCTTATGCATCTTTATATCTGAAACAAGTCACTATTTTGTGATGATATATCTAATTTTATTAGTTATTTAACACATTGAGCTACCTTGTCATGTTTTAATCATTTAGAGTATTTATATGAACTCTATTTTTTAGCGTGATGAACAAGTCGGGGGTGAATCGTGTAGTTTGGAAACGACCTCGGCTCACTCACAATGGACCTGTTAGAAGGAGCACAGTTATTGACCAGATTCCTTTTCTGGCAGTTGCAAGAGCACTTGGTAAGTATGACTTACATTTGGTGAAATCATATTGGATTTTCTATGACATATGGGGATAAAATAAAAGAGGAGATTGAGAACTAAACCCTTGTTTGGTACATAATGGGGATAGAAATATGGTGATATTATATTAAATGCTGTAAAACCTAATTGAGGGGAAGGTTGAAGTATGGATTTCCATGCTAATTGCTCTTTGATCATGAGTCATGGTCAGTGTTTTGCTAATCCCCATCTATACTTAGGGAAGTATTCATATGCTTAGGTTTGATGTTACCCTTAAAACTATTTCTAAATGTTCTTCTGTACTTTAGCCCTTTATATTTCTTTTAAGAGTCTCCAAAGCTCTTTTTTTCTTTAGGTAGCAAAAGAAATTGTCCATGACAAAATCAAAGTATTTCCTGGTATACTTGGTTTTGGAAGGAAGACTAGAGGATTATATCTGTTCAGATATCTTACCTTGGATATGCTAGTTAAATTTTTTTCTAAAGAAAATTTCTCCTAGAATTCACCCATTTTTTCCTACTCTCCTTTCCTTGAACAGAAACCTAAGTACTGACTTGGTTAGGCTTTTGAACTGCGTTAGGCTTTTGTGAGATAATACAGATATACTCTGTCCTCATGGAGCAAGACTACGTAGTTGGGGAGACAGGCAATAAGGAAGTAAGCTTGTAAAGGAAATAACTACTGATTGGGAAATACCATGAAAGAAAGAAACAGTGTCCTGTGATGAAGAATAATTTAGAAGGGGAAAAACTATTTTAGACAGTATGATGGAAATGCGCCTTTGGGAAGTTTTATTTTAGCGCGATTTAATGGCTATTCTTACTATCTCTTAGTTATCTTTGGTTATCAAATGCTCATAATCCCAATCTTCATGGAGCCTGTAATCTAGTGGGGGGAATAGGTAATGAGCAAACAAATTAGAAAGTTATTCTAAAAAGTGTCATAAAGAAATTAAACAATATGATGTGCCAGTAATTGGCAGGTGGGATAGTGGGTAACAGGGGAGGGCTACTTTAGAGAGGATGGTCATTTCAGTAAGACCTAAAAAAGAAGAGGCAAAGAAAATAACAGTCAAAGCAGAGCCATAGCAGTTGTAAAGGCCATTAAGCAGCTAGTGGACAATTATTGGGGGGAAGGAGTTAGGGGTTGTATAGCACATATTCTCTTTTTACTATGAGCAGTTTTAGTTTAGACATTCCTATTCAGGGTCCTTTTGTAAAACAAAATGTCAGGCATATGACCCCAGCTAGATCAGTCAGTCAGATTCTCTATTCTGGACTTTGAATTGTGAATTTATTTAGTAAGGACAAAATTTAAAAACAAAAACCAAAAAAAAAAGATTGGAATGAATTCAACCCTAGTGGTATTGACCTCCTTCAGCAGTGTCCATAGCTATGGTTGGATTTGCCTACCTAATTGCTTGGAAATACCCTGTTTTCATTCCTGGTTCTCCAGCTTCTTGACTATCTGTGAGCTACTTGATTTTCTTCTGAGTTGCATTTTGGTCTATTATTCACCTGAGCTGGAAATTGTCATTTGCAAGCAAAGAATCCTAATGCAGGGAGGAAAGAAAGAGCTTGATGTCTTTAAGGACCTGGAGCCAGTGTGAGAGAGGAGATTGAGATATAAAATGAAGGTGGAAATGAGGTGTGATTAAGAAGGACCATACAGGCTAAGGTAAGGAGTTTGGTGAAGACATTATGGGTGGTAGGCAAGAACTAAATCCTACACGGCTTTTTAGATCATGGTAAGGAATTTTATTTTAAGTGCTTTTGGGAAGGGATTGAAGAGAAGTATACCATAGTGGTGAAGAGATCGACTGGATCCAAAATTTCTAGGTTCCAATCCCAATGCTATTACTTACTGTAAAAACTTGAGCAAATTGCTTAATATATTGTGAGTTTTTTTCATCTGTGAAGGGAGGCTAATAATGGTACCTACCTCATACTGTTGTGAGTATTGAATGACTTAATACATGTAAAATGCTTAAAATAGTTCCTGGCATATAATAAGTGCTCTATAAGTGTTAGCTGTTATCATTGTTTATTGAAGTAAGGTAGTGACATTATCCAGTGTGTTTTTAAAGGATTGTTTTGGCTACTATAATGGCTAAAATTATAGGGTAATAAAATTGGAGGCCAGGATACCATTTAGGGGCCTGTACCAGTATTTTAGGCACTTTATGTATTTTAGAAGTTTCTGCAGAACCAGAAGGCTGTCTGAATTACCCAGGTCATTTACTCAGTACGTATAAGCGTGAGATACAATTGATCCTTTACATTTCAAGTAGATGGCAAATTTTGAGTTGACTACTGCCATTTGTAACATTAGGGAACTTTGAAGGATGGCATTCGAGGCAAAGAATTACTATTAAAGAGTAGAGGGGTTTTTAATGAGGAATTCAACTCATTGGACTGAGGGCAAGGTCTTACTTCAGGTTCAAAAGGAAGGTGAACCTTCAATTTAAAAAAGTGGATGCCAATTTATTTTGTGTACATGAAGTGTGCGCCAAGCATTTCAAGTAGTCCTTGAAACCCTTAAGTGATTGTATAGAGGAAGAGAAGGAACAGGTGAAGGACTGGCAGAAAGGGCAGGAAAACCAACTGGTTTTTCTGTTTCAGACATTCCTACTCAGTTCAAAGATAACCTCTAGAGTAATTCATGCAAGAAGTAATTCAACCCCTGCTTGAATATCGTCATTGATTTTTACTTAATGTTTCAAAGTACAAACTCTTACATTATTGTACAACTCTAATTGTAATTATAATCTGCCTTTATGAATCTTTCAGACATTGATTCTAGTTTTGTGTGCTGTAACAAAAACTGGGCGCAGTATACTTATTTTTCCTTTTGCATAATAAGTCATTTACCTATTCAGAATTGACTAGCATGTTTCTCTGTTCTGTGCTCTAGGCTGATTTTAGACCATTCAGTATTCTTGTCATATTCCTCTGGATGTGTCCTTCAATAATTGTCCTTCAAGAATTGATATTTTGCAACATGTGGTCTGACCAATTTGAAGTACAGTGGAAATATTTAGTACCTGCTACTTGAACATTGTACTTCTAATATTGGAGTCCTAGAATCTGGCTTTTAGCAGTCATACCACATTTGTTAGCTTATTAAGCCCAGATCTCTAGATATTTTTTTATGAACTGCTACCAGGTCAAGTTTCTCTGTTACATATCCTGTTAGTTTTTGTTGGGATGGTATGAGAGTAGGGAGATGAGAGTGAATGATAGCAGCATTAGATGAGTTTTTTGCAGAATGTATTAATCAGGATAAAGGTATTTGAAGAGAGATCTTGATTGATGTGATATATTTTTTCCTTAGCTTGTTTCAACATGCATTAACTACCTGGAGAAAGAAATAGAATTTATAGTCCTCAATTTTGTGTATTACACAAATATTCAAAAGTGCTTAGGCAGCAGGATGTTAGCATTATTTTCAAGTGTCTCCCCACAGATTGCTTTTAGTTGTAAGAGAATAAAAATGGTAATTAGAAAGTAGAGAAATCAGGCAACACCTTGATTGGATGATCAGAATTACCAGCACTAAGGAGGAATAGTTGGACAATGTGTGCTTCCAGATATGTGATATGCTAAGGGGACGCAATGTCCCCTATGTAGTACTCTGGCCAAGAATGCATAACCTCAATTAGTATTACAGGAGGCTAGAGAAATGTTACAAGTAAATGGCTATTCTTGATCCTAGGCTGGATCCTGTAAAGGACATTACGCCATCTGATAATTTGGAATATGGATGGTAGATGGTAGGTCGGTAGTAGTGTAAATTTATGAAGCTGGTAACTGTGCTCTGGTTACATAAAAGAATATCCTTAGTCTTAGAGGATGCATGTGGAAGTATTTAGGAGTAAAGAGCCATGATTTAAAATATTTTTTATACATATATGCACGTATATACAATGTTTACATATATGTAGCTAGAAAACAAAGTAAATGGGGTACTTTTTTTTCAATAGTAGGTGGATCTGGATAAAGAGTATATGGGTGTTCTTTGTCCTATTTTTATTTTAGTAACTTTGTACGTTTGAAATGATCTCCAAATAAAATGCTTTTTAAAATAGGCTGACAGCAATAATATGAAATTTAATAGGAATAATGTACTAGACTTAAGTTCTGAACATTATTTGGGAGACATCTACTTTGATAGCATTTCATATGAAAAAGAACTAGGGATTGGTGGACATTAGGTTATATCCATGCATTCGTTATTATGAAAAACGCTGAAGTAAATATATCGTTATATACGTGTATGAGATGTCTTTAAGATACATAACTAGAAGTGGAATTGCTAGGTCATAATATATTACTCACCAACTGTTAAAATACCATGACACACATACAAAACGATAATATTTCTTCATCAAACAGAGGAGGTTACTTGAGGTTGGTGGTAAGTGGCCTAAAGGTGGTAAGTAGCTACCCAGGTCCCACCCTCCTGAACCAAGGTCACACTCAACCCATCGAGGGCATACCATTTGGAAAACTCAGGAGTTCTTAGATGCATACATCTTTAGCATTATTAGATACTGCTAAATTTCTCTCCAAAGTGATCATGCCAGGTGATTAAAATCCCACTATATTAGTTGTCTATTGCTGTCTAACAGAATACTCTCCAACTTAGCATTTTAAAACATTTGTTATCTCACATGGTTTCTGTGGCTCAGGAACCCTTGAATGGCTTTAGGGGCTTCTGGCCCAGGGTCTGTCATGTGGTTGCAAGCGAGCTGTCAGCTATGGCTGTGATCATCTGAAAGCTTGAATGGGGTTGGACATTTACTTTTAGGATGGCTTACTCACATGGCTTTTGGCAGGAGGCCTCACTTCCTTGCCCTGTGGCCCTCTTGGTAGGGCTGTTTGATGTGTCTTCTTCATGAGATGGTAGCTAGCTTCCCAGAATGAGTGCTCCAAGGGAGAGCGAGGTGGTAGCCAATGTGTTTTTATCATCTAGTGTCATAGTCATACATCATCACTTCCTAACAAATAACATATTTTATTTGTTTGCACTGAGTCACTAAGTCTGGCCCTCCTTAAGTAGAGGGGAATTAAGCTCTACCTCTTTAAAAAAGGGTATATAAGAATTTGTGCACATATTTTAAAACCACATACAGAGTTACCACTTCTTTATAATTGTTCATTCATCCAGCAAATATTTAGTAAATGCCTGTTAATGTGCCAGATACTGTTCTAGATTCTGGAGATTCTGCAAAACAGTAAAAAATTCCGAGACCAATGGAACGTTCTCTTTCTAGTAGGGGGAAACAGATTATAAATTAAAATAAATAAGTAGAATATATATTTTGTTATATAGTGAAAAGTGTTACCATGAAAAAAAGCAGGGAATGTTGTGGGTGGGGTATAATTTTAAATGGGATGGTCAGAGGAGGTCTGAAAGATGGTATTTGAGTAGAGCTGAGCCATTGAGACCTGTGGGTTTCTGGGGCAAGAGAATTTAGGCAGAAGGAACAACAAATGCAAATGACCTTATTACTTACGGTTTTTGTTTTTTTTTTTGTTTTTTTTTGTTTTTTTCATGTTTGTTTGTTTTAACTGAGCAGCTTGAAAGGTGGGAGTTGCCACTAACTGATATAGCAAAGACTGGTACATTGTTTTTAAGGGGAGGTCAGGAATTCAGTTTTGGACAAGTTACTTTGGAGATGCTTATCAGACGTTAGCTAAGTGGTGATGTCAGTTGGTTTCTGGTTATGGCATTGACTGTAGGTGAGATCTCAAGAAGGTAAGTATTTTGTTACATGTCAATATAACTCAATTTTTTTTTAAAGGTAAGTATTTAAAACACTGTTGATAGTTCAGGTAAGGGAAGACTGAGAAGTGACCATTGGGTTTAGCAATGTGGAGGTCATTGATGACTTTGACAAGAGTATCTTTTAGTGGGATGGTGAAACCGCACTCATTATTGGAGATGGCTTAAGAAAGAGCAAGGGGAGGAAAATTTTATATAGTAAGTTTGACTCTCTTCCTAGGTGTTTTATTATACAGCGAAGAACAGAAATGGGGCTTTAGCGGGAGCAGAAAGTATAGGGTCAAGAGAGGATTTGCTGCTATTACTTTAAAAAGGGAAGAAATAATAGTAGTTGATGGGAAGGAGCCACTACAACAGTGAAAACTTTATGTAGGAGGTAAGAGGTAATTGCTATAGTAATGTCCAACATTGTGACATAATTTTTTAAACAAATATGTGAATGAATTTTGATATAAAAAGATTTATGTGGGAGAGATGGAATTTAATAATGAAAAAAATAGCTTCTGTTTTTTCTCATTTTACTTTCACATTTTCTCCTCAAAAATAATACCTTTCAGATTTGAACATTTAAGCTAAAAAAATGTGGGTTTTTTTGGGGGGGAAGGGGAACAGGACTTTATTGGGGAACAGTGTGTACTTCCAGGACTTTTTTCCAAGTCAACTTGTTGTCCTTTTAATCTTAGTTGTGGAGGGCGCAGCTCAGCTCCAGGTCCAGTTACCGTTGCTAGTTGCAGGGGGCACAGCCCACCATCCCTTGCGGGAGTTGAACTGGCAACCTTGTGGTTGAGAGCCCACTGGCCCATGTGGGAATCGAACCGGCAGCCTTCGGAGTTAGGAGCCTGGAGCTCTAACAGCCTGAGCCACCGGGCCAGCTCCTAAAAAATGTTTTATCACATTACTTTTTCAGTCTTTATTCTGGCACTTAGGGGAAAATTTTTTTTTAAAGCAATAATGGTTCTAGTTTTCTTTTTTAAGTTTAACTTTTGAAAGATAATACTTAAATTGGCCCATGGTAAATTAAATGATAGTATTTAATTCCATTATTATGGTTTATAGCCATTTCTAGTTTTTGGTGAAAGAAAGGAGTTTGCTTATAAAAATTGGTATCATTTAGGCGCTGATGATCATTATTACTTGAATACAAATGTAGCAAAGGTGCCTTCTAGTGGCTGCTGGATGGAATTGCATGTGAGTCTTGCAAATCATTTATTCTTTGAACAGATACTTATTGAGTGCACATAGAAGCTTATAGTTTAGAGAAGGGGAGAGGCATTCATAAAATGATCACAAAAGAACTTAAAAATTACAACTTTTAAATACTTCTATATGTGCCAAAGAGAACTTAAAATAGGGGTATTTTACCTAGCCGGGCAGGCCAGAAGAATAGGGTTTAAGCTGAGGGATGAAGAATTACTAGAAGTAAGGAGAGGAAGACAGTGTTTTTTAGGCATAGGAACTGCATTTGTGAACTGCTCGGTGATCGGAGGAAGCATGGTGAATATAAGGGACTTTGATGAAGGTCAGTGTGGCTGGAACAGAGATAATAGGAATAAGGGACGTAGATAAAATGACAAAATGTGCATTCTTATAATCTGGATAAGAGCTGTGTCTTTATCTTAAGAACAAGAGTAAACTATTGCAGAGTTGGATTGGGAAACATATTAACTAGATTTGTGTGTTTTTTAAATTATAGCAAAACACATCTAACATAAAATTTGCCATCTTAACCATTTTGGGTGTACAGTTCAGTGGTATTTAGTATATTGCATTGTTGTGCAGCCATCACCACCATCCATCTTAAATTTGTGCTTTAAAAAGATTATTTTGGTCGCTGTTTTGAGATGGATTAGTGAGGCAACAGTTGCTGGGATGCTGTCCATGAGAGCCAGCCACAGAGTGGGGTGGGTGCTACAATTCACTACAGGTAATGCACCACTGGGGTCCTGTGCACTGGCTGGCTGCCATGTGCCACAGGAGCAAGCAGAGAACATACTGAAATCAGAAGAAAGGCCTCTTTCTCCTCTGGTCTTCCTCCAGTGCCCCCACTGAAGACAAAAGGGAAATGGCCGTTGAACAGACAACCAACAACGCCTGCCACACTGTCTGAGGGTCCCTTCCTTTAGTATGTATAGGAATGGCATTCTGTGGGCCTACTTTGGTGTACAAACACTAGGTCAATAATAAAACAGTTCAAGGCCCAATTCTGATCCTTGTCAATTTGATTTTCGGTAATGCCATGTAGATTCCCTGAGCTGGTAGAATAAGGGAACTTGCTATATATCATGTTCCTAAATCTGGCTATGGATCCGACTCATCTGGAGAGTTTGTTAAAAGTTCAAGTTCTGGGAACTTTTATTGGCAAATTTAAAGCAACTTGAGCATCAAAACAATAACAGGAAAAAGTTACAACATTGAGGGAAAAAAGAATTCATGAGTCCATGCTGATACTAAAAAGATTATAAAGAAGTAGAGAGAGGAATGGAAAGCTCTTTTTAAGAAAAGACAACTAATAAATATAGTCCAAGTGTTCTAATTCTATCATCAGTTTACAACCATCACGGTAACAATTGATTCATGCAAAAATAATTAATGGATGCTAAAATGTGTATTTTGGAGGAGTACAGGGTATTTCACACAGTCTCAAACTGTCACCATACAGATTACTTATCAATTACAAAAAGAAAAGGTCACCTTTATGTGCTGGTAGACAGCACTTTAACCAAATGATCAAGCTTCGCATAACCAATAATGGGACAGACTGACACATTGTGCTTTATAATATGATAAACCGAGGAGGGGACGGCTTCAGCAATGTAGTGTTCTGGCCCCAAAAAAGTTTAACCTGAACACAAACCCTTATATCTAGCATGAGACCACGAGGAAACAAATCTAAATTAAGGATCACTCTGCAAAACATCTGGCCTGGACTCCACAATTGTCAATGTCACGAATGACAAAAACATACCAAATGACCTAGAGAATGGTTCTGGGTTAAAAGCAACTTAAAGACAAATATGACAACTAAATGGAATGAGTGATCCTTGAGTGGATCCTCGATATTGAAAAAGCATTATTGGGACAACTGGGGAAATTTGAACAAGGAGTTTAGATTACACAATATTGAATCAATATGAAATTTCCTGTGTGGTTATATAGATGGAACATCCTTATGCTTAGGAGATAAATGTGGAAATTTTAATACTTGGAGATGAAGTGTCTTGATGTCCATAGCATAATCTTGCTCAAATGGTTCAGCAAATAAATAAAACCTCCTCTATCCACAAATGGTAACATAGAAAATCTCAACGAATCTTCCAAAAAGCTGCTAGAATTAGTAAATGAATTCAGCAAGGTCACAAGATCCAAATTCACACACAATCAATTATGCTTTTATGTACTAGAAATGAACAATTCAAAATGGAAGTTTAAAAAAGCGTCATTTATAACTAGCAAAAACATAAACACTTAGGTGTAATTTAATAAAATATTTTATTTCCAAATGGATCTATAGGTTCAGTGCAATTCCAGTCAAAACCCAGATTCAGAAATTTAAGCTAGGTGAAATGAGCCCTTCTTGAAATGTATTGAGGGTTAGTGAGAAAGAAAGAAAGAGATTGGCAAGATACTGGGAACTAGTGATTTTTGGAGTTGTCAGTAAAAGAATAATTGTAAGCTTGAGGGTGATTTTCCAAAGGGGAGTGTACATATGCGAGTATGCTTATAAATATATCTATAGATCTAGGTATCTATAGAAGGATCAGTGCTCGAATTAGAGAACTGGGAAAGACGGGGATGGGAAGAGAGATTTTTTTCATTGTATACCCTTTTGTATCTTTCGGGTTTTGTACCATGTGAATACGTTACCGATTTAACAACTTATTTTAAAATATTTTCAGATTTATAAAGATATTAATGTTTATACATGAGATACTGTGATCCTTCTTCAAGGTCATACAATCTGCATTAGATTGAGAGTTGGAATTTCTTTTTTCACCTAGATGTTAAGTTTAGACATATTAGGGATTCTGCTTTATATAAACTTATGTTCTTACTTGGCGTGGCAATATTAATTCCAAATAATAGGAAGAACCTGCTCTTGAAAGGTATAATCAATATTTATGAACTCTGTAATTGCTGCCTTAGTATTTATCTTAACTATTTCCATGTTTCTTTTTATAATTGCATCAGCCAAGGAGCTTTGTTTTACTGGTATAAAGAGGTAAATGTGTCTGTATGAGTTGACCTGGGCTATAATTGGCTTTTAATGGTAGCGTGTGTTCTCTTTTGCTACTCTAAAGGATGAATTGCCCCTTTCAAGAGGCTGATTTTGCAGTGAATTTTGCTACTTTAGAGTGGAGTAGTTGATTTGAATTATTCTTTCCTTGGACTCTAAGCATGTTTGAATTGGCCAGTATTTCTTTCTTTCTTTTCTTTTTTTAATTTATTTTAAAAATTTATTGGGGTGACAATTGTTAGTAAAATTACCCAGTATTTCTGATGGGAGGTAATAAAGAAGTTTAAATAAGGGAAAGGACAAAAACTCAGACATCCTGAAAGGAGTGAAAAACTACGTATTTACCCTTTTGTGCAAAAACTTTTTGCTTTTAATTTAGGTCTTTCCCCAAAGTACTTCACAACAAATAAAGGGGCAAAAATTTATATATTTTCCTGTTTCCTCCTTCCCCAGTTTTTGGGAGCAAAAGAAAGGTTTATATTGTTCTAAATATATATCACAGGAGAGTAGATGGTTTCCATAAAAAATTTTTTCTATTTCAGTTTTATTGATCTTTTTGATAGTTTGAGTCAACAAAAAGTTCTTTTCTGTTGAATATTTTGAGGTTTATATCTAATAGGTCTAAAGGGTAGAGGTTAGGCCTTGTTTTATGTGGCGCTAACAAAGGAGGAGGATAACCTTTTTTTCTGGCTCACTGAAGGGTGAACTCTTATCTCCAAAGACTGATCATATGGTAGGTTAAGTTTTGATGTCGGTACTTTCTTGGTCTAGGGGTTAACAGGAGGATTTCAAATAGCCACTAGGATTCCTAGAGCATGTTCTCCCATCTTATCTTCATAATTATCTTGTTTAATCTTGGCCCTTTGCTCTTCCTTATACAGTTCAGAATCAGCTAGTCAAATTCTACAAAAATCCTTTTGGGATTTTGGCTTGAATTACATTGACTTTATAGATTATTTTTGGAAGAATTAACATTTTATGGTAATAAGTCTAACTATCTATGAATATAGTTTATTTCTCCCATTTATTCAGATAGTCTTTTTTAATGTTTTGGAATCTAATTGTATACTATTGTTCATAAAAGACTTAGGTACCTTTTACTCAATTTATTTCTAAGTACCTTACATTTGATTCACTATAAATAGAATTGTTTAAAATTTTATATTTTCTATTTCTTGCTATATGTAGAAATACAGTTGACTTTTATTTGTTGGGTTTGGTTTAACAACCTTGCTAGATGTTCCTATTGTGATAATTTATTTCTTTTTTGTTACCCATGTGAAAGAAAATTATCTGCAAATAATGTTGGTTTTATTATCTCCTTTCCAATTCATATAACTGATTTATTTGTATTATCTTACTGTGCTGGGAAGTGTAGTAGGGGAAGGGAAGTGGTATAGAAGGCACACTTTAATCAGGTTAAGGAGTTACCTTTATCTCTAGTTTGCTAGGAAGTTTTTTTTTTTCACTTTTAGTATCAGTGGATCTTGAATGTTATCAAACACTTCTCTGCACCTATTGAGATGAACATATTGATTTTCTCCTTTAGTCTGTTGATGTGATACTATTAGCTTGGAAATAATGCTTCTTGCTTCTTCTGCTCCCTGCCCCCTAGGTGATTTGTGGAGCTATGATTTCTTCAGTGGAGAATTTGTGGTGTCACCTGAACCAGACACAAGTGTCCACACTCTTGATCCCCAGAAGCACAAGTATATTATCTTGGGGAGTGATGGACTTTGGAATATGATTCCACCTCAGGATGCCATCTCAATGTGCCAGGACCAAGAGGAGAAAAAATACTTGATGGTGAGAAGTGACTCAATAATTTGATATTATTGTGTACATGTTGTTCTGGGACTTTTGTCAGGGGTCTTGAATATGATCTAAGGATGTTCACCTTAAGTAGATTTTTGCATTTGCCTGTTTCTAGAAGTAAAACATAGATCTTGCAGCTCATTAGGAGAATGAGACAGGAAATAAATAAACAAAACATATCACCACTGGCTTCATTATGAACAGCCCTTGACTGCTGGCCTATGAAACCTCACCAATCCTTTTGTAATTCACTTACCATAAAATGTACCCTTTTAAAAAAGCAAATAATTCAGTGGTTCATAATATATTCTCAAAGTTGTGTAACTATCACTACTATCTAATCCCAGAACATTTTCATCACTGCCCGCCCGCCTCCCCCTCACAACAAACCCCATAACCGTTAGCAATTGCTCACTGTCTTCCGCTACCTCCACCCCCTGGCAACCTCTAATCTTTCCGTCTCTTATTTGCCTGTTTTGGATATTTCTTATAAATGGATCATATAGACAAGAGAGAGAGAAACATAAACATTTCAGTGGCATGGTGAGACGAAAAGCCAGTTTGTAGTGAATTGGGAGAACCTATTTATAATTGCAAAGTGTTTTTAGAATGAGTATTGAAGGAAGCATCCATATAGCAATATTTAGAACAAGTGTTACAAGAACTGAGAGGGAGAAGATACGAACCTAGGGAAGACTGTAAGGAAGGTTCATGGATGAGAGTGATATTTAAGCAGGTCTTAAAGGTAGGGTTGAATTTACCTGGTACTAGATCAGAGGAGGAGCTTTCCCGATAAAGGAATAGGATGTGTAAAATCAAAGAGGAGAGACAAGTATGATATACTCAAGTCTCACAAATAGCTTGATGTGACTGGACTGTAGGAGGCACAGAGGTTTCAGATGGTCTGTTATGAAGTTAGGTCTTTCTAGTCAGGTAGTAGTTACTGAAAAGCTGCATTTTAGAAAGCTTACTCATTTGCAGTGTGGAATATAAAATAGAGGGTAGATATTGGATGTGAGGGTTCTATTTATTTGGAGGTGTAGGGAATACCATCTAGCCTCTTAAAATGAAATTGATACAGCAATGGCTATGAAAGAGAATTGGGGGGGAGCAATGATTATGAATCCCCCAAGAGAGGGTGTATTTTGATGAGGGGAGTCTTAGTTGTAAGGTCTGTCTCTGCCTCTCGTCACGTGTTGATTCTTATTGCCAGTGTAAATTTTTGTATTAATGGATCTCTTAGGCTTCATCTTTGGACATTTTGCAAACTTGATCTGAGGCAGCAATGATTTAAAAAAAAAACCACAATATATACACACAAGAACAAAAGAAATACATGAATGGTAGAATTGACAGAACATGGGTTTTTAAGAAGGGAGAATATGACACTCAAATTTCTGACTGGTGACTGGTAGTTATTATCAAGAAGAAACATTGTTTTGAAGGAAAGGGGAGATAATTAGTTCAGATGGAGGCATGCTGAATTGGAGATACCTGTGGTTCATCTAGATATTTTCAGTAGGCGGTTAGAAATATTTTAGAGAGAAGCCTGGAAATACTAATTTGAGTGCTAATATGAGTTAGGTAAAGCTGTGACAATTTGAGATCACCTAGTGAGACTGGTGGAAGAAAAGGACATGATATTAGGGGTGTTCAAATCAGCAGAAACAGTGAGCTGAGGGAAAGATTCAAGTAAAGAGTGGAAATGGCTTATATAGATTTCTTTTTTTATGGAGCTTTGCTGGAAAGGGAAGCAGGCACACTAAAAAGTGAAAGGTAAGAGTCCTTCAGTGAGTTCTCCGTGAGCCACGGTTTGGAGAGTGATGAAACGTGCACTGGAGAATTTGATAGATTCATTAATTAGAAATTAATGCTGCCTTTCATCAATTGTGAGGTGCATGTTTATTCGTATGAGCAAGGGGAAGAGTGCCAGTGTTTTAAAAAAAATCATTACAAAGTGGTGCTTATATTGGGAATGCAAGGATGACTTAATGTGAAGGTTTTAAACAAAGCAGCTGAGAGGAATTACTGCAATTCAGCATCATTGATGTGTTGAAATACTGTAGCATGCCCAAGATCAGACAGGCCCAAGTAAAGGTTGCCTGTTTTTTTCAAGGATGAAGAACCCCAGTTCTTTATCCAGTTTGAATATATACACTTCAGGGACATAGATAACAGCCAAAGAACTTATATTATATTATATATTATATATATGTAAAATGCTTATGGTACCATATAGTACATTATATATTGTATAGTATACATATAGTACAGTACATTTTTTGTTTTTAAGAGTATATTATTATATACTATTTACATATGTAGTTCATGGTACATTTCTTTTTCAACCATTTCCACTCACTCATCCTTCACTTATTTCTAGAGGTACTTTTAAAGACAGGTAGCCCTATTTTCTGGAGCACATCATTTTCATTTCTGTTCTCTGAAACTTAGCAATTATTGACTCCATGTGTGGTGCTGAAAGTTTTCTTTGACGCCCATTTATTCGTATAACATAAGGTCATTCAAGTTTTTTTTAAACTCTTTTCTATTGGTATGTATGTGATCTCTATACCGTAAACACTTACTATGTTGCTTTTTTCTTCATATGAGTGACATTGACGATTTTTATATGTATGTATAGAGTCATTTGGGGTGGCCAGTTAGCTCAGTTGATTAGAGCATGGTGCTGATAACACCAAGGTTGCCGGTTTGACCCCTGCATGGGCCACTGTGAGCTGCGCCCTAAAAAAAAAAAAAGTTAAAAAAAATAAAAAAGAGTCATTTATAGTTCCTTGCCTCTGAATTCTGTTCATGTCCTTTGACAATTTTTATTTTGGGTCATTTTTTTGATGTGGAAAATCTCTTATTTTAGGAGCAAATTGAACCTTTGAAATAAATTTTTTTTTTTTACCACACCCGATTATCTCATTTGTTAAGTTTATCTGTAATAACTTGATGTTTATTTCCCTTTATATATAACTGCTGTATAACTTTTCCTTAATAACTAATTAAGGTTGTTACACTGAAGACCAAGTTTCTTGCAACCAGAAAGATAAACATACAAGTGAATTTTAACCACAGGATATAAGGCCTTCTTTTATTTTAAAATTTACAGTAGTAGTACTATTTTAACATAGTTTTGGGCTCTGTGGATAATATTTGAAATGTAATTAATTGATTTAGGCCATATGGAACACCTAATTTTTAATTTGATACAGGTATAGTGGTGACTAAATTTGAGTTGTTACCTTCCTTCTCCTTGTTTCAAATATAGGGTGAGCATGGACAATCTTGTGCCAAAATGCTTGTGAATCGAGCACTAGGCCGCTGGAGGCAGCGAATGCTTCGTGCAGATAATACTAGTGCCATAGTAATCTGCATCTCTCCAGGAGTGGGCAGTCAGGGAAATTTCACCGATGAGGATGAGCTCTATCTGAACCTGACTGATAGCCCTTCCTATAATAGTCAAGAAGCCTGCCTGATGACTCCTTCCCCAAGTTCTACACCACCAGTCAAGGTATAGAGTTCTATAGTATTTAAGTTGTTTTAATATAATTTCTTTGGTTAGTGTTGCCTGAAAACAGTTTTCAGATTCCTTATATAATAGGATTTTGGATTTGAACTTGGTTCAAGAAAGTGATGGGTCCTTGTCATGTAACTCATTGTGCGAGCCATTTTCACATCGGTACATACTAATTTGAATGCCAACTATGTGTACAGCATCTAATAGAAAAGTGATTAGATGTGGCCCTTGAAGAATATTAATAACATTTGAAACTTATTGATCCACTTCTGACACTATGAACATTTGTAATCATTTAAGTTTGTGAAGCACTTTCATATATATTTCATTTGATTTTCATAATCCAGAAAAGTAAATAGTACAGATCTTATTCCATTTTATAGATAATAAGATACAGAGATTAAACAGTTTGAATAGGATCATACAGAATGAAAATTGAACTGGACCTTAGAATATCAAATCTTAGAACTGGTTGTCTCTTAACATGGATAAGAATTATCATTCCTATTTCTTGTTCATATTAATATTGAATGAGTTTAAGATATGCTGTGAAATAAAATGGTACTATGTTTTCATTTCTCTGATTTTATCCCATTTTTTTCCTACTAAAAATTAATACTACTTTTCACTGCTTTGATATACCTGGCCTTCTCAATGTGCTTTCATAAGACTGACCATTAAAATGGGAAATACAGTGAAATTGTTTGTCATGTACTCAGGCAGTCTTTTAAGGTTTTCAAAGCTACACAGTACAGAGAATTTAATTAATTTTGGGTATTGTGATCCTATTTTCAGGACTTGGAAATTTACTGTTACTGCTTTTTTTTAATACTTCACATAAACACATGTGTATACACATTTTAAGAAATAAAAACTGTATTAAAATTGTAATACTCAATATGTACTGGTAACAAAAGATGAATACAAGTCACGTTTAACTTCTGCAATTACAAGAGGTGCTCAAAGTGGTTACCATTAGCGTCCAGACACTTCTGATTATGGCGAACTACTGCTTGAGCAACACTGACCAGTGTCCACTTGAATACAATTTTTTGGCACCCCCAGTATATATGTGTATATATATATGTTTTTTTTTCACATGAACTTTTCATTTAGAAATTGAAAAATTAATATTTTATATTTATTTTCTTAAAATAATTTCTTGTCAAAGCTTTTTTGACTTTGAAAACCCTTGAATAATAATGCAGATTAAAACCTTTTAAAGTCTCTTCATTCTGAGTTGTGAAGGAGCTCTTGTTCATTTGAGAATTTGCCTATTTCTGCAATTAAATGTATTCATCACTGTCCTGTTCCCTAATGTATTTGTATTTGAATGACTGACTTTTAGGCAGAATAAAGAAGGAGGCATTAGGGTGGTGGGAAGGAGAAGGGACAGATAATATTTTGATAGGAATAAATATTCTTAATATCAATCTCAAATAAAAATTATTGCAGTCTGCTGATTGGCATTAGTAAAATTGTACATAGATTGCACATAAAATATGTTTTAAAATTATTTCTAAAGTCCTGAGAAATAATGATCTAATAGTCATACTAAAGTAAAGATAAGGAGATTTACGTATGCACCAACTTATACATAGATAAAATTATTTGTTAAGCAATTGGCCCCACCCAAATATGGGAAAACATTTAGAGCCATTCAGAATAATTAGTATTGTTGGCTCTGACTTAAGTAAATAAAGGCTATTTAATTTCTGCTTAAGAAATTGTGTTTTGTTTTGTTTTTAATCATAATTAACCAAGAGTACCCACAAGTATCTCTGATTTATTTTATTATTATTATACAGTGGTACCTCGGTTTTTTAACGTAATCCGTTCCAGAAGACCGTTTAAGTTCTGAAACGTTTGAAAACCGAGGCACAGTTTCCCCATAGAAAGTAACGCAAAATGGATTAATCTGTTTCAGACCTTTAAAATCAACCCCTAAAACTGCAAATTTAGCATGAATTTTGCTATCTAATGCCATAGATCCATAAAATTTACGGCGTTCATAAACCGAAATGTTTGTCAACAGAGATGTTTGAAAACCGAGGTACCACTGTAATCCCATGTTTGGTAATATCTAGATAAATATAATAGCATTTTGGTTAATTTTGAATGGTTTTTAAGACTTACCCACATTTAGAGTAGGCATTTGAGACTAGGTTTATCTGTCTATAGACATGTCAACTTCTGGTGAATCCTAAGGTAAATCAGCAGTCAGATCTTTGTTTTGAGATGGGTTAGTTGAAATACCTCTGTTTAAGTGATATATTACTGTGGCCCACATTTCTCCATCCTTTCTTCAGGGCAAGACTAAATTTACTGATTTTTACAACCCAAGAGCTATAGGAAGAAGGAATGAAGAAGAGAGTTCTTTCAGACTTAGTTTCAGTTGTTATCTAGGCACAATTTGTAATTAGTTGTTTGATGTCGGGTTGATAGGCGGAGCAAAAGTTGATCTCTGAAGTCGTGAAACTTCTAAAGTATGTATTTTTTAGGAGGTAATCTCCCAATATCACAAGTGCTTTATGAACATGTAAGAAGGATTAGCAATACAAGTAATTAATGGGGTGAGTCTAAGAAGTCCAAACAATTGCCTGTGCTAACACATGCAATGTATTCCCACAGAATGCCAATAAAAAGAGAAGGAAAAGGAAAAGTTCAAGGAGAAAGTGGGGGAAGAAAAGCCAGCGCACCTGTAGTGTCAGAATAATAATCTGTGAATTTAAAGACACAGTACAACAGAAATTACAATAAATTGTGTTAACTCTGAAGTCGTCCTATTGTTTTTCTTTTATAAAAGAATTCCATCTAACATCCAACTTTGCTATACAAACTAGAGCTATATATTCTATTTCTATAAATGGCTTGATTAGTACCATTTTTCTTGTGACTAAATTAGTGGCGTGATTATTTGGTAGTAGGAAGCCTTCTATCTACAGAACTTATCTGCTACCTGGTCTTGTTGCAAAATCTTTTTCTATATTTAAGCAGGATAAACCTTTGGTCAACAGTTACATATGACTAGATATAGTTTTCTGTGATCAGCCAAAACATGCTTTTAACCAGGGTAGGCATTCTAATCAACCTAATGCAGAGGGGTAAACTCACATACAACTCTTGGTGTTGATATTATTGAAAACCATATGTAAATTTTCTATAACAGAGACTGTCATGTTAACCATTGTCAGCATTGGTACTTTGAAATAAGGTTGCTGCCCATCATCTAGTCAGTGTTAAAACAGATCCAAAGAATTGGGATTTCAGTAAACTGCAGTGTAAAATAAATAAACCAATGACCCCAGAAAGAAAGAATACATTCTTTTTTTTTTTTTTTAAAGAAGTAATCTATTTGGGGCAGTACTGAATTAGGAACTAGGGTTTCTTATCTCCAGTCTCCATTGGACCTAAAGTCATTATATTTTTTTCAGTAAAGCAAGTTCATGTTTATCATTAGATTGAAATGCTTTTAGATGGCTTCAATTTCCCTTTTTTTTAATTCTAGAAACATTAAAGGAAACACTCTAATAAATATGCTTTTACATAGCACTTTTTGGAAAGGTGTTTACTCCTAGGAGATTTCATATCAGAGGAAGACCAGGTATTATGTCCTCACCATTCTACAAAAGGGTTTACTTGGCCTTTTCAGAATATATTAATATTTTGACAGCTTTTATTTGATTAAGAGAGGAAATGATTGAGGGAAATGTTACCTTGGGGAGAGATAGTATGTATGCTTAAACTCTGGCCTTGAGAAACTGTTAAGACAATCATTTTATAAACTAGTATTATAATGGAACTTTGGCTTTGCTAAGAATGTTCTTACCTGTCTAGAGATGGGCTTCTGAGTATATGCAGATCTAGAACACTACAACTAAGGGAGTGGTACATATCTGAAACCCCTGTGAAGTTTTTAAAAAACAGTACTTGGAAGTTTCCATATGATTTTCATTTACTTCTTTGAGTTTTGTCCCAGCCATGCTCAGTAGGTTCCCATATATTCTGCTTTTCTCAAATCACAGAACAGTGTCTAGTGTTGGGGAGATGGGTGTAGAGCACCAATCTGAGTTTCCTTATGACATAGTTGCTTTACTGTTGCACTTCACGTCTTTCATGCTATTAATATTCAGAAATTAAACTATAGAAAGTAGGAAATAAACCAAAAAAAATCCCCACCAAATTTGTCATTTAGCCTAATGAAACTCCATCTCCCCAGCAGTTATGCTGAATTCTGGGACATATTATATCTTATTTGGTTTACCTTTTTGTTTTTCAGTCACTGGAGGAGGACCCATGGCCAAGGCTGAACTCTAAGGACCATATACCTGCCCTTGTTCGTAGTAATGCCTTCTCAGAGAATTATTTAGAAGTCCCCACTGAGATAGCTCGAGGGAATGTCCAGGCTGCCGTCATACCCTCAAAAGAGCCAGAGCCACTTGAAGAAAATTGCACAAAAGCCCTGACTTTAAGGATACATGATTCTTTGAATAATAGCCTGTCAGTTGGCCTTGTGCCTACTAACTCAACAAACACCATCATGGACCAAAAAAATTTAAAGATGTCAACTCCAGGTCAGATGAAAGCCCAAGAAGTTGAAAGAACCCCTCCAGCAAACTTTAAAAGGACATTAGAAGAATCCAACTCTGGCCCTCTTGTGAAGAAGTATAAACGAAATGCTTTAAGTCGCAGTAGTGCTCAGCCTGCAAGCCTCCCCACAACCTCGCAGCGAAAGAACTCTGTTAAACTTACCATGCGACGCAGACTTAGGGGCCAGAAGAAAATTGGAAATCCTTTACTTCACCAGCACAGGAAAACTGTTTGTGTATGCTGAACTGTATCTGGAAAATGTTTTTTTTTCTCTTTTTTTTCCAAATTTAAGATATCAGAAGGCTTTTTGAAGTTGATGCCGAAGTTGAAATTTTGTAAAGGGACAAAATAAAAATAGCATACAGTTTGACTTTTTGAAATTCAGCGATTCTACTTGCTTGTATTATAAATGTGAATTTTGTAGATGTTAGAGTATAAGTTGCTGTAAAATGTGTGTAAATTTGTATCCTTCACACAAACTCAATCTCTTACTCTGTTATGCAGTAAATGTAACAACAGGGCTAAGGGTTAAACAAAAATCAAAAGACTCTTACTAGATTTTAGAAATACATTTAAACTTTTAAAAATGCTTATTAATAAGTTTGTATAAGTCACTTGTGATGAAAACTACACAACTTTTTGAAGTAAATTATTAAGCAAACTGGAAAAGTGATGTATTTTCATAGTGACTTGTGTTCTGCTTAATGTTTCTTAGAGACAACTAGTGTCTTTTAAAAATTATTTTTTATTTCTAATTTCATAATTCAGAACTAAATTTTTCATAGAAGAAGTGTTGAGCCATGCTCAAGTAGCTGGGTATTAGTCTTCTTGTCCTAATTAAAATACTATGCAGTATCTTATTTCAGTAGCGTTTTTGTAAAACATTAATCATCAGATATGCTCACCAGATCTTTGGAGTAAAAAGAGATGTGTTTTTCTAACACATCTTCATCCCGGAGATGCTTTTCTCAACCATCCCGGACATTCAGTGGCATTATTAGGTCTTAAAGTAGTTAGTGGTTGCATAAAATATGTGAAGTTTTACTTGCTATTCAATAACAAATGGTGCTGCTAAATTCCCAACTTTTCTTAAATTATTTTATATTTCGTACAGTTTTCATTGATTATATGGATATATGTTTGTTCATCTAATAAATCAGTGAACTGTTCATGATGTTGCTGGAATTCTGTTGTTGGTTTTAATGATATATATTATCTTTCTGTTGTGCCATAATCATGTTTTTAGAATAACAATTTAAAATACATGTAATCTTCATTTTTGCACTCTTTAATTTAGAATACATCAAAATGGCTAAATAGCTAACAGTAAGCATATGGTTAAGTCAGTTAGGACATCAGCATTTGATGAAATATGTGTGAGCAATTAAAAATGAATAAAATTGTACTTTGGTAATATAGAAAAAAACTAAAAAGAACTAATAGTAAAACATAAGAGTATTTCATTTTGGTGTAGTGAATTATTCTACAATGAGAAATTTTTTTAATTTATTAGCTTAAAACAAGACCGCTCATTGAGAGATTGAAGAGTTAATTCATGCATTCAACATTGATTATGTACTTGCAAATGCTAGGTACTGCACAATTGGAAGCATCCAGTTTTCCATAAGAGGATTAAGAGAGTACCAGGGATTTGAGTAAAACGTTAATTATGGCTAGTTTTCAAAAAGGATTTTTGGATGCTGAAGAGATTGTTTTTCAGATCTTTCCAAGATAGAGAAATAGCAACTTGCACACACTTTTGTAGTCAATTTATTGTAAAGAGTTTGTCTATCTTTCAGACTGATACCATGTTAGCTGCGCCAACTAGAAATTCAACAAATCTGAATGTATATTAAAGGAGAATCCATTTAGCTACTTTTCACCTTTTCTGCCAATGGTTGTAAAGAAAATAATCCTATTATCTACATGCAATTAAAATTTCCATTTGATTAGAGTAATGGATTAAGTAATTTTATTTTTCAATCAGTTTTTTAATGTAAAAATGCCACAACATTCTTTCCTAGATCACATTTTTAGTGCAATGGAGTCCAGTTACATACCATACTCCCCTTAGGTTGGTGCAAAAGTAATTGGAGGTTTAAAAGATTAAAAATAATTGCCGTAACTGCAATTACTTTTGCACCAACGTAATAGTAGCTATCTAATACTGGAAACATTTTTTGCTTTGAGACACATAACTACAAATGCTAAAATTAGCTTTTTTCTGTATGTGTTCCTAGGGCTGTTTAGGCCTATTCTTTAAGGAGTTGATGTGATACAATCACAAATGTTTTAATGTTTCTGTTTTTATTAATTTAAATTTTGTTTGCTTATGTAACAGAAATCAGTAGTATAACGCCTAATGGAAAATACATGATGTATAAAATGGTACATAATGAAAAAAACCCCACAGTCCCCAAGGCAGCCAACATTTCCCCCTTTTTTGTGTGTTATTTCAGTGATAACCAACCTTTTTGTTTGCAATTATATGAGTACATGTGTTTATCTCTTAATCATGTATCTTGATTTTTCCATATCAGTACATCACAGAGCATTATTCTTTAGTATTCTAGAGTGTGGATATAAGTTATTTAAGTTTGCCATTACTTATGTCCACTAAAAGGAAAACACCATTTCTTCCTTTACTCACACAATACTTAATGACACCAGATGTGTGGATTTTCCTACACCAAGCACTTCTCCAGTTTTCTACAGACACCAACTGGAAGTGATACAGGAATCTGGTCCCCCAAATGATACAGAATTCTAGTGTCTGGTGCCCGGAGATCTTCATCTCGCGTACCCAAAGAATGAGAACGCGGACTCAGAAGGAGAGGTAGAGGAGCAAAGATTTTTATTAAAGTGAAAGTACAGCTCTCTTGCGGAAAGGGGGTACCCGAAATTGGGAAGCACACTGGCTAATGCAAAAGGCTCTTATTCTTATACCTTTCCCTGCCTGCTTGGGGAAGGGAGCTGGTGCCTTCAAATGGAATTTGTCTATCAGATTTGCTCTGTTTGTCCAGCCTGAAGGGATTTACGAAATAACCCATTTCTGTCTATCAGATTTCCTCTGTTTGTCCGGCCTAAAGGGATTTGGGAGATAACTTATTAACCTCAGCTCAATTATATTTTTGTCCTGGAGTGAATGAGAACCTGGAGTTTCAGGATATGGCTACCTTTGTTTATTCCACCAGGGACTTTCCTGTCTACCTAACAACATGCTAACTAATCTCAGAAGTCCTACAATTCAGTTCTGACACCATCTACCTGGAGTTACTATCAGATCCCATAAATGAAAGGCTGGGTCTCACGAGTTCCCCCACTTCAGACACCAATTGTAAGTCACAGACTATCACATATACTTCCGACCAACTGGTTATAAATCAGCATTCCTACAATCCCCTCCACAGGTTTGATAATTTGCTAGAACAGCTCACAGAACTTGGAAACGGGTTTAGTAGTTTATTATATAATAAAAAAAAGATGAACAGCTAGATGAAGAGATACATGGAGGGAGGTCCAGAAGGGTCCCAGGCGCAGGAGCTTTCTGTCCCCATAGGTTTGGGGTACACCACCCACCTGGCATGTGAATGTTCACCAGCCTAAAAGTTCTCCAAGCCCCATAGTTCATGGATTTTTATGGAGGCTTCATCATGTTGCCATAATCAATTATTAACTCAATTTCCAGCCTCTTCCCCTCCAAGGAGGATGGTGGGTGGTGAGGCTGAAAGTTCAAACTTCTATTCATGGCTTGTTTTTTCTGCTGATCAGCTGCCATCCCGAAGATATCCAAGAGCCCACCAAGAGTTGTCTCATAAGAACAAAAGGTACTACTATCAGGAAATTCCAAGGGATTTAGAAGATTATCCAAGAGCCCACCAAGAGTTGTCTCATAAGAACAAAAGGTACTACTATCAGGAAATTCCAAGGGATTTAGAAGCTCTGTCAGTAACGGGTCAATGACCAAAGACAAAAGATGCTAGTAGCACCTTTAATAGCGTAGGAAATTACAAAGGTCTTAGGAGCCTGGGACAAAGACCAAAATATGTATTTCTTATATCAAAATACCACATCTGCACTCATTCTTTTCATTATTTTGTAGCACAGATAATTTTTTATCTACTTACGCCTCAGATTAAAATGTTAGGTTGGTGCAAAAGTAACTGCGGTTTTTGCAAACCTTTTTAAACCACAATTACTTTTGCACCAACCTAATATGTATTACTGCATAATAACTCAAAATCGAGCAGCTTAAAACAACAAACATCTCCACAGTTTGAGTGTCAGGAACCTGGGAATGACTTAGATAGGTTATAGTCTCTTATAGTGGTTGCAGTCAATGTATCAGTCAGGGCTATAGTCAGTCATCTGTCGGATTCACTAGGGCTGGGGAATCTGCTTCTCACAACAATCACTTGTTTCTTGTCACATGTGCCCCTCTACAGGACTTCTACCAACATAACGGTTAATTTTCCGCCAGAGCAAATGATACCAGAAAGAACAAAGCAGAAGCCCGAATGAGTTTTGTGACCTAACCTCAAAAGTACCAATCATCAATTCTGTTGCATTTTAGTAGTCACATATACCAAATCCGGTAAACAACATTGGAGACAACTACAGGGCACGAATACTAGGAAGTGGGCGTCATTATGGGCCATCTTGGAGGCAGTCCACAATTGGGAGAGAACATAGGCTTTTTAGCATTGCTTTCATAAGCTGTACACTAGGTTTGTTTTGGCAACGATATTTATAAACAATGTTACTTCATCATCTTCCAGAATTTGGAAGCTAGCTCTAGCAGAGTGAAGCATTTGAAGTGTATTTTTCCCTTAAATATGTCACTAAGAAAAGTTGAAAAATTTTAATTTTTGAAAACAAAAATATTTTGGCAGCATGACTGCTTGCATTAGGGATTACAATATACAAACTTTTGTAGCCTACTCAAGGTCAATATTTTACTACTTAAAGTAAAACATAGAAAACTTATCTCTCCTAGTTACATTGTAGTTGTCCTTACATATTACATCTTTGAAAACCCCTTCAGGCAATGCTATAATTTTTGCTATCAAAAGTCAAACATTTTAAAGAATTCAAGAGGAAAACAGTCTATGATATTTATCCAGATATTTACCATTGCTATTGCTCTTTCTTCATGCCTGATACTCTAAGTTTCCTTCTGGTACTGTTTTCTTCTAGCCCTTTAAAAAATGTATCACTTCCTCTGGCCTCCATGGTTTCTAATGAAAAATCTGCACTCATTCAAATAGGTAATGCAGTTTGTCTTTGGATGCTTTCAAGATTTTTTCTTTGTCTTAGTTTTCAGCAGTATGGTTATGATGTGTCTGCATATGGATTTCTTTGAGGTTTTCCTGCTTGGGGTTTGCTGAGCATCTTGAATCTGTAGGTTTATGTCTTTCACCAAATTTAGAAGGTTTTCAGCTATTATTTCTTAAACTATTTTTTCAGCATCACATTTTTTTTTTTTTAATTGTTTTCCTTTTTTGTTAGCGCTTTTGTTATTATATTTTTGAGTTCTAAAATTTCCATTGGTTCTTCTTTATATCTTCTCTTTGTTGAGATTTTCTACTTTTATATTCACGTTGAGAATGTTCACAATTGCTTGCAGGAATATTTTTATGTTTTAAAGTGTTTGTCAGATAATCAGTGTCATTTAGGTGTTGGCATCTGTTGATTGTTTTTTCCATGTGAATTGAGATTTTCCTGATTCTTTGTATACTGTGTAATTTTGGATTATATCCTAGACATTTGAATATTATGTTATGACACTCTGAGTTTTAATGAGCTCTTATGGAGAACATTGATATTTTTGTTTTAATAGGCAATCGATCTGGTTAATTCATGCTGCATGTTCCAACCCACCTCTGTGGGCTGTGGTTCCAATGTCAGTTCACTTTCCAAAGCCTCGGCCATGCTGCAGTTTGATCTATCCCTTGTGTGCATCACCCAGAGGCTGGTTGGGGAGCTGGGCAGTGATCTATCTGCCAGTTAAGTTCTCAAAGTCTTTGATATGCCGATTAGGATTCTTTGGGGTGACTTTCCTGAGCTTCTGCCTCTCTGTAGTCTCCATGGTGCTTACCTCTTCCCTGAGGCTCCCCTTTTCAGTTCTCTGGGCAGAAACCTGGAACTTGAATATCCACCACTGTGGCTGTATTTGGGGCTAAATGGTTTAATATCTTTGTGTCTTGGTCCCCATCTGTAAAATATAGATAATAATACTACAATGATTGGTATATAGAGCTCAATGAATGTCACATAATAATTATTTTTATTAAACTTTTGGCTTCTAAAAACTTCCCACAGATTCAGTTTTTTTTTCAGATTTTTAAAGCACCTGTTTAAAAGCAGGGTTAAATGGAGAAGGTAATATATGGGAAAGGTAAACTATGCCCTGGGCATCATTAAAACAGTTGATGAAACTCTTTTTTGGTCTTTGTCAATAATTTTAGTTTCTGGTATCTTTAATTATAAATACCAGCTCCAGATTTCAGGATAATCTGACATGTAATTTTTCCTGTTAGTGAATAGAACATTATGGAGAATAGAAATGAAACAATCTCTTCTGTTAAAGAGCTTACATTTTAGCTAAATAGACAATAGAATTATACATTAATGAACTACAAAAACAGCTACAAAGTAGTATTAATGTATCAGAGATAAAGAGCAACCACACTTCCTGGTTTGCCTAAGACAGTCCTACTTCAGCTTACGACCCCCCCCCCCCCCCCCGGTATAATTATTAATAGAGCATCATTTTAAGGTTTCCTGGTTGGGATGATAAATTATATGGCCACTTTTTAAAAACCTCTTTGTTTTTCCTTTCACTTGATTGAAAATTAGAATACTAATGTTCACCATAGTTCTA
Organism: Rhinolophus sinicus; assembly: GCF_036562045.2. Taxonomy (NCBI): domain Eukaryota; kingdom Metazoa; phylum Chordata; class Mammalia; order Chiroptera; family Rhinolophidae; genus Rhinolophus; species Rhinolophus sinicus. The sequence goes on from NC_133764.1 coordinate 23,992,546, forward strand.
TGTGAAATCAGATTATTTCACCGCTGCTTAAATCATGTGATTATTATCCAAGCGGTTTTGGCGGCCAGGGTAAGTGAGGCAATGGTTTGCTTGAGGCTAAAAAAAGAATCCTAATCCTAACAAAACAAACACACACGATAAAATATAAACTGACATTAAGATTTGTCTATGGATAGTTCCCTGACAATTCCTTGGGGACTCTTGTTTGTGACCTGTTGGACCGTAAGAGGAAATTTTAGTCATTAGTGATTTATTATAATGGACATTGTAACAATGGAAGAAATACAGATCTCTGGCTTGAAGTCACTCTTTTACACTGAAAATGAGTTTGCTAGCTGGGATTGCTCAGTCACAAGAACAGATTGTTGAAAAGTTTCCCGAGGTCCCATTACTTTGAAATGACTCATGAGCTGGCAATATGTACTAAGCACTCATAAGTTACTTCCAGTAAAAAAAAGGTTACCCTAAATTTTCTCTTTGAAGGCTCGTGAGGAGTCTCACACCATCTCTGTGGAGAAAACATGTAGTAATTAGAACTAGTTGGTTAATTAGCAATTACAACTAGTTGATTTGGAGACATTTCTAATTGGTTCTCAGAATTTTTAATTTATTTACTCTTCCAAAAATCCTATGAGGCTCCTAATATTCTTTCTACCATTTACAAAGGATGAAACCAAGGCAGAGAAATTCACCTCCATTAAAAAATGTGTAAATCCTATCTGTGTCCATCCTATCTGTAAATGTCATCATGCATGCAGTTGCTCAAGCCCCAAACACAGGCTTGACCCTCGATTCTCTCTTTTCCTTCCATCCCACATCCAATGCATTATCAAGTTCTTTCAATTCTCTCTTCCAAACTATTCTGAAATTGAGGACTTTTCAACTCTACTGCTTCACTTCTAGGCTCAGTTCTAGACAGTATCTCCCACTTAGTCTACTGAAATAGCCTCTCTACTCGACTCACTGCTTCCACTCTTGTCCCCTCCCTGACAACAGTTTATTTTCCGGTTAGTAGATAGAATGATCTTTTAGAAATATAAATATGATCACGATGTTGTTTCCTAGCTGAAAGTCCTCCAATAGATTCCCACCCTGGAATAAAACTGGGACTCCTTATAATTCTACAAGACCATAGTCCATCTGGCCACTGCTTACCTCTCCTAACTAGTTTCCTATCACTTTCTCCTTAGTTTGCTTTGCTTAAACCATAGTGTTTTTCTCGTTCTTCCTCAAAATTAACTCCCTTCTTACAGCCTTTGTACTTACGGAGCGTTTGTTCAATAAATCAATAAATGTTATCATTAGAAAAGAAGTGTAATTAACGAAACAATACCGGCGAGATCTTGATCTCTTCTTTACGGGAAACGGGAGGAAGGAGTCAGGCGTGGCACACAAATTTAGGTCAAAATTGACAAGATTACCGCCTGCGCCCCTCATTCAAATCTACACCTCCCTGGCTGCTGGGCTGCCCACCAGCACAAACCAACCTAGGCTCCCGGAAGGTAAACACAGATAAAAGGGCGGGGCAGGAGGCGGGTTTGGGATGGATGAGTGGCTAGCTAAAAGTGATTGGCAGCTGCCATGTCCACGTGCTTTGAGCTTCGAATCAGCTGTCGCGAGATTCGATGTAAACAGACCAGTCTCTGGGTGCTCCAATTCCCAGCCTGAGACACTCAGGTGAGGTGCACAGGAGTTTGGGGCATGATGGTTTTGGACAAAGCCGCCAAGGTGCTGTCTGTGAAAGAACATAGATATGTCTGTAACTCTTCCCTACCTGCCTGCGTTCGCAACCGAACCTGACACCTTGGCTTTACCCGAATTTACATACTGTTTTGTTTTCCTCGAGCCCCAGCGGATTGGATAATTTCAGGAGGCGGGTCCGCCTCTTTTCTACGTGCTGGTTGGAGAAACTGACCTCTAAGGGCGGTGCCCGGCCGTAGCCAGTTTGCTTCTGGGATTGGCTAGAAAGGTAGTTCCGCTGAGGCGTGGTAGGAAGTGGTAGCCGTCAATCACGAGGGGAGACTCCAAACAGTGAGCCCTGAGCTGGAGAACAGCGTTTACCGGCGGGGCGGCCGGTGAGAGAGCTGGCGGGGCTGTGGCTTTGGGAGGCTTGGAGAGGACGAGGGGCAAGCAGCGTGAGGGAAGAGGGCTTGACTGGCAGGAATTCGTCGAGGGAGAGCTGTCGAGATTGGAGGGGGAGGGGAGGTAGGGCAAGGAGCCAGAGGGCGGCCGGGGGCAGCGGTGGCTCCGTGTTGGAGGTTAAGTGGGTAGCGCTGTGCTAGTGTCTTTTAGGAGAGTGGGGCCTTAGGGGCTGGCGAGGGTTGTCCTCATGAGACAGGGGCCTTATAGGACAGTCCTTGTGCGGCTGTGTTTTGGAAATAAAGGGTGGAAGGGAAATGCGAGGGCTGAGGGGGTGGAGATGAAGATACCCATTGAGGAAGGGGTACGTGGGCTGATTGGGGCAAAGGGTATTTTGGTTGTAGCAGGTGGGACTTATCAGTTTGAAAGTTATCAAATAAGGTGATGGAATACTCCCTAGTTAGAAGTGAAGGTTTTAGAAGTGAAGGCTTTCAAGATTAGTTCCAGGCTGTGGGCTTTCCCGAGCTCCCTGTAAGAGAATATTGCTGTCAATCGTCCTTTAAACCTTAACCAAGTACACTCCGTGGTCTTAAAACCTCCCCAGTGATTCACATGCTTATTAGACGTTCAGTGATCACACTTCAGGGATGTGACAGGAAAGGATAAAGTCATATAAGTTTTTAGTTACTTATTTAGGCTCTGGTGATTGGGTTAACAAATATGATTTTAAAAATCTTGCTAAATTATGACCAGGCAGTCTTTTTGTTTTTTTAAGGTATAATTGACATATATTAGTTTTATCTGCACAACATGATGATTCAATATTGCAAAATGATCAGCACCATAAGTCTAGTTAACATCCATCACCACACATAGTTACAATGAGCTTTCTTACTCACAGATTGCCAATAGTCTTAGTTGGAAGGTATTACCGTACTGTTCCATTTGGTCTTGAAATATTGTACCATGTGTATTTTCACTATCGCAACATAAGATTTCAGTAAATTTTTAAATTTTGGTTCACAAAGGTAGCACATTTGTTTTTATAAAGTGATTCTGTGCTTGACTTCCCATCCATGGTTCCCTTACCTTTCTAGTTTATGTTAACAGTAGATCAGAGGGTCCAGCAAGAGTCCTAACTAATTTTGTGGTTCTGAGGCTTGGTCCAAATTAAAATAATCTTGGTAACTTGAAAAAATTTTAATCCACTTACTCCTCTCCTGTCCTTGCCCCTTTCTGGTATAAGGAGTTGCTGAGAAAGCTTCCTACATTTTAGGCATTTTTGAAAAGGAATCTAGTGAGTAACCCATAAACCTTTCCCCCTAACACTAACAATACTAATCCATATTTTCTATTTTTTTGTTTGTTCTGGAAACAGGTTTTGTGAATGAAGCTATGGCTACAGATTCCCCCAGAAGACCCAGTCGTTGTACTGGTGGAGTTGTGGTTCGCCCCCAGGCTGTCACGTAAGCAAATTTCAGATAAGCCTAACAGCTGAAGGAAAGGTTACTCAGAATAGTAACTAACATTTAGATTTCCTTTCTGAGCAGTGCTTACTTTTGTAAAATCTGTTTAATTTCGGTTTTACAGGATGATAAATATAATTGCCAACGTCAAATAAAAGGAATAATTGGAGGGTCAAGTTGATGGATTCAGTGCATTTACAGAATACTTGAAAAGCACTATGCTAAATCCTAAACAGTAATGTTTTTTCATAGTCCAAGTTTAACTCTTAGTAGATTATTAAGTCATTTTAGTGGATTAGGATAATTTTAAAAAAAATGAAATGGAATGCAATAGGAAATATAGTGGGGAGTTGGTGTTTTGTTCTACAGGTAAAGATGTATCATGTGTATGTATATATTTACTAGAGCATGATGTAAAATGTATCTCTTACTCTAGGTCTCAGTTACAAAGTTTCAAAGTCAATATCTTGAAGAGTACATTTCTTTATGTTAAGCATATCTATACTTTGTAGCGGCATATAATCTAGACTGGTTTTAAGATATGTATGCTTGAAATCACTATAATCAAAAAAGATGCCAGCAAAATAGCATGAGAATTTAGAGGGAGTATTTTAGATCCAAAAAGATTTCATTAAGAAACTAACATGTATTGTGTATTTTAAAGGCTGAATAGTGTTTGGGCATTTAGAATCGAGGGTGCATTGTTTGCAAAGGGAGCAAGCAGATGGGGAAAGGCAAGCTATTTTCGTAAATGAAATATAGGGAAATTGACCTATTTGAAGTAGGCTGGGCTGGACAATTAAAACCCTTCCATACCTGTCTAAGGAGGTGAAACTTGTTTTCTGCTTTTTAAAATGTTCATGAGGGAATTGTAGCATTTTGGATTATTTTCCTTGGGCAGTTTAGCATGTTACATAAAGATTACCTTCTCAGACTAACATAGGTATATGTGTAAAATAATATTTCAGTACAATACTTCCGTTTTTTCCTCCATTTCCCAGGGCTATTTGTCTTTGCTAACTATGGGCCATGGCTAAACGTTAAGCATGTTACTAGCTACTATAAGTTGGGTACTATTTTAGCCTTCATTTCACAGGTGAGGAAACGAAAGCAGAGAGAAATTAAGTAACTTGTTCTTGGTGACAGCCAGGAAGGAGACCTGGATCAAACCTGCGCAGTTTGTCTGCAGAGTCTGTGCCCTTATGCAGTATTCTATGCTGCCTCACCCTATGGTAGTCAACATTTATTGCTTTTTGTGATGCACTACGTAATTTTTGTGGTTTTAACAAAATATTTAATTTGTTCAGTATTCTTTTGACCATGCTTGAGCACCTCCTTCATGCCTACATACTGGCTTATAGAGTCTAGAGATACAAGGTAAATATGAGAGATGGATTCCTTTCTGTAATAGAGTTTACATTCTAGTGGAGGAAACAGTAAATAAGTAATTACAGGCCCTGAGCAGTACACAGAGTACTATGATGGAAAATGACACTGGGGAGTATGTCAGGGACGGCCTCTCTGAGGAGATAATACTTAAGCTGGAGATCTGAAAAGGAAGGAATCCAGGCAAAAAGAAAGCTGGTGTAAAGATCTTGATTCAAAGAAGAGCTTGCTGTAAGCTCGGAACTGAAGTGGCATATCACTGAATCAGAGTAAGTTAGGAGAGTGGCAGAAAAATGAGGTTGGAGAGGTAGGCCTAATCAAATTTTGTGGTTTTTTTTAGGCCTAATCAATTTTTGTAGTTATGTAAGGTGTATTTTGAAAATAGGATTTAGGAGAACTCATATTGTTTTATTAAATGTAATTTTTTTTTGCATCTCTGTAAAATGAATTTGATTTGGTATTTTGAAGAATTTTTTGTTTCTCCACTTGCTGATGTTTATATACTTCCCATTTAGAATATCTAAGTGTCCTTATGCATTTATAATATTTTCCCATGTCTTAGCTATATGCCAAAAGTTCTGTGAGGACTTCTTTTTTTTTAAATTTATTTATTTATTTTATTTTATTGGGGAATTTTGGGGAACAGTGTGTTTCTCCAGGGCCCATCAGCTCCAAGTCATTGTCCTTCAATCTAGTTGTGGAGGGCACAGCTCAGCTCCAAGTCCAGTAGTTGTTTTCAATCTTAGTTGCAAGGGGCGCAGCCCACCATCCCTTCGGGAATTGAACCGGCAACCTTATTGTTGAGAGCTTGTGCTCTAACCAACTGAGCCATGCAGCCGCCGCCTGTGAGGGCTTCTTAATAAGTCCTTCTAATGCCCACACCTGCAGCATAGATTCATTTTGCTATATACAGGTAAGGGACTAAGTTTATAACCCATTTAAAGAAGTCACTAAATACTGTCATCAGCAACAGTTTTTCTTGCTCTAACTAGGGCATTCTGCTCTGACTCAACAGGAATGTTCTGCCATAGCCAAATGTTCTGTCATCACTCCTTCAAATCAGAGTTAGAAGGTACCTGTATTAAATTAAGAGAGCATGACTTTTCAGAAGAGATAATGTTTAAAAATGTTAAAATCTCATTTGGGTTTAATAACATACAATGAAACTAGAAATCTGGTTAGCAGAATTATCAGGTAATGCGAGTTGGTCTTTTCCCTCCTCTTTTTAAAGCATTATGAGCGACTTTATTAGGGCTTATAGAAAGAGTTTTTCCATGTTTTGTCTTAAGCTGTCATAATAAATATTATCCATTTCACTCCTTTTCAGGGAGCAGTCCTACATGGAAAGTGTTGTGACTTTTCTACAGGATGTTGTGCCACAGGTAAGTGTCGGTGTGGTTTCAGAAATAGTAGGTTTTTACCATTGACCAGGGAACCTCTGAAATGTTCTGTTTCCTAAACTTAATACTAGTGCCACCAACATTAGATATTTTAGCATCCTGAATGTTGGTAGGGTGGAACTATACTTGTCATTAGATGTGCCTTAGTTTTGTGCTGACAGTGGCACAATTATTATTCCTCAGGATTCTCCTGAAAGGAAGCAAGGTAAGATGTTTGTTGAGAGATGGGACTTGGTACTCTCTTGTTGGATTCTGTTTCTAAAATCTTTCTCTTGTCCTAGTTAAATGTTGCTTGTTTGAAGGGAGAAAAGCAATATACAGAAGGTGCCAACAAAATATAGACACATTTTAAGAAAGGAAAAAACTGTATTAAAATTGTGATATTCACTATATACCGATAACAAAAGAATACAAGTCATGTGTATACATTTTTGGCACTTTTGGTGTTTGCTATGCATTTCATTAACTAGATATTATATTAACTAAATACTGAGCACAAATCTACATCTCTTTCATATTGAACGTTGTTTTTACACCAGGTAGAGTATACCTTGTTACTCTAAGAGAGTAGCCCCCTTACTGTTCACTCTGTGTTATTGTGACAATGAAGAATGAGAGCGGCCCTCCTGGGATCACCTCTAATGCACTCTTGCCCAAATTTAACATAAGTACGTATCACTTGGCACACTTGTTAACAATAATAATTTCCAGGCCCCTCTCCCATAGAGTTGGACTCAGTGGAATTGGGGTAGCATCTAGTAACTTGTGTCTGGAGTAAGGATCTCAGGTGGTTCTTGTGAAACTGTAGCTTTGGGAAACACACTGGCTAGTGGAGCTACTGAAGGGAAAGGGTTCTCTATTTTCTCCTTGTAGTCACGTTCGTGTTCCCTGATTGCCAAGGTATCTGCAGCTACACTGTTCCAAAGGACATCCATAGATCCAGTGTCCCAGCTTTAGGAGGGGTCCTGGGAAAGTCTAAAATCCAGGTTTCTGCTGTATTAAACAAATTGTAGTCGTCAAATAAGGGAAATTACCAAGGTATGTTGGTAGTCCCTTATTTTACTTAGTCAACTAATGAAAATAGGCCACAGTGACAAGGTTTGTGGGGCATGTAAGGACAAATAAATGCTTTCCTTTCTTGAGGAACTTGGTTAATAAGGGAAGTCAAGGGGCTTGACACAACCAGAGACAATAGCAACAAATCGGTGTTAACAGATTCATTGTGCAGACTGCATATTTAATTAATGGTCAAGGGAATGCATAGGAAAGAAAGAGTGAAAGAGTTATGTTCCAAAGGACATTAAAAGTGACACTAGTTGAAATGACTGGAAAGGTTGGGTGTTTGATGAGGAAAGAAACTGGCTAGTTGGGTATGGGAGGCAACAGAGTTGCAGTGGCTGTAGCATCCTTACTGCAGACAGCGTCAGGCTTCGGTCTTCCATAAACTGCTGCTTTCTTGTAAGCCCTGAGTCCTGGTGTGAGGCTAGTTTCAAGGAAGAGGCATTTAAACATTTTTTGCAATTTGTCTTCCCTAGAGTGCCTCTTTATCAAATTTTTGCAAAGGCACCTTTTGTCTAGTGGAAACCGTGTAGAACAAGCAGTTTTTGTTGACTGGAGGAGAGAGGCTGTGGTCTGAGACTTTGAGGGTCTAGGTGGAGACTTTGCTAGAGAAACAAGAATACTAAATTGATTAATAGATTGAAAATAGGGGCTGCTAGAAAGAAAAAAACAAAGAAAAAACAGGAGCTGCTAAAACGGATAGGGTAAAAATGTTGGCAGGCAGAAAAATCAGTTTTTGTGGACATTATACATTAGAAAGGGAATCATCTATACATTGACTGAAGCTTTGGATCAGAGTAGTAAGTATGGAAGTAAAGTTGTAGTCATGTACCTATGAATTAGAATATTCATTCAAGAAATTTGTTACGCAAGTCATTATTCCAAGTACCATGGAAAGAAAGCAAAAATTCAGGCAGCAGACAATTACTTGAGCAACCGCTGTGGGTCAGACACTGTATGTATGAAGTTGTGAGGATTTCCAGGGCTCATCCTTAAGTCTTCATGGTCTAGCGTAGCAGTCGGCAAGCTTTTTCTAGAAAGGGCTGGATAAGCTTTGCAGTTCACACAGTCTCTGTCACAACTACTCAGCACTGCTTTTTATGTAAAGGAAAGGGCAGGGTTATATTAAAATAAAACTTTATTTATGAACACAGGTGGTAGGGCAGATTTGGCGACCAGTGGTCTCCTTTTTTTTACCCCCCACATTTAATCCAGAATCCCCTATTGTTACTTTGTGGTCAGTGATTTGGAAAATGACATTTTTGGCTGAAGTTACGTGCCAACTCCTGCTTTAGTCTGGGAATCATCAAATTTATGGAGCCTGGAAATTATTCTCTGGGTCTCCATATACCCGCAAAAAGGAGAAAATGTGTTGGACTGGCGTCAGCTTCTTTAGTTATCACAAAGAGAGTGAATTCCTGTTGTATTGAACAGATGTCATTGATGGCTGGTAGAAGCCCTTAGCTGTGCCCTTTGATCTAATAATTGTACTTATGAAAATTTATTTTAAAAAAATAACCAAGAAAAAAAGTTAAAGCTCTGAAATTTCAGTGTGTATGAAATGTTCCCATTTTCAGTGTAAACAATTGTAGCCAGCCCAAATATCCATAACAGTCAAGCAAATTATGATACATATTCTACAGGTACACCCTGTAGAATATATTGCTGTCATTAAATTTTATACTTTTGACAGTAGCACACAATGGAAGTTATTTACAGTGGAAAGATAATACAATGTATCCATCGTGATTGTAGCTGTGTCTTTTAAAATTCAGCAATAACTGTGCTTATGAATCTGTATTCGTGTTAGAAACCAGATAAAGAATAAAAGGAGAAATAAGTAAATCCTATCAGTAATGGGGTGAAAGTTTCGACTCCAAATAAGAGAACTAGAGCAATTGGATCTTGGTTGAAGGAATAATCAGTGCTGTGGAAAAAACCCCAACATTTTATTGTGGTAGTACACTGAGCTCCATTAGGATAACAAGTGAAAGCTGGATGGGCACTAGGTGAGTCTGCGTCACTGAAAATAAAATGTCTAATCATGGGCAAAGGATGTCATGCGTTGAGAGGCAAAATGACGTGTCATATGCCTTCTTTGTGCAAACCTGCAGGAAGGCACACAAGAAGCAACATTCTGATGCCTCAGTAAACTTCACAGGATTTTTTCAGAAAAGGATTAGTAAAGAACAGCATGTCTCCTAAGGAGAGAGGAAAACTTGAAGACATACCAAAGTATACAAGCCTTGTTATGAAAGTCTTATTTCACCCTGAGGGGGAAAGAAAAGAAGTTCAGGAATCCCAATACACCGAAAGGCTTCTTTTCAACCTTGTTTTTTTCTGCATATCGCCCAGAAATCAAAGGACAGCATCTTGCAAATGTTGTAAAGGAATTGGGAGAATGTTGAATAATGCTGCAGGCACTAAGCAGCCTTATAATAAATTTAACTGAAGAAAAGTTTGAAAAAAAAAAGTTATTGCTTTACCAGATTGAAAGAGAGCCTGACATAGGAAGAAAGAAGTTCCTCAATGCAATGTGGGATCCTGGATTGGATCCTGGAGCAGAGAAAGAATATTAGTGGGAAAACTGGTGAAATCCAAATAACGGCTGGGGCTTACTAGTAATGCACCAATTAGTGTCATAGTTTTGACAAATGTACCATGGTAAGATTTGGTTAGGTTAGATGGTTTACATGAGGGGAAACTGGCTGAGGGGTGTATGAGAACTCTGTACTGTATTTGGTAATCCAAAATTATTCCAAAATAAAAAGTTTATCTCTCCCCCTGGCTGAGGCAGCAGGTCGCCGGTTGGCGGTTCATAGCAGCTCACACCAACCTCCTGCTGCTCACGGTAGCCCAGCTCTAGGGAGAGCTGTTGTTCACAATCTTAGCTGTAGAGGGCGCAGCTCACTGGCCCATATGGGAATCGAACCGGCAACTTTGGCGGTCGGAGCACAGCGCTCCAACCACCTGGGACACAGGGCTGGCCCCAAAAGTTTATTTTTAAAAAAGAATTTTCAAGGATGAAAAGAGCAAAACCAAGGAAGAGGAAGATGAGGATGAGATGGTTGAAGATGAAGTCGGTTCTAGTGCGGGTTTTTCTCTTCTCCAAAGGAATTAACTGCCTTATCCACATCTCACTTGTTTTTTAAAACAGACCATTGAAATCGTAAGGATCTTTTTGTAAACTATTAAAATAACTCTGTTAGTGATATTTTCAGTGGCCATTAACTCTGTATGGCACAGCACAGGGGTTGTAAATTGGCATGGAAATTTAATGTAGGTCATGTATATAGGGGATGGTAGATTTTGTATGCTTTTGGTAAAATTTATATTAAATAATAGTTTGGTGAACTGAGTACCTCTTTATAATTGAAAACGTTGCCACCCTTTTGTTGCCATTCTAAATGCTTGTAAGTATATATAGGCATTAAAAAATGTTAAAAACATTTGCTTTATGGAGAGGTGACTCCCTTTGAATACTGACGGGTACCTTTGACACTTTTCCTTTGACTTCAGGGCAGTTTATATTTATCTTTGTGACCCTTGCAGGCTTGGAACTAGCTCATAGGTTGGGTCTAGAAGCCAGATAAGAGACTGAAAAAGTAATAGTTTTTGTTTTTTCCATGCCCAATCCTGGCCCATGCCTTCCAACAGGAGGCGAGTGGAAAGTAATACTCTTGAAAATTCTGGGTAGAGTGTAATTGACTGATTATAAATACCTGGGAATTAAATGGATATGTGTGGTACTTTTGTTCATTTCGTAAGCCTTCTTATTTGTTGACTAACATAGAGGATGATTTAGTTTTTTGAGTGCCTTTGAATTATAGCGATGTTTCCTAATAGATTATGATCATTGTATTTTAGGTTTTTGCAATTATTAAGTAGGCTAAAAACCCTTTTTTGACCAAAAATATCAGACTCCTGAATAACTTTCTTTGGGAGTGAAAATATTACAAAATGTACTAGTTCCCAAGAGGTAGGACTGGTGAAGTTGTTGAGGGATTGGATTGGCTTCATTTGAGTTACTTTTTGTTTTGGACATCAGTAATATTAGAGCTGTAAAGTATTTTAATTCAAACATTTCTGTTTACTCTGCAGGCTTACAGTGGAACACCTCTAACAGAAGAAAAGGAGAAAATAGTTTGGGTCAGATTTGAAAATGCAGATTTAAATGGTATGGTTTTAACTTTTTTGGGATATAAGAATTAAATGTTTGTTTGAGGTTGACCTGATTCCAAAAAGAGAATCTCTTTAGTAACTTTTTCTTATAGTAACTTTTTAATTTTCTTATAGTAACTTTTTAATTTTCAACATAAATTCAGTTTTAATTTTAAAAGTAACAGCCACACCACGAAAACTTCAGTAGAACTCATATTGTATTGTGCAAGTCTGCAAGTAACTGTAACATGTAGTGCCTCGCCTTAAATTTTAAGTCCAAGTGAGATAAAATTTTCTTAGAAAAGAAGTTACTAATTCAAATGTGGTCGGTAGTACAGGATTTATAACTCCAAAATATTAGTGTTGAATTGTTTTAGACTTTAAAATTATTTTTTTCTGAACAGATTTTATGCCAGCCCAAGTCCTGTTTGTTCTCAAATACGTCCATTTCATTGTTCCTTTCTGTTCTCTCTTGCAAGAGGTCTGCTCCTAGTCTGTTTCCCCAGCTACCATGTCTGTCATGGTGAGAAATTGAATGGGAGGATGGGAGAGGGACGGGTGTTAGTCCCTTGTCTTCTCTCTGTCAGCAACTGCATTTCCTCTTGGTTCATTAGGAAGGTGCAAGAGTAATTGTGGTTTGTGCAATTTTTAACCTTTTAAACCGCAATTACTTTTGCACTAACCAATAGCTTCCCCTGGGCAGCTCCACGGGCAGTTCAGTTTCTACCAGGTGACCTAAGCACCCTACGCTCCTCTGTGTCTGTGTCTATCTAGCCTTGGAGTGGTAATGACTTCCTGCTGTTGTTAATCCAGTAGGTTGCCTCACAGTTCTTTTTTTTGGCTTTTCAGCTATTCTGTCACTTGTGTAACCAATTGTCTGCATTAAATTTCCAATTATAAATACAATGAGTTGTTTTAATTTCCTAGTTGGACCTTGATTGATATCATACTCTTGAGTCTTTGTCTCCTCTAAACTTTTAAACTGTAATGCCATATGTTCCTTTAAAAGCTACTGTCCAGGATGAGAGAGGCTAAGTACTTTCTGCAAATTGGTTTCTTTTGAATTTTGGATTCTTTGTCAGCTGGTTTGTTCAGATATTGACAACTTGTTCCGCCCTCTTTGTGGGCAACAAGACATCCATTTGTAGATGTGATAATTTATGATATGTAAACTTTTCCTACTATACTTCTTTTTGAAAGCTTATTATATTTTTAATTTACTTTTTATGATTGTCAAATTTCCTTGTTTAGTGGTATATTCTTCCTCTTTTTCCTTCTTTATTAGTAAGTATTCAACTGTTGGTTATCTTTTGTTTTCTATAACCTTTCCCTCTTGAACTCAGACTGTTTTTTCCCTCCTGGAAGTATATTTTGCTTTGTGCATGTATGAGTGTATTACAGGATTTTCTTGATTTAATAACAAAGAAAATGTGGTCATGGTCTTAAAAGGATTAGTGCCAGATAGTAGCAAAAGCTTGTTGTACAACATATTACAAAATGTTAAAAAACTAATTTTAAAAACATAGATTCATGTCAGCAGAAAAAAATGAAATGATTTTAAAATCACAATTAACATTTGAAAAACTCATCAAAATAATCTTTACCTAGGCACTATTTTTTTAAATGAACAGTGAGTAGAATTGCTGGGGTAATATCTTTTTTTTAAGACACATTTATTCAGTGTCATGATCAGATTATTACATTTAGCAATCAACAGCATGGGTGCAAAAAAAAAAAATCTACATTAAAACTTTTTGTTGGAATGCTTTACACTTTCCACAGAACAGAAACTAAAATAACCTGTTATACAATTAGTCACAAATACAGTCCTCGAGTTTTTTGCCCATACACATAGTATTGTCTTAAACATGTCTTCTTTGTAGCAGCTAGGCCCTGCCACCACTGTGCTTGGCTGAGCTCACAAATCTGTTGTAACCTGTAGCTTCCCTGTCAGTTCTCTGGCTCTCCTCTCCTGCTAAGCTTTGTTTCCTGGCAGGAATTAAAACCTTCTGCCACTGCCATAGCTGCTGGTTTCGTGGTTTGGCAAAGTGTCCGCTACCACCACAGGGACCAGAACTTCTCCAAAGTTTGCTCCTTTCATGGGTCCAAAATTTGAAGATTGACTGTTGTAATTGCCAAAATCATTGTAGCTTCCGCCACCTCCAAAATTCCTTCCATCATTACCAAATCCATTATAGCCCTCCCCACTGCTACCATATCTTCACCACCGCGACTGCCACCAAAGCCACCTCGACCACTGAAGTTTCCTCCACCACCAAAGTTGCCATTCCCACCAAAACCACCTCAACCACCACTGAAGTTTCCAGAATCACTTAGACCTCTTTGGCTGGATGAAGCACTAGCCACTTCTTGCTTAGACAGGGCTTTCCTTACATCACAGATGTGACCATTCACAGCACGGTATTTCTGAATGGCAGTCTTGTCTACAGAGTCACGGTCATCAAAGGCTACAGAAGCAGAGCCTCTCGTCTCGTTACCGCCTCAGTCGGTCATGATGTCAATCACTTCAATGTTCCCACACTGTTCAAATCCTCTCTTAGGTGATGCGTTTCAGGGTCTTTAATGCCGCTGACAAACATCCTTTCCACAGTGATTGGGCACCAGGTCTTTGAGAATCCTCTCTTGAGCAGGCCTCTCTGGTCCCACAGCTCTTCCCTCCACCTTATGTGGCCTTGTGTTCATGGCTGCACCCACCACCTCCACCGTGGCACAGGTGACAAACCCAAAGCCTCTGGAGTGCTTGGTGTATGGATCTCTCATCACCACACAGTCTGGGAGCGTTCCCCACTGCTTAGAATGGCTCCTCAGACTCGCATCGGTTGTTTCAAAGCCCAAATCTCCAAAGAAGAGCTTCCATGCTGTTCAGGCTCTTTGGGAGACTGACTTAGACACGAGGAGTGCGGGAGGGCAGACTTTAACGGTGCTTATTCGGAGGCGTCCGCCAACAGGAAGCACCCGGGTGATATCTTATAAAGCCTTTTCTTGATTGAAGTAAAGTGCATCTGGAAATGTAGATGGGTCTTGCTTGAAAATTATTTTAGTGCTCTGTGTCCTATTGAACTTCAAGTGGGTGTCCTTAACTTAGTATCCCATATCCCAGTTGATTGATTAAACTTTTAAATTTACACATCTTCCTCTTTTATACTTTAGAACGTATGTCCTTTGGTCTCTCTACACCATATTGTATGAAATTTTAGCTCGGGTTTGTTATGAATGTACTTTTTTTTTTTTTAATCTCTGGCCCTAGGGGTGTGTGTGTATGTGTACAATGGTAAATACTATGAAGATATTTGATCCCCCTTTTTCAATCTCTTGCAGCATTTCTTGAATTTATTTCTTATTTGTGTTTTTTCCTTCAAGAATGTTTTTGTTTAGGTCTTTGTGTGGTGGCAAACCTTCTGAGATATTCACCATTGAAAGAAAATTTGGCTTTGTCTTTCATGATACCATAAGGGAGATAGTGGAGGGGATTCTTCTGATCACAACCATACTAGTTTAGCAGCCTGTGTCTTTTTTGTTTTTGTTTTTTTAAATTTTTTATTGGGGAATATTGGGGAGCAGTGTGTTTTTCCAGGACGCATCAGCTCCAAGTAAAGCTGTTGCTTCTCACTGGCCCATGTGGGAATCAAACCGGCGACCTTGGTGTTATGAGCACTGCACTGGAACCAACTGAGCCGTTTGCTGCCCCTAGGAGCCTGTTTTTGGAAGAGCAGTTATGGGTACCTGGAGATTGTTTTAGGTATTTACCCTTCTCTTTGCTGGCCTTGGAGTTTTTCTGGCAAAACAATTTAGAAGTCTATTAGCTATCTATAGATTTAAGTTATTTTATATTATTAATGAAACTCTATTAGCTATTAATCAATTTAAAAGTTACAGTGTTTGAATGGAACTCTGCTCTGCTGATAGCTTCTGTTTTTTCCAGCAGGCCTGGGAGCTCTGCTTTTCTGCTTGGAATTATAAAGTGCTGCCAGCTGGCCCCGTGCCTCCAGGCTAAAGCCCATTTGATATGGTTTATCATGGTTGGGGGTAGGGTAGGTAATGGCTGGGAGGACCTACTTCTAAGGGATGTGGGTTACTGGCATTCTCCAGTCCTGGATCCTCCGTGGCCTCTCCATTCCTAATCAATGTTCTCACTTTGGCTTGGTGTTAGGTAGAGACTATATCTTTTGGAGCTCCTTAGAGAGCGGGCCTGAGGCCCCTTGTATCATGATCGCTGTTCTGTTTTTGTTTTCAGTCTGAGTTATAGCTAAGCTTGTTTCTCTTAAGGTACCATACTGAAAAGGGGATAAGAAGTAACCAAACCAGTTGAATATCCTGACATTTTTCTTTCTTTTTTTTTATACAGTGAAAAAATTTTCATATTTAGAATTAGCCAGCTGGACTCAGTTTAGAGATCCCCTTTTGTTGGCAACAGCCAAAGCATCATAGTCAGGAGCCAGTGTAACATATGCCTTCTTCTGTCCATCAGGCCTGACCAGGGTGCTGACCTTGGCCGCGTCAATATCATGGAGCTTCTTCCCAGCCTGTTTGCTCCGGTGCTTGTTGGCCTTGACATCCAGTGAACACACGTGTATTGTTGTCTTCTACCTTCTTCATGGCCAACTCCGTAGTTAGGGGGAATGTGATGATGGCAAAGTGGTCAAGCACGTTTCTCCTGGGGGTGCCCTCCAAAGGCATGTGGGCAGCCTTCGGAAGGTGGGCGACGTGCTGATCTGCTTTTATGTTGTGGCGGCTGTGGACGCCTTTCAGCACTGCTTTCTTTGCCTCCAAAGCCTTTGCTTTGGCTTCAGCTTTGGAGCTTCCTTTCTTCTTCACTTTTGGCACCATTTTCATGAAAAGCCTGACATTTTCCTATCAAATTCCTTAAAGGTGAACATATAGTTGAGTCCCAAAACACATCAGGTTATTCAGCTGGTTTGCTACAGTATAATAAGAACTGCCAACTTTGTAGTCTGAGTGGAAATTCTTAGCACCTCCTAGCTCTTCTTGACTTGCCCAATTCTCTTATCAATTCTAGTACTTTACTTAGGTATCAGTTTTTATATTCAACAGACCCTTTTTTCAGTTGCAAGTAATTGGTTTAAGGGAATCTAAAATTTAAAAAAAAATTATGGTAAAATGCACTTAACAAAATTTACCATCTTAACCATTTTTAAGTATACAGTTCAGTAGTGTTAAGTATACTAAATCCTCAGTTAATGTCATCGCTAGGTACTTGGAACT
Organism: Rhinolophus sinicus; assembly: GCF_036562045.2. NCBI lineage: Eukaryota > Metazoa > Chordata > Mammalia > Chiroptera > Rhinolophidae > Rhinolophus > Rhinolophus sinicus. The sequence continues at coordinate 24,009,341 of NC_133764.1, forward strand.
TCGGTGAAATGATATAGTATATAATGAAACCAATTTTATCCTAGGCTTATTGATATAAATAAGAATTAAGTTCCTATAGTAGCTCATCAACATTATAATGAGATGACATTGGATGAAACTGTTATTATTCGAGGACCAACTGTACATTGTTATACAACCAATCTCTAGAACTTTTCATCTTGTAAAACTGAAACTCTATACCTAGGCAACAACTCCACATTCTCCATCTTCTCCTTCCCAGTGGGCCCGGGCAACCACCATTTTATTTTATGTCTCTATGAATGTGTCTACTCAAGATACCTCATAAGTGGTAACATACAGTATTTGTCTCTACGCGATTGGCTTATTTCACTTAGCATAATGTCCTCAAGGTTCATCCATGTTGCAGCATATGTTGGAATTTCCATTCTTTTTTAAAAAATTTAAGTGTGTTTTTCCAGGATCCATCAGCTCCAACTCAAGTCATTTTCAATCTAGTTGTGTAGGACACAACTCCCTGGCCCATACCATACTGGTATTATGAGCCTTGTGCCTAACCCCCCCCCCCCCCCCCCCCAGGTGGTTGTTCGCCAGAGGTCAGTCGGCTGCTCATGGCAGCCCACGGCACCAGCTCCAAGGAGAGCCGTTGTTCACAATCTTAGCTGTAGAGGGTGCAGCTCACTGGCCCATGTGGGAATCAAACCGGTGACCTCGACGTTAGGAGCATGGCGCTCCAACCACCTGAGCCACCAGGCCAGCCCGAGTACCTACTTTCAGTTATTTTTGAGTATATATCCATAAGTGGAATTGTTGGCTGATATGTTAATTCCGTTTTTAATTTTTTAGGAACTACCATACTGGTTTTCATAGATTTTTTTAAAACCTACTCATAGCTGGTGTCAATGTAAGAAACGTCCAAACCTGTAGAGAATTTTTATAAGAGTTTATTTGAGCCAAACTGAAAACATACCAGGGAGCAAGATCTCTAATGCTCCAGAGAATAAGTTTTGCAGCTTTTTTTATGCATTTGAAATTAAGGAGGGAAGGAAGATTGCATGAAGGTGGGAACAAACAAGCAGGGATTGGATTACAGAATAGTTCAGATCTTGTGCTCTCTTGAGGGTGGTCACCCTTTAGAAGGAAGGGTCTGAAGAGAGGCATTTCAGAGGCGTTAATCTAGATGCATAGAAACTATGGGCAGGGCTTACTTAAGGCAAAGATAAGCCTTTTAGTAAAGAAACTGCATGCCTGGGGCATGAGTATGACCTGCTCAGTGAGGAATTTATGATCAGATCACCCTGTGAGGTTTTTCCAAAGAATCCCTTTTTTCATCCACCCTGGGAAGGATAGTGGCTTGATACTTCCAGTCTTCTACTGCTGTCACTACTTCTGTCTGAATGCTCGCTTCTCTTTGACTTCTAATGAGGTTGGAGCAGTGATTGCTCAAAGCTCCCTGTTCATACCTTTATGCTCATATGATCAAGGAGGAAAACCACTCTGGGCAATCGAGAATGCTCAGTGAGGATCACCTTCTGGTTGTTGGAATAGTCGCAGTGTCCAAGGACGTAGTACTAGAATTGGCTTAGCTGGTTATTGCTTATCTCTGTGCTTGTTGTGGGGTTAGATCAGTTACCAGAAAGGGGAGGCATGGAGTGGGAAATGTGTGAGGCATAGAGATAATAGCTGCTGCTTGGCTCTGTTACTCTGGTGTGCTTGGGTCCCAGTTTCAGCTACCTCCTAGACATCTTCACTTAAATGTCCCACAAGTGCTTTGATGCCATTAAGCGGAGAGGGGGATGCAGTCTGAGGCCACCACCCCCCTGACTAAGGAAAGGAGAGGCCCCTTGAAGTTGCCCATCAAGGGCTCTCTGTCCTAATAGGCTTTTCTGCTTTGCCCTTCCCCAGGACTGAAGGCCTGGTAGGGCTGAGTTTGGGGCTCGCTTTTGGAGTGTGGAAGTGACTGTGGAAGCAGAGCTCATGAATACCCCAGGGCAGTGAATGGAGCAGCAAGAGCAGAGCTGTGGGGTGGGAGTCTCTGGCCAGGATTGCCTTGGCCTCCCCCCTCAGGCGATCTCAGCTCTGCTATCTTCCCAGGATGTTCTCAGGACAGCAGGCTTCCTTCCTCCAAGGTAGCAAGTCTGGGACAACCTCGGGGGAGTGGGGTCACCTGGCAGAGACTGAGACTAAGGCTTCACTTAATGAAGACCCCCCCAAAAAAAAACCTCCCCCTCCAAAACTGACCCACAAGTGCCTCAAAGTCTTAGTCCTTTTACTGTCTATGTCTCATAAGCTGTGCTTCAACCCTACTTGCCTTTCAGATCATGAACTTTTCAGGCCTACAGGGGGCCTTCTGGTTGAAAAGTTCTTTTCTGTCTTCATTCACCAATTAGCATCTACAAAAAATGACTCCCCAGTTTTTAGGCTGGGTATTGGCAGTGTGTTGCTATTAACACACACCTGGAATACAGAAGAAGCTGGTTTGGGAGGCAAGATTTAATTTCACTTTATACCTAGGTTTTTAAGGTGAGCGGAAAACCCATTATTCCCCGCTTTCCTTCCCAATTGCAAACATTTTTCTATGGAGGGAAAGTGTACTGAGTGCAGTATCAGGAGAGGTTCACAGGTAACTTAAGCCTGGACAGGTTTTGAAGGATGGGTGAATCAAAGGAGAACATTGTAGTTGGCTAAAATTACAAAGGAACGCTACATGTCTCTGTAGGAAAGACTGTAACGTCCATATTTCCGGATGAAATAAGAAAAAAGAAACCAGTAAAGAAGATAAGGAGCAGTTGCGGACAGAATAACCAGTGATGATGGTATGATCGAGAAGATAAAGTCAAAGAATAAAGCCATAACAATTCCGCAGAGTAATACAAAGCTTTTACAAAATTAAGAATTGCAAACAAGAGTAATGGAAGTCTGCTGTACCATCATCCAGAGAAAGAAAAATAGCACAAGTGACTAAGCATAATCTAAATTAAGAGAAAGGATATTTTATTCAGACAATGACCTCAGGTGTTTTATACATGGCCGTTGAGCCCTTGTAAAAGTAACCACCTGTGATCAAGCTGGTAGCTATAGTAGAAAGATGACTGGGTTGTGGATGAAGAGTCCTGAGATTCCCTTCAGCTTTGAGTAGATTATACCTACCTTGTTCTCATCAATGATAAAATGAAGTTGGCTCCAGCTCTGCATGTGAAAGGATTGTTGTGTGTCAGATTAGATGATGTATATACCAAAGCACATTGAAAATTATAAATGTTAGATATAGAGAGTTAATTAGGCCCTAAAATAAGTTTATAGTTCTGAATTTTGCTGGATATAGAGTCACGTGCTGTTAACTGGATACCAGTGAATTCCTGTAGAAAGAAAATCAGCATTAAAAAATGACTGATTATAAGCCATGTAAAAGATTTTGCTCTTTCTCTTTGGGCAATAGGAAGTTGAGGATGGAGGTGAGGAGGTATGTCATTTGTGTTCTAAAAAGAACGCTCAGACTATAACGTGGAGTCTGGTGGGCAGTGGTGGGTGCAGGAAGCTCTTGATGCTTTTGGGATAGATGTAGCAGGGACAAGGGTGGTGGTGGTGTCAGAAGAGAGCTGGTTAGGATGGTGATAGATTTGTTGCTAGAGGGAAGGAGGAAAGTGGTTCCTGGCATTGCTATTCACCAAAATGGGGAACCCTGGAAGATCAGGTTTGGGGAAAAAATCATCATTTATGGGTGGAATTTGATCTTCTACTGAGACACCCCAAACCCATGTGGAGGACGTCACTAGCAGATCGATTACTAACTGGAACGATGGATGAAGCAATGAGGTCATCCAGCGGATTGTGTACTGTGAGAAGAAAAGGGAGTTTAGGAATGAAAATTGAAAAGTAACTCCAATATTTAAAGACTAGTTAGAAAAGGAGGAGCCAGCAGAGGAAATGGTGAAAGAGCACCAGAGAGAGAGAATGAAAACTAGGAGGAAACCAAGGGAAATTATTTTAAGGAGAAAATGGTGAGCATTGTTCATAGCTGATGAATAGTCTTCAACAATGGTTAAAAAACAAAACTGGACCAAGTCAATTTGAAGACCTAACTGGCTTTATTCAGAGATTTATGAATCAGGCAGCATCCCAGCTAGCGACTGGAGCTCCAAGGGCTTCTACAAAATGGAAAGTTTTCATAGGAAGAAGGGTGGGGCAAGAGAGCTTTGGACAACAGAAAGCGTTATTTTGGGGCCACGTTTTTATTGTACAGATGGCCTCTTTGTAAGGGGGGAGGGAATGGAGTGGCCCCATGCAACAAATCACCTTACTGGTGCTTGACTAGAAAATTCCAGACTGACTATGTTTCTGGGCGAGGTTGAAACTGCAGTTAGATCAGGTATTAAATCTAGGTTTGGTATCATGGGCTTTTAGCACTGAATGATGCCGTTTTGGGCCTGTGGTTTTTTCTTTAACAACAACTTGGAGGTTATTGGCGACTGTAGGAAAAGTCACTTGGGAAGAGTGTTAGGGGCAGAAACCATTCTGAAATGTATTTGGGTGAATGAGAGATGAAAAACACATGACAGTTATAAACAACCGAGTCAAGCAATTTAGCTTCTAGGAGAGGAGAGTGATGAAGTCAAGTAAAAGGAGAAGCATATTGTTGCTTTAATTTATGATTGTTGAAAATCTTATTTATTGTGCAAATATGGTAACTAGCACAAAAGTACAGCTCAAGGGATGAATTTTCACAAATCCAGCACTGGTGTAACCATCACCTAGGGTAAGAAATAGAACATTGCAACCTATTTGCCTAGTGATTTTGAATTTCATATAGAGAGAATTCAGTATATAGTCTTTTGTGTCTGGCTTATCTTGCTCATTATGTTTGTGAGGTTCATCCATGTTACGGTGTATGGTGGTAGTTCATTCTTTTTTTCTGTGCTGAATAGTATTCCGTTGTATCAATATCACATTGTGCTTGTCCATTCTGTCTGTAGACACTGATTTCAGCTTTTGGCTCTTTTCAATTAATCTTGCCACAGATATTCTTGTGCATGTCTCCTAGTGTATATGAGTGTGTTCCTGCCTCTAATGAGTATACACCTAGAGTGGTCAAAGGGTGTGGTATCTTCGAGTGTGTTGTCCATATTTTCCAAAGTGGTTGTACTAGTTTACATTCACCAGCAATGAATAAGCAACCCACGTGCTTCGCATCCTCCCCACACTTGGTTTTGTCCTTGTGGTTTTAATTGGCATTTCCTTGATTACAGCTGAGGTGGAAGCACTTTTCATGTTTATTGATCATTGGAATATCCTCTTTTTGAAGTGCTTTTTCATGTCTCTTGCCTATTTTTCTAATGACTTATCTTTTATATTGATTTTTAATTGTTACGAGGACTGGATGAATCCTTGTGGGCTTAAAATTGTTGGGAGTCTCTCTGCGTGCTGTGGCTAAAAAGTAATGTTGTAGAATTTGCCAATCTTTTATGCTAAGAATATTTTTGTGTCCGGTTAAGAAATCTCTCCTTATAGTGTGACCATGAAAATACTTTTCTAAAATTACCTTCCAGAGTTTTGTTAATTTTATCTATCCTTTATATCTAAAATCCCCTGGTGCTGATTTATTTTTAAAAATTTAAAAGATAGAAGACATTTCAGCATGTTTAAATGCTCCTTGAAAATATCCAGTAGCATGGGAGAAGTTGAAGTTCATGATTGGAAAAAGGCTGCTGAGAAGGTGGGGGAGGATGGGATCCAAAGCGCAGATCGAGGGATTTACTTTAGACAGAAGGAAATACAACTATTTGTAATAGGATGGAAGGTGAAGAGGCTGGTACAGGTGCACAAACGTAGTTCTTTAGCAACAAGAAGTTTCTAGTTTCCTGGTGTGGTACAAGACAGATTATCTGCTGAATTGGGAGAGAGTGGGTGGAGTCAGGGCTTGGACAAAGTTTAAGAAATTCATTGAAGAAATTGTAGGATAAGTTCCAGGAAATAGAATAAGTTTGTTGTGCAGTTTTGAGAGTGCAGTTGAGGGCTGTGGAGATAATTTTAGTGGTACCGATTCTGTCTCATTGTGTGATTTTTCTATAGCAGTCTTGGTTGCCGTAGAACATGCTGGGATAGTGGGTAGTTGGGTTCATCTAGCAGTGAGGTTTTACTAGCTGGGTGCCGTGCAAAGATCCCACAAGAAGGGATAAGGGAATGTAGATTATTGACAAGTTACTGAGACAATTGATCAAAGACCATAAAATGGGAAGAGAGTCTAAAGCGAGAAGGCAGTGGTGTCAGTGGACTGGAAGTCCTAGTGAAGTCAATGAATTATAATGGAAGTAGTTGAGCAGACTTGATGGAAGATAAGTTTGTGATCCGAGACTAGAATGCTTGACTTAGTGATTTTTGAGGTGCAATAGTTTTGTTCAATAAGGATATCTTATACTGATTATGTAACAGATGCTTAATATTCACTGATGTGAATTGGAAAAGTTGATTAAACAAGTACACATAATTTTTTTTGTAGTGGACTGTATGCCCAGTGTCTTCAGACATATCAGGATTTAATTCCTGTATGGAAAGGAATATAATTTTTCTTCTATTGCTGAATTTACAAATATTAGAAACTCTAGATGATTTTACTTCATATTTGTATTTAATTTTGGTAAATTATTTCATTTGTTGTTTACAGGTGGTTTTGTTTCTGATATTAATATTCCCTTTTTCGCTAGTGAGAATTTGATTTTGTTTTTTTTAAGATTTTATTGGGGAAGGGGAACAGGACTTTATTGGGAAACAGTGTGTACTTCCAGGACTTTTTTCCAAGTCAAGTTGTTGTCCTTTCCATCTTAGTTGTGGAGGGTGCCATTCAGCTTCAAATTGTTGTCCTTTCAGTCTTAGTTGTGGAGGGCGCAGCTCAGTTCCAGGTCCAGGTACCGTTGTTAGTTGCAGGGGGCGCAGCCCACCATCCCTTGCGGGAGTCTAACCGGCAACCTTGTGGTTGAAAGGATGCGCTCCAACCAACTGAGCCATCTGGGAGCTCAGTGGCAGCTCAGCTCAAGATGCCGTGTTCAATCCCTTGTGGGAGTTGAGCAATCAAACTGGCAACCCTGTGGTTGAGAGCCCTTGTGGTTGAGAGCAACTGAGCCATCCGGGAGCTCAGTAGCAGCTCAGCTCAAGGTGCTGTGTTCAATCTTAGTTGCAGGGGGCGGAGCCCACCATCCCTCGCGGGACTCGAGGAATTGAACTGGCAACCTTGTGGTTGAGAGCCCACTGGCCCATGTGGGAATCGAACCGGCAGCCTTTGGAGTTAGGAGCACGGAGCTCCAACCACCTGAGCCACCGGGCCGGCCCGAGAAATTTGATTTTTAAAATCTTACTTGTGTTCTGTAAAAGAAAAACTACTATTTTTATGAATTCAGCTTCCTTTTCGCTTTCTTTTAAATGATGTCTCCCAACTACTTCTGCACTTAATTTTTATTGAGAAACAATGTAAACACTTATCACACTGATGGCATTAAAGAAGTATAGTTGTTTTCCTGATTGACATTGTATCTTCTTCACTTGCCTCTTTGTTATTTAATTCTAATGCAGATACATCAAGAAATCTGGAATTTCATGAAATACACAGCACTGGGAATGAGCCTCCTTTGCTGGTTATGATTGGCTACAGTGATGGAATGCAGGTCTGGAGCATCCCTGTAAGTATGAAGGTGGTTGACTCTCTAAAATATACTTTGTAGCAGGCTAGCTGATGTGAAATCTGGTGATACTTTCAGCAAGGTCTCATGCATTTATTCACAAGTAATACGTAAGAGTTGCTAAGTGTGCAATACCATAGAAGGCGCAAGGAATAATGGGCAAGTGAGAAATCAAAGATGCTGTAAATGATTTGTAAAGTGGGCCAGAAATTGTGGGAATCAGCTTACATGCAAGATCTCATTTTTCATCATGGTAACTCCATTAAGTAGGTATTATTACCCACCCGTCCCCCGATTTTACACATGACTAAATAGGCTTAAAGAGGGCTTCTTTTAAAAATTAGCAATCATATGAAAAAAAATCCATGTTTTGAATTAGTTAAAACATTCACTTGATACAAAATTCAGGAGATGTGAAAGGATAAAAAACTCTCTCCCACCCTTGTTCCCCATTTTCCCTACCTTGAGTCAGCCAGGATTTCTGTTTTCTTATGTATCCGCATAGCTATATTTTAGGCAAGTAAAAACATATATGAAGACAGTTCTCCCACTCTGCTCTTCCCTAACAGATGGGAGCATGTTATACAACTTAGTCGGTGCCTTGCTGTTTTTTACTCATAAAGTCAGTATTCTGAGAGCTGCTTCATTGAATTTTATAGCTGCATAAATCTATTATTTGGATTTCATTAATTTATGTGATTGTTCCCTGATACTGAAAAAACTTAAATGTCCTTTCTTAAAATTGGAAACTGATGTAATACATGAACTTGAACAAAAGTTATTTTATGTGTGTGTATCTGTAGAGGGTAAATCCCAATTTTGATAAATGTTTTAAAGTGTCTAATACTCATCCCAGTTTGCTTCTTAAATCCTCCATGTTTCTCTTTGGGATGACCAAAAATAAAATGTCCTAAAAGAGGAAGAGGCTTGGTAAGATCACAGCTCAGTGAAGTATAGTAGGGACTGCAGGCTTTGGCTTGTATTTAACTTACATTCTGGTTTTTGGCATGGCCTAAATATCATATTCCTCCAGTATGTGTGTGTGAGTGTGTGTGTGTAGCGGGGTGGGGTGGGGTGGCGGGGTATAGGGTAACTTGTATTGTGTGATTGTTTTGCAATTGGAAGCTTGGGGCCAATAGATCTTTAATTTGTACCTTTAATAAATGCATTCACCAAACTTGTTTGAAGCCCCTTGTATGTGTGTGTTTCAGCTAGAATTTCCCTCTCCTCTCCCTCCCCCCCGCCTTTTTGTTCTTTTTGGTAATACAATTACTTCTTAAAATGTTACTGCAAGTGTGATGGAAATCAGGATATTCTTGAGTGCAAAAATTTGGCTTCAGTGGCATAAGGATTATTCAGTAATCAGCACATTAGATTTCATAATTTTTTTAACATTTTAAGCAAAATTTTATTTATTTTTGAATACATCACTTATGATGAACTTTGGTCTTCCATCTAATCATATTATGTATCATATTAAGTTTTAGGATTTGGGGTTTTATATTTCTTGTTTCTAAAGATTGGATTTATTTTGTGGAGGTGAAAGATTCCTGTTGGTATGTCATGGAATTAGTGTTGTCTTTCTTTTGCCTTTTGGGATGTGTAGTTGACATTTTTCAAGGCCCAGCAATGTTGTTTGTAATATAAGTACCATGCCAAAGGGATGGACAAAGGACTTAACATCGGGCAGTGTTTTTTTTCCCCCCACCACGAGAAATATTTCTAGGTTGTGATCAGAGGAAAGAATTTTGTAAGTATAACTTTTTTTATTAATAGAGACTACATTTTGTTCCATTACACTGTTTGTTGACAGATTCAGAGGCAAAGAGGAAGCTCAGGCTTTAATAAGAAGGCTGAGCCTTGTGTGATTGGGGTGATGACCGGACTGAGCACATTCCTTTGGTGGTTGGTACTCAGGCTGCCCACTGTTTTGGGTTATAATTAGAGGTATTACTTTTAATAGTTCTAAAGGTAACTTGTGTTTAGCTCTGAGTAACTTAAAGGTCTCCTGAGTCATTAAATTACTTCTTTAAGTAGTTCTTAGGCCCAGATTGTACTCTGAGAGACTCGAATAATCTTTTCTTCAAGGAATTTTCATCGACTTGTTTCTTATTGTAGTAGTATAGCCTGCTGAGAACTGTTTCAGAAATTAGGAGGTAGTCCGGGAAAATAAGCTCGTTCTGTTGCATTGATTGAGCTCTTACTGTGTCCAAAGATCTTTATATATACTGTGTTTCCCCGAAAATAAGACCTAGCCAGACCATCAGCTCTAATGCGTCTTTTGGAGCAAAAATTAATATAAGACCCGGTTAGGTTATATTATATTATATTACCTGGTCTTACATTAAAAGTACATTTAATTAATTTTATATTAAAATAAGACCAGGTCTTATATTAATTTTTGCTCCAAAAGACACGTTAGAGCTGATGGTCTGGCTAGGTCTTATTTTCTGGGAAACACGGTATATACCTGGTCTCATCTGTTGTATCTTTTTTTTTATTTTTTATTAGGGAACAGCGTGTACTTCCAGGACTTTTTTTTTCTAAGTCAAGCTGTTATCCTTTCAATCTTAGTTGTGGAGGGTACCGTTCAGCTTCAAGTTGTCCTTTCAGTCTTAGTTGTGGAGGGCGCAGCTCAGCTCCAGGTCCAGTTGCCTTTGCTAGTTGCAGGGGGCACTGCCCACCATCCCTTAAGGGAGTCAAGGAATCAAACTGGCAACCTTGTGGTTGAGAGGACGCACTCCAACCAACTGAGGCATCTGGGAGTTCAGTGGCAGCTCAGCTCAAGGTGCCGTGTTCAATCTTAGTCGTAGAGGGCGGAGCCCACCATCCCTTGCGGGACTCGAGGAATTGAACTGGCAACCTTGTGGTTGAGAGCCCACTGGCCATTGTGGGAATTGAATCGGCAGCCTTCGCAGTCAGGAGCATGGAGCTCCAAACGCCTGAGCCACTGGGCCGGCCCCTCATCTGTTGTATGTTGTGAGGTAGAAGTTATCCTATTTTACAAGGGATAAGGTCACACCCCTTATAAGAGGTAGAATTGGAATTCAAACCCAATTCTCTCTGGCTTCGAATTCGGAATCCATGATCTAAGAGCTATATTTCATTACTTCCCAAATGTGATAGCAGAAGATAGGCCATGAAGGTAGTTTGGCAGTTTAGTTTTAGTTTTCATTGTAAAAGGTTATGACGTACTTTTAAATATTCACCTTTTATAGATGACTGTGTCTGTAATCTATTACTCTAACTAAACCCTTCTGAAACTTGTTTATCACTAGTCAGTTATTCAGTAATCATTTAAGTGTTACCATGTGCTAGACGTTGGGGAGCTTATGTTGGTCGACCTAGAAATAATCCTGGCTCTTAGGAATCTTTGCTGATCATAAATCATATTTGTTTTTGAGCAAGTGTCGGAGGGCAGAAAGTCAAACCCGGTCCCAGCCATAGCACAGTTTTGCTTCAGGTTTGGGCACATGGCTCCCTTCTGTTGATTTTATATAACTGTCCCACCTGTGAGTCTCCAATTAAGAAAATCAACATATCTTGGTTAAACATTTAAAAAAAAGTCATCTCTATATGAAGTGCACCAATAGGAACAAGGCTTAGATGATGCCCAGGGATATAATTAAGTAGAGTTGGCTCCGAGGCAGAACTGTGCAGAAGCAGTTTCTCTACTGCCCAATGGCCACCACTTTGTATATGAGATGGCTGCAGGAAAACACCAGTTCTAGCTTTCCCAAGCTGGCAGGCCCCTTCTTTCAACACATCTGATGTAACATGAGAAAGAATGATTATTTGTTATGCTGACGTTTCTGGATAAACAGGTCCTTTTCCCACCCATGCCTAATAGTGTCATTGCCTCTCTCTGGTAATGTAAATATAGCCTCTTTTACGTAAAATCCTTCATTAAAAAAAAAGTTATACATGTACATGGACTAAAAACAAAATCGTTTTTAGGAGATTCAGATGAAAAAAAAACAAAAAAAAAAAACACAGCAGTTTTGTACTCTTCCTTTTTTTAGCTCCTCCATTTCCATTAGCTGTTGTTATCTTAGTATTTATTTCAGTTATTTTAAAATGTCATACTTACATTTTCAATTTGTTTTTCTCCCAATCTTACACATAGAGTGACGTTGTGCCATGAAGTATGAGGCACTCATTTATTCAGCACAGGTCTGGGGTAAAATGTGTATTGTGAGCAAAACAGACATGACCTTTGCTCTAATAGAGCTAATAGGAGAGATCGATTGAAATAAAAATGAAGTTAATATATAATATAATAAATTGTAATATGAAGAAAAGAAAATAAGAAAGGAAGGGGCACAGAAGTTAATTGAGATTTGGCCAGGGTAAGATTAGGACAGCAAACAGTATAAAGTCAGAGACTCAGAGGTGGAAAAATTCTTTTCTTCATAGTTGGACATTGATTTAGGTTTCTTAAGATTTTTTCTTCTTAAAGAATATTGAGATAAATAAATATCTTAATGATCATGTAATTTGGAGAGATCAATAGAAGTAAATATACCAGGGCTCTTTGTAGATTTGCCAGATTGCATTCTTGTAAAGCCATGCCATTTAGACTTACCTCATTCATTTATTAATTCATTCATGCAGTAAAGGTTGCCTTTTACATGCCAGACCCTGTTTAAGGTTCTGGGAAAACAATAATGAGCAAAACAAAATTATTCTTTTTATGGAATTTCCTATCTAGGTAGGTGGGTTGGAGGGCAGGGAAGACAAACAAAAATGTACCGTGCTAGATGGCGATAAGTGTGACAGTGGGTTGGTTGATGATGCTACTTGTGTATTACTCAGGGTGGTCTGGGAATGCCCCTCTCAAAGACCCGTTGAGCAGAAGTATGGAGGAGTGAGCCTTTGGGTATTTGAAGGAGGAACATTCAAAGCCAGTACTCTGTGGTAGGATTATGTTTTCTGTATTCAAGATCAGCAGGGAGACAATTTAGCTGGAGCTTGGTGGGCTATAGGTGAAGTATGCTGGGAGGTGATGTCTGACAGGTGGTGGTGGGCTAGCGCTTTGTCAACCATTGTAAGGACTTCAAATTGAATATGGAGCAAAGTTGAAACAATTTTACAGGGAAAACATACATACCCACCACCTAGATTGTCCTATTAAAATTTTACTATGCTTGCTTTACCTCATATCCATCTATTTGACACATTTGAAAAGAAATTGCAAACATCAGCATACTTTCCCTTAGCTATTTGCATGCATGTCATTAACTAGAGTTGAATATATTAGTTTTTATTAAGTAACATTTACACACAATTAAATATACAAATCTTAATATGTAAATGTCCTCAGGTTGACAAGTGCATACAACCTAGGTAACCCCAGTCTCTGTCAAGATACAGAACGTGATTATCACCCAAGAAATTGCCCTCGTGCCTATTCCCAATGAATTTTCCTCCATCCCAAAGAAAACACTGTGCTCATTTTCTTCAATATAGATTAGTGTTCCCTGTTTTAGAACTTTCTGTAGTAATACACAGTATGCACTCTTTTTGTTAAGGCTTCTTTCACTCAACATACTATTTATGAGATTCACCCATATTGTTTATTCCTTTTTATTGCTGAGTAGTAGTCTAACATATGAATACACCCTAGTTTAACCCCTTCTCTTAATAATGTATTGCTGGGCTAGTTATAGCTTTTGCTTATGAATAAAGCTGCTGCGAAGATTCTTCTTTAAGTCTTTTTGTAAACACGTGTGTTCATTTCTTTCAAGTAAATACCTACATATGGTGCTGCTGTTTCATAGAGTGAGCAGTGTGGTTAGCTTTATAACAAACTTCCAAACCTTTTCCCAAAATAGTCGGACCATTTTATATTCCTCCAACAATGTCTGAGTTGTTCCACCTTCTCACCAACATGATGTTGCCCTCTTTTAAATTCTAGCCATTCTGACAGGTGATACCTTGTGGTTTTAATTAGCATTTCCCCGATGACTAATAATGTGAGTCTTTGTTGGCCATTTGAATATCTTTTAGGAATTTACTGTACAGTTTTTTTTCCCTTTTTTTGCCCCTGAAAAAAATTGAGTTGTAGAAGCCATTGGAGGACTTGGAACAGAGGTTGACAGCCATGCCTCCTGTAAAAATAGGAAAGGTATGATAAGGAGCAGATCTGGGTGGAAAGATACTGAGTTTGGTTTTAAATTTGTGGGCCATGGACTGGTTGGTGTTGGTCAGTGGAATGTTTGCTACTGTGTGCGACAAGGTAAGTACAGGAAATGAGAGTAAGATTTTAGAAGCCTAAAGTGATTTGCCAGTTGCATATTGTCAAAATGTGTAGTTTACAGTAGTATCTCTTTGTGTCAGAATGGAAACTAAAAAAAAAATAATTGGGCCTTTATGACACGATGTGACAAGCACTATCAACAGGGCATCCAGTTGGAGGAGGACTTGTTTATGACAGTGGGTGTGTTTTAGATATTGTGCAGTCATGTATCATTTTATTTAACACAATTAACATCTCTGTTAACATTCATTTTAGTGGTTGTAATTCTCTCCGTGGACACAGAAAGAGATATAAAAATTTCAGGTAGGAGATTTGAAGTGCAGGATAAAGAATTGGATATAATAATCTTTCAGCCAGTATGAACTCATTAAAAATCTTTGAGTAACAGCGATACATTTCGAAATTCATATTTAATAAAGATTGATTTTGCACTGTCAGTGGGATGAATAAAAAATAAGGAGAAAAGGTTATGAGGCCAGTTAGGAGTGAGTGCCAACGTTGTCTAAATGTGAGCTGTCGAGAGCCTGAACTTAGTTTGTTGTGGTTATTGGTAAGACATTGAGAAGAGTCAGAGGTGTTTCCAGGTCTCGACCTGGGACTGGTGCTGTCTGGCATGTAAGATGGCACAGTTTTAGAAGAAATAGAATTTGATTATTAGACTGAGACTTACATGAGGTTAAAAATTACATATGGCATTTGAGTCATTGTATGCCTCAAAGACAGTAATATCGAATCGATGCTTTTTACTTTATTTTTGAGTTACTAATTATTGAGTACAAAGAAGTTGTAACAAAAAATTATGTAAGGCAAAAGTTACACCGTATAATATGCTATAAGGAGTGAAGTGTTTTCATTTAAAATTTTCAGTGGACAAGAAACCCAGGATAGTACCTTTGTAAAAGTCATGATGGTTTTCCATACTTTGTTGCTATCTATTTAAATGGCTACTTAGTTCTCTCATCCTCTTTTAAAATGCTTAATACCTTAAAAATCTTGAAAATGTATTCATTACAGCCCCCAGGGAAGTGACAGTTGCCATTGCATGAAACTGTATTTTATTTTGTTTTTTGAGTGTCAGCTCTGTTTTTTTCTTTAAAATTTTTTTTTCAATAACACTTGACATTCAGTATTATTTTATATTAGTTTCAGGTGTACAGCATAGTGGTTAGACATTTATATAATTGACGAATGATTCCCCCTGATTAGTCTACTACTATACATAGTTATTACGTTCTCTATGCTGTACTTTTGCATCCTCGTGACTATTCTGTAGCTACCAATTTGTACTTCTTAATCCCTTTACCTGAAGCAGTGTATTTTAGGTTCAGTCACTTAACATTTTAAGTATTGTTTTCTTCAAACAAAGAAACAAAAACTCATAGACACAGACAACAGTTTAGTGGTTACCAGAGGGTGAGGGGAAAGAGGGGGATAGAAGAGGGGAAAGGGGATCAAATATATGGTGATGGAAGGAGAACTGACTGGGTGGTGAACACACAATGTGATATATAGATTATGTAGTATATAGTATTGTACACTTGAAACCTATGTAATTTTACTAACCATTTTACTCACTGCAATAAAAAAAAAATAGTTGTTTTCTTGGAGCTTAGAATATATTTCAAAGATGTACCACTAGGTGTCGCTAACACATTGAGTCAAGAGAAGTGCAGCTGTTGCTTTGAAAGAAAGTATTTGCCCTAAAGCTTTTAGTGTAACTTTTACACTAAAAGCTTTAGAGAAAACATGCAAGGGCATATTTGAGGTAAACACAAATTAGTATATTATTTATTAAAGTTGGGTGCCATGTCAAAATGGCTAGCCAGGAAGCAATTTTTATGGGTTTCATTTGGGAGCAATATAAAGTCAATGATTTGGGTAACTGGCAAGCAGAGCAAGTTCGAATATGAACCCCAGTGAAGAAATGGCCTTTGTTGAGAATTGGGCCTTATTTTGTTTGGTCTAGTTTTTTATTACTAGAAATAGAAGTAATGGATGATGCTTTAGTCATCTGCAATGGAAGAGTGTTGGGTGTCACAAAATGAATAAAAGCAGAAATGAAGAATAATATTGAAATAACTCTGGAATCCACCCATGTTAGTGGAGGAACATATTTTTTCCTAGAGTATATTATTCTTAAGGTGTCACTTTAGAGACAGAAGTCTTGCACCTTAAGTTTCAGCTTAATTTATGTGTTAATTTATGTGTTAATATAGGCAATCTGCTTTAAGTGAGCTTGGAATTTATTATTGTAAATTGGAATCTTTCTTGTTTGAAATATTTTTGATGTTTTTCTACTCTAAATCAAGATATTCTTTGGACACAAACTGACTTATGGGTCTTTTGAAGGTGATTAATTTTTTCTTTCTTTTTTTTTGAATTTTATTAAATATATTGAGAACAATACAGTGCACAGATCTTAAGTATGCAGATAAAGGGATAGAACATTCCCAGCAACTCAGAAGGGTCCCCCAGGCCACTTCCCTGTCAATAATGTCCTCCTTGTTCCTGCAAGTCACCACTATCCTGACTACTATCACCAGAGATTAGTTTTTTCTATTCTTGAACTTCATAAAGAAAATATAGTTATAGGTAATACAGTGTGTATTCTTTTGTGTCTGGCTTCTTTCTCTTAACAGTCTCGTTATGAGATTATTTCATGTTATTGTATGTAGCAGTAATTTGTTCTTATTTTTGCCATGTAGTATTTTGTCATGAATACAACACATTTTTACAAATCCATTATACAACTGGTAGGCATTTTTGTTTCCAGGTTTTGAGCATTATATGAATAAAGCTGCTCTGGACATCCTTGTGTTTCTCGGTGGACATATGCACCCTAGTTCTCTTGGATATAGACCTAGGAGTGGAATTGCGGTGTCATAGTGTAGGTGTATGTTTATGCATAACTTTAATAGATATTGCCAAACAGTTTTCCAAAGTGGTTTCACCAATATGTACTCCCACCAGCAATGTATGAAAGTTTCATTTGCTCCCCATTCTCCATGCTTTTCATATTGTCTTTTAAATTGTAATCATCCTGGTGGGTATGTGTTGGTATCTCATTGTAGGGTTTCAAAAATGCTTTTTATTTTGCAATAATTTCAAACTTCTGAAAATTGTATACCTAGTACAAGAAACTCTTGTCACTTATTACCCAGATTTACCAATTATGGAGATTTTGCCTCATTTGATTTATTATTATCTCACTTTTTTTATTTGTGCAGATTTCTTTTTTCTGAACCATTTACGAGTTGGAGAAATCATGTCTCTCTTTTCTGTAAATAATTCGGTATATGTTTCCTAAGAATAAGTACCTTATCTTATACAAGCATAACATTATTATCAAAACCAGGACATTTAAATTTGATACAATGCTATTATGTAACCCACAGTCCATTTTCTGATTTCATCATTTGTTCTAATAGTCTTCTTTATAGGTATTCTTACATTTTTACTTTCTTAATGTTGTCTTTTAATGAAAGAAATGTGGTTCTGATTTTTAGTGTTTTACTCTATTAATGCTTTTTGTATCCTTTTTTACTCTGAGGCCATGAAGATACTCTCCTATGTTTCCTGTTAGAAGATTGTTGTTATTACCTTTAGGTTTATGATCCATTTGAAATAGTTATTTTTGTGTATGGTATGTGATAGGGGTCTATGCTTTTTTAAATTAAAAAATTAATGAAAAGTGATACCTAACTGATTGAGCAGCATTTCTGAAAAGACCATCCTTTCCCTCTTAACTGCAATAACACCATATATGTGTAGGTAATTTTTGCTGTCTGTATTGCTTGTTTTTTTTTTTCTTTGTCTGTTTTTGAATTGATTTTTCAACTATTTTTATTTTGAAATAATTATAGACTCATGGGAAGTTGCAGAATATTATTTAGAGTCCTGTGCACTCTTCACCCAGTTTCCCCAAAGGTGACATCATACTGTGTTTCCCCGAAAATAAGACTGGGTCTTATATTAATTTTTGCTCCAAAAGACACATTAGGGAGTATTTTTAGAAGATGTTTTAATTTTTTAATGTACAACAATCTTTATTTATTCAAATACAGTCATGTCATCTTCTTCTGGAAGATCGTCATAACGTACTAAATGTGTCCCTTGGCTGACGATCTTAACTGGAGCTTATTTTCAGGGTAGGTCTTATTTTCAGGGAAACATAGTATACGTATATATGTATACACACACACACACACACACACACACACACACACACACACACACAGTGGTACAATATCAAAACCAGGATATAGACATGTAGTTTGTTTTTTCCAGTTTTATTTAGATATAATTGACCCATTAGATTCATTTTTAACACCATAAATTAATGATAGTTTTGCCTGTTTTGAACTTCATTGAAATGGATTCATAGAATATGAACCCAGTCAGGTTTTCATCTGCAGACATGATGATTAATCTTGAAGCTGAGTCCCATTTTTTTTTTTTTTTACTGGGGAAGGGGAACAGGACTTGAATGGGGAACAGTGTGTACTTCCAGGCCTTTTTTTCCAAGTCAAGTTGTCCTTTCAATCTTAGTTGTGGAGGGCGCAGCTCAGCTCCAGGTCCAGTTGCCGTTGCTAGTTGCAGGGGGCGCAGCCCACCATCCCTTGCAGGAGTCGAACCGGCAACCTTGTGGTTGAGAAGACACGCTCCAACCAACTGAGCCATCCGGGAGGCAGCTCAGCTCTAGGTGCTGTGTTCAATCTTAGTTGCAGGAGGTGCCGCCCACCATCCCTTGCGGGACTCGGGGAATTGAACTGGCAACCTTGTGGTTGAGAGCCCACTGGCCCATGTGGGAATCGAACCAGCAGCCTTCGGAGTTCGGAGCATGGAGCTCTGACCACCTGAGCCACCGGGCCGGCCCCCATTTTTTTTTTACCATTGGCCGTGCTGATATTCTCTAATTCTGGCCTGGGGACCATTTACAGTTAGACACGTAGTATGGATTGATCACATGGTTCACATCTTGCTTACGCCTTTGCTTTCTATCCTTTTTCTTTATGTGTATGTTTCTGGTTTAAGGAGTATGGGTCAGCTCGATGTGAGCTATCAGAGGTGATAAAAAATTAAGACATGATTGTTTTAAAGGGTTAGTACTATTTCAAAGAGGAAATTGTCTAAAATTGTAAGGCAAACAAACATGCAAATCCATTGTAGGATATGTAGCCTCATCTGTGGCCTCTCTCTACTAGATACTCAAAGCAACTGTGACAATGAAAAAATGTCTGCAGACATTGCCGAGTGTCTCCTGACTGAGAACCTCCTCAGGCTGAGAACCACTGCTCTAGAGAAAATTCCAGTTGAAACTAGTGGCTTAGATGTATATAATTTGATCGGAAAAGTTGTGTGTAGTAGGATTATCAAAGATTTCCTATATGTATCTATATATATACACACACACTTTACTAAGAATTGTTTTTAATGGCTCAGCATATCTTTGTTATTTTTAAATATTAAAATAAAATTAAAGTGCTGTCCATTATAAACCTATTCTTTCAATATTTATTCAAGTTTATTGTCAATAATCAGTGGTCTCATTTTCTGAGAAGAGTGAGATAATTAATATTAATTTTCAGGGGACTTTTAAAAGAAATTGAACTGGTATTTCTATTTTCTTAGTTTGCTCATACTCATTTTAATGTTTGAATTTTGGGCATAGGACCAAGGGAATGAAATGGAAAATGTCTGATTTTTTAAATTTTTGATTCACTTTATCTGTGAGTTCCAGTACTTTCTGGGCATCTTGATTTTACATTAGCAGTTGGGAGAATTCTTTGTAAGCCTCCCTAGAACTGTGATCATGTCTTAATGTATCTTTGTATCTCTGGTACCGTGCCGACTACATTGTCTGGCAGATAGGAGGATATATGTGTGCGTGCGTGTGTGTGTGTGTGTGTGTGTATTTTCATATAAGTGTGCTAGAGATTCAACTTCAGAAAGATCCAAACTAAGCTTCATAATCTCTTGCTGTTGCTGTCATTCCATTTCATTTGCAATCTAGCCCTTCTTCCTAAAAACCTCTGTTTTTATTAATTAATAGCACCATAATTTTTCCATTCAGCCACACTGAAACTTTAAGATCTGTGCCAGGTGTTAGGACATACAAATGTAATTTAAGACCTTGAGATTATATTCTACTTGTGCAAAATGTCACTACATAATTGCTATCTTGAGTCAGTGCTTCCCAAATGGAAATCATTTTGCCCCCAAGGAGACATTTGGTAATGTCTGCAGACATTTTTTGTTGTCAATGATTGCGAGTTGCTACTGGCATCTAGTGGGTAAAAGACAGAGATGCTGCTGAACATCCTGTAATGTACCGGACAACCTACCACAACAAAGAATTGTCCAGTCCAAAAGTCAGTAGTGCTGAGTTTGAGAAACCCTGGCCTATGAGATTAGTGTTACAATGCAGGTGTGAATAGAATCTATAGAGCATTGAGGGATGATGGGAATGCCTGGCGAGTTTTGACACGTGTGCTGCCTAGTCAGGTTTCATAATATTAATATAAATAATACCGTGTTTCCCCGAAAATAAGACCTAGCCGGACAATCAGCTCTAATGCAAAAATTAATAGAAGACCCGGTCTTATTTTACTACAATATAAGACTGGGTATATAATAAATATAATATAATATAATATAATATAATATAATATAATATAATATAATATAATATAATATAATACCGGGTCTTATATTAAGTTTTGCTCCAAAAGATGCATTAGAGCTGATTGTCTGGCTAAGTCTTATTTTTGGGGAAGCAGGGTATCTATAATTTGAATAATCAGAATGTACCACACATTATTTTAGGCATATTGCCTAAATAAATTGTGTTTATTTTGTCAATTTTACCAGTTGGTGATATTCCCATTGTACAGATGAAAAAATTAAAGCTTATATTTAGCTCAGCTTATTTGGTAGATACTGTTTTAAAACAGTATAATTTATTTTTTAGAGCAGTTTTAGATTCATAGCAAAATTGAGAGGAAAGTACAGAGAGATCTCATATATCTCCTGCCTCCACAAACACACAGCTCCCACTATCAACATTCCACATCATAGTGGTTCCTTTGATATAATTGCTGAACCTACCCTGACACGTTATCATTCAAAGTCCCTGGTTTACTTCAAGGTTTACTTTTAGTGGTGTACTTTCTATGGGTTTTGGCAAATGTAGGATGACATGTATCCACCATTCTTGAATCATAAAGAATAGTCTCATTGCCCTAATATTCTGTGTGCTCTGCCTATTCCCTGCTCCAAAAAGCCTTTGTACTCCGTCCCCGCCAACCCCTGGCAACCACTGATCTTTTTACTGTCTGTATAGTTTTGTCTTTCCAGCGTGTCATATAGTTGGAATCATATAGTGCAGCCATTTCAGATTGGCTTCTTTCACTTAATAACATACATTTAAGTGTCCTCCACATCTTAATATGGCTTGATAACTCATTTTTTAGTGCTAAATAATATTCCATTGTCTGGGTATATATCACAGTTTATTTATGATAAGTATCTTTTTAAAAATTAAGATATAACATACCTTAAAATGCATAAATCTCAAGTCTGTATGTTGATGACTTGTGTGTATGTGTATGTATGTATGTTTATATAAGTATGTATGCATAAGTGTACACATATATAAATAAATGAAAATTTTTCTCCCTCAGAAAGTTCCCTATAATCCTAGGTAACGTATATCACTATTCTGACCATAGATTAGTTTTCCCTGTATCTAACTTCATATAAATAGAGGTACACAGTATGTATGTATTCGTGTGTGTGTGTGTGTGTGTGCGCGTGCGCGTTTTCCTTATTCTTTTTTGGCTAATTTAGAGCATTTTATCTAAATGTTAAGAAAGTTAAAAAGCAAATGGGGCTACCCTTGTTTTGGGTCAATTTATAGAGCAAAGAAGGTTAACACGAAGATAGAAGAAAAATGGTAAATCTTCAGAGTCCCGGGGTCAAACCTCAGTTTCTGTACAGGAACCTTGGAGCTCAGAGGAGTAGTAACTGCTTTATGTGTTTTGCAAATAATTTCATAACTTTGCTGTCTCCTTTGAATGCTTGTGTGTCTCTTTTTGTTCAGTGTATTTTTTAGATTTTCCATGTTGTTGCGTGTTGCAGTAGTTTGTATTTTTATTTTTAGTACTGTGTTTTATTCTACTGATTGAGTATACCACAATTTGTTGAGCTATTCTTCTGATGGGCATTTGTGTTTCTGGCTTTTGGTTATAGTGAATAAAGCTTCCGTGAAGATACATGGACTGTAGTTTTGATTATGTACCTAGGAGTAGAATTGCTGGGTTGTAGGTTAGGCATGTATTTAACCTTATTAGAAATTGTCTAGAGTTTTCCAAGAGGTAGTACCATAATACACTTCCATCTGCAATAGCTGAGAGTTCTACTTGCTCTACTTCCCGCTCTCATTGGTAGTGTCAGTCATTTTTTAAAATTATCCTATCAATCTTATTAATTCTTTTTAAAAAAACTTTTATTTATTTAAGTGTGTTTTCTCAGGACCCATCAGCTCCAAGTCAAGTAGTTTCAACCTAGTTGTGGAGGGTGCAGCTCACATTGGCCCATATGGGGATCGAACCAGCAACCTTGTTGTCAAGAGCCCCGCGCTCTAACCAACTGAGCTAACCGGCCACCCCCATCTTGTCAGTCTTACAAGTTACTATGATACCTGTTTTACAAAAGGCAAACCTTAGGTTTCTCTTTAATATAATCAGTTTCTCCATTAGATACTTATTGCAAAACTATCTTCAATCAAGGGATCATATCAGGTTAGGTTTACCATCCCAATAAAATATGACAGACTCAGTCTTTTAAAAGTGGAAAAAGGCTACAAGCCAAAATTGGCTTATCTGTAGCACTGTTTTCTCTCTTTCGCTTTTCAACTGGACACATATTCGGCACAAAATAAAATAATGAGTTAAAGGGAATCCAGTTTGTGTGTCTGAGTGATTATGAAGTGTTTATGACAGCTGCTAGGCTGACACTCTCTGTAATGGTGTTACATTGACTTCTGAACACCTTCCAGTCTGCCTCCAGGCGCGTGTGTCTGTGTAGTCTGAGTGGTTTTACATTAACATCTACCCTGAGTAAGATCTTTTGACTACAGAAGTGTTACTTGCAAATGGAAGATACCATTAGGGCTGCTTCAAAGCTCTGGAATGGTATTTGGATTGGTGGTGCTGAAGTAATGGCTGGTGTTTTGAAGTGTAATGTCTAAATCTGTGTTGCATAACTGGAGGACTGTGTGAGTTTAAACTGCTTTTCTTTGATCTTCCTTTCAAAAATCAGGCTGAAGGGGAAAGGTTAAAGTCGACTTAAAATACTCTTTTCTGTGTGTGTGGAAAAGTTTGGAAGTATGAAACTGTGATTACAAGTTCCATTCATTATTTGTGTTCTGTGCTTTTCATATTGTTCTTGAAACTCGTTTCCTTCTTGCCTCAAGTTTTGTATTTTGAATTGAGTGTCAAGACCAAAATATAGACTTGGTTGCTGTCTGCTTTATGTGGTTAGCAAATATCTGTTCTATAAGTTGTTAGTCCTCACAAATATGCGTTTTAAGTGGTTTTTGTGGTTTGCCTTTTTTTTCTTGATGGCATCCAGAGTAGGTTATGGAGATACTGACACTCTGACATTAACTGAATCATTTGTGGTTAGGTAGGCAAAAATACAACAAAAAACTTGTCCCCTTCATCCTCCTAATTTAGGAGCTTTCAAAAGAATTACTTTTTATTGTTAGGAATACTTTCGTCAAACTGTGCTATCTTAAGTTTTTGAAATTGATGGAGCAGAGCTGTAACATGGGAAATAACCCCCTGGCTGTAACTTGTTAGAGAAAAAAAGGCCTGAGTTTAAAAACTGTTTTGAATACAGTGTATTAATAAGAGATTCTGATGCCTCTTTGGTCTGATCATTTTGGGGGAATATTTTTCTTTGTTTCCTTATGTCTAAAATGAAAGTATATCACCAAATTGGCTCAGAGGGTGACTTTGGAGAGAGACTATCAGCTCTTGTTAGAGATTGCTTTGTAGTTATATCAGCCACTCATGTAGCTCGTGAGGTCCTTTTGTTGCTTTGTAAGTGAATACCTTAGCATAAGATAATACCTTCCACTTCTTCCCCTAGCTCTCTTTATACTTTTACCTTTTCTCCCTATTAAAAACAATTGTTATGACTTTTTAAGTTAAAAAAAGTCGTGAAAAAACTTTTCGTTTTAAGGAACTTCATTAGTTCAGTTGTGTTCTCTGCATGATTAGTACATGTGAAACAATTAGCAAACTTATAACTATAAACTTGTATATTTAAATAGGCTAAGTGAGGTCCTTTTGTTGCTTTAATAACTGAATTCCTTAGTATAAGACCTCATTGTCTCTTAATTTCCCCCATCTCTCTATATTTTTACCTTTTATCCCTATTTTATCTTTTATCCCTATTTTTTGGGGCGGTATAAGAGAAAGTTAAAATTTATATTAGGTTAAAAAAATATATAAATTTTAACCTTCCCTTTCAGGTTTACATAAAAATTGAGTGGAAAGTACAGAGGATTCCCATGTATTCTCCCCCTGCCTCCCCATTTTGCATTTTTAACATCTTATTGGTGTGATCAACGACTACAGAGAATGTTTAAATTTAAAAAAAAAACAATTTAGGGCCGCCCTGGTGGCTCAGGTGGTTGGAGCCCCGTGTTCCTAATGCTGAGGTCTCTGGTTCGATTCCCACGTGGGCCAGTGAGCTGCACCCTCTATAGCTAAGATTGTGAACAAGAGCTCTCCCTGGAGCTGGCCTGCTGTGAGCAGCCGGAGGTTGGCATAAGCTGCTATGGGCTGCCGTGGGCTGCTGCATGCTGCCATGAGTGGCCAGTGGCCAGTGTGAGTGGCCGGCAGCCAGTGTGAGTGGCTGGCAGCCTGCGAGAGCTGCCGTGAGCTGCTGTGAGAGGCCAGCCAACGACCAGCGACCGACTGCCTCATCAGCTAGCGGGAGCGGAAGGCTCCTAATACCAGCATGGGCCAGGGAGCTGTGTCCTACACAACTAGACTGAGAAACAATGGCTTGAACTGGAGTGTGGGGGCGGAGGCAGAAGAAGGGGGAAAAATTTTATTACAGTAAAAGACACATTGCCATTAATTCCCCTCAAAATACGTCTCCTCACGTCAAACACACTTATCCCATCATTCTTGTCGCTTTCTGAAACAGTTCTGGAAGTCCTCTTTCATCAGTGTCTATAGTTGTGCTGTTGTGGCTGCCTCCATGTCCTGAATCATTTTGACTGGGGAAGAGCCAGAAGTCACACGGTGCCAGATCCAGTGAATAAGGTGGATAAGGATGCACTATAATGTTTCTATTTGACAGAAATTGCCATATTCCAGAAGCGATGTGTGACATGGAGCATCGTCATGATGGAGGATAATATACGGCACACTTTAAAACACACCGTCTTAACCGTAGCTCACACCCGACTGACTGCACTGAACAAGTTGAAACTTATCACACACTGTTACTAAGATTTGACGCACTGCTTCCCATATTGATGATCCCTGCCTTTCCGTTGGATGGCACTCGGCAGCAGCATTCACCGTATTTCTTGATCACAATGGAAAGGCTTCGTGTCACACATCGCTTCTGGTACATGGCAATTTCTGTCAAATAAAAACATTACTGTGCATCCTTATTCACCTTATTCTGTGGATCTGGCACTGTGTGACTTCTGGGTCTTCCCCAAAGTCAAATGACCATGAAAGGTAAACATTTTGAATCGTTTCAGGACATCGAGGCTGCCACCACAGCACAACTAAAGATACTCAAGAAAGAGCAACTGCTTCAGAAAGTGGCAAAAATGATGGGATAAGTGTGTTCAAAGCGAGGAGGAGTATTTTAAGGGGAATTAATGGCAATGTATCTTTTACTGTAATAATTTTTTTTATTTAAACATTCACTGTATTGTTTGATGACACCTCGTACATTAGTGAGGTACATTTGTTAAAACTGATGAACCAATATTGACACATTATTAATAACTAAAGTCCATAGTTAACATTTTTCTCAATGACAAAATTTTATCTTATGCTACTTTTAAACTTTAAAACTAGTGAAACGATCTCTTTTTAAGGAACTTCATTTCAGTTGAGTTTGTATGGTAGTACATGTGAAACAATTGGAAAACATTGATAACTCTACATTTGTTTATTTAAATGGGCTGTTTTTACATCATTGTTGGTAAGAAAAACTTGCAGGTAAAAACATTATATAGACACATAAAGGTTGGAATGAGTGTGTGTGACTTGCCAGAGAGGGTGGAGGCTGCCTTGATCTTGAGGAGGAGTGTGAAGAATAGTGTGATAAAAATCTGCTGTGCAGATGAGGTGTTGCTTACCATCTTGGTAGTAATCCTTTCCTCAAGAGCTGTAAAGCACAGGAAGTAATGTACTGGTGGGTTCAAGAATGAGTTGTACCGAAGCATTTTATGATATGGTATTATCACACTTTTCCAGGTATTAAATATTAACATGTTTTGAGAACAGTGAGACAAAGGCAAATTACATTAAGTACCATTAAGATTGAAAAAAAAGGCCAATATATACTCAGTCATTTATTTATCAGTTCATTCATTCAACAAGTATCTTCTTGATTTAACTATCTTTTGAGTGCCAACTATGTGTTATGTATTTTAAAAACACAATTTAACACAGTTGCCTTGTTAGATCGATATGTCATCACCCTTATTTTAAAGCCAAACTCAGATTTAGCAAATTTGTATAGTTAATAAACACAAGTCCCATTTATAAACTGTTGGAATCATTAATGTTGCTGTGTGATATTTGTAACTGATGATCTGGCATGTTGTACATACTTGGCACTGTTGTCATAGGCCATTATTTTGGGAAAAGAATAAAAGTTTGAAGGTCCCACGTATTGTCTGCTTTTACTCCTTAGACTTCTTAGGTGGAACCAGAGCCATTACATATCAAGATAACTCCGACATGAAAAATTATATATATATTTTAAAGATTTTATTGGGGAAGGGGAACAGGACTTTATTGGGGAACAGTGTGTACTTCCAGGACTTTTTTTCCACGTCAAGTTGTTGTCCTTTCAATCTTAGTTGTGGAGGGTGCCATTCAGCTTCAAGTTGTTGTCCTTTCAGTCTTAGTTGTGGAGGGCGCAGCTCAGCTCCAGGTCCAGTTGCCGTTGCTAGTTGCAGGGGGCGTAGCCCACCATCCCTTACAGGAGTCTAACCGGCAACCTTGTGGTTGAGAGGATGCACTCCAACCAACTGAGCCATCTGGGAGCTCAGCGGCAGGTCAGCTCAGGGTGCCATGTTCAATCTTAGTTTCAGGGGGTTTGCTGCCTGCCATCCCTTGCGGGACTCGAGGAATTGAACTGGCAACCTTGTGGTGGAGAGCCCACTGGCCCATGTGGGAATCGAACCGGCAGCCTTCGCAGTTAGGAGCATGGAGCTCTAACCGCCTGAGCCACCGGGCCGGCCCCCTGAAAAATATTTTTGACTGAAAGGATGTGCTTGAGATAAATATGAGGAATTCTTTTTCTATTGTCTTTCATGTCTGCTGGTTTAGTGTTTCAATTCATATTTTCAGGCCAGAAATGATTTGCTACATATGATGTGGCCATTTTAAAAATAGGTAAATCAACACCTCTTTTAAATTTTTAAAAAAGATTGAAACTTGTTGAAGTATCTATCAAGAAAAAGAACTACTAGTCATTATCCTTTGTGTTTGAACTGCTTGTGTTCAAATGTAAAATGATTTTTGTATGTTTCCTATCTTTAGTAGGGACTGAAAATTGCTTTGAATGTTTGTGTGAATTTTTACAAATCAATATTTTTTCATTTCACGGGTTATCATTTTGGTATAACATAACCATTGTACCTTAGTTGGGCAGAAGGATTCGTCATGACTAGATTTTGAATTAAAATATGAGTTTGATTAGGTACAAAAAGCTCTACCTTTTTCCTGAGCTCCTGACATGAGTTCTTGAATCTCATTCATCGTTCTGTACTGTTTATCATACACGCATTTGGAAATCAAGGGTCCTTTAGGACAAACATCTTACATCCTTTGCTGTGATGGAGGGCTACTGTAATAAAGACTTTATATATTTAGTTTGAGGCAGCGTTGCTTTTCCAGAGGAGACTGATTTATGCATTTTGTTCACTGTGCATAATAAATTTAATGCCATAATTTCTTAGAATCAGGCAACTGTATTGGGCAAGAGACTTTAACAGTTATTCATGAAGTAGTATAACTAGATTCCAATAAGCATGTGAAAAGGTCTTCAAGCAGCCTCCTTAGTCATGAAGAAAATTAATTAAAACTACAGTATGAATCCCACTGAACACTCACCAGAATGGATGACACCAGCTGTTGGCAAGGCTGTGGAACAGGCAGAACTCTCTTACATTGCTGGTAGAAATGTACACTGGCACAATCGCTATGGAAAACTATTTTGTTAAAATCTACAAAATATGCACATATTTCTAATATGGAAGCAATGCCACTAGTATGTATCCAAAAGAAATATGTTCACTAAACGACATGTGCAGGAATATTCTTTATGATGCTGTTTTAAAAATGGTAAAATCATGACACTTATATAGCTATAAAACAGATATGTGTCATACATTTTATTTAACTCATTAATTAATGAGATATTTGGCACATTGTTATAGCTGGTTCAAAGGAGAATCTGAAAAACAGATCCAGGCAATTAGGAATGCTGATAGGAACTTAAGAGATGCAAACCTGGTTAATGTGCTATTGGGACTAAAGTGTGCTGCTTGGAATTATATTTTTACAGAGTGGAATTCAGTGGTGTTTGTACCAGACAAAATTTATTTGCGTTTCTTTGGACAAGAGTCAATGCATTATTATTAGTTTTCTGTAACTTACAGTATTGTAAAATAACTAAAGATCCCTATTGAATAAAATAACTCCAAAGGGTCCACTAAACAAGCTTGGTAATCCATTGAAAGAACACACAGTAGTAATTTTTTCCCCATTTGAAAGTTTTCCACAATTTTCCCTGACATCTTAATAGCTGAAAACTAGAAACAACCTAGATGCCCATTAACACTAGAATGGATAAATTGCAGTATTTTCATATAATGGAAATCTCTATAGGAACAGAAATAAAGAAACTACAATCAGATGCAACAACCTAATGAATTTCATAAGTATGTAATGTGGGAAATAAGCCATTCACAAAAGAGTACAGCAGTCCCCTCTTATCTGCAGTTTCGCTTTCTGCGGTTTTAGTTAGCTTTGGTCAACTGCAGTCTGAAAATACTGAGTTGAAAGTTCCAGAAATAATTCGTAAGTGTTAACTTGTGCACCATTCTGAGTAGCGTGATGAAATCTTGCGCTGTCTTGTGCCATCCCGCCCAGGACGTGACTCATCACTTAGTCCAACGTATTCATGCTGTATATACTCGACCTATCTGTTAAATCACTCAGTAGCTGGCTCTGTTATCAGAGAGAGAGAGAGAGACCACATTCACAAAAATTTTTTTATAGTATATTGTTATAGTTGTTCTATTTT
This sequence comes from Rhinolophus sinicus, assembly GCF_036562045.2. Lineage (NCBI taxonomy): Eukaryota > Metazoa > Chordata > Mammalia > Chiroptera > Rhinolophidae > Rhinolophus > Rhinolophus sinicus. The sequence continues at coordinate 24,038,831 of NC_133764.1, forward strand.
ATTATTGTTGTTAATCTCTTACTGTACCTAATTTATTTATGAAACGTTATCATAGGTATGTATTATAGGAAAAACCATATATATGGCTTATTATAGGAAAAAACATTATATATGTATATATATACATATGTGTGTGTGTGTGTGTGTGTGTGTGTGTGTGTGTGTGTATATGTATATATCCATCCCATGGCTAAGGGGGGACTACTGAGTATGCTATGTGATTCCATTTAAATAAACTTCAACAAGTAAAACATATGAAGTATTAGAAGTTCAGGATAGTGGTTACAGTTATTTTTGAGTTGGGTTTGTGACTGGGAAGGGGCGTGGAGGGAATGTTCTGTTTCTAGATGTCTGTGCTAGTAACAGAGGTATATTAACATAGAAAATTTACTAAGCTGTACATATACATATGATTTATGTATTATTTCTATGTTAACTTTCAGTAAAGTTTGCTAAAAATAATCAATTGCAGATCACAATTTTCCATTTGCCCATTGTCTAAAAGGGTAGTTAGGGGTGTAAATATGTACTCTTGTCCTAATTCTGTGTCATTGTAAAACATTATTATTGTCCTTGGTATTTAATTGCATTTTCTGTTGTGAAGTCAGATATGTCTGAAAAGTCATCAGGGTTTCAGAAACAAGTTTGGTTCTGAGAGCTAGATGACCTTCATTTGTTTTTAGAATCGTTTAAAAGCACTTATAAAGCTCTCCCACAACTTTTATAGCCTTTCTCTGTATGTATCATTGTCCCGGCTGTTAAAATTTCCTTTTGCCTTAGATTGAGTTGTGAGATTCTAAACTTGTACTTTTCCCCCCATCTTTTTTGGTTTGGTATGTAATTTGCATATTTTCACCATGCGAAAGCTATTTTCTATGGTTGGAAAAGATTTTTTTCCTACAGTGTGAACAAATCATTCTTTGTTCTCCTTATTGTGCCTCCAAACTGGTACGTCCGGTTTATGCTCCAAACAACAAAAGTCTGTCATCAGAAATTAAAATGCCAGTAAGAACAAAGGCCGAGACCCACGAGAAGCTATTGGAGAGGTTTCCTCCTCTCCCCAAGTAACTGCAGTTGCCAGGAAGGTGGAACATTGCTTGGTACACTCCTTCCTTGTAGTTCTACCCTTGTATTTATTGTTATTGTTTGTTTAAAAGTGATTTTACAGCTCCTGGTAATTCCATTCAGGATCTATAAAATCCTCATCTCTGCGATTCTTTGCCATTTTCAGTGAACTCTTTTTAAGAAACCTAAAAATCACTTTGAAAGCCTTTTACAAAAGTTAATCAGTTTTGACACTCATTTATTTGAGAGCAGAATTACCAGTGAACATACTGTATAAAATTATTAGAGGCAGTTGAAAATGGCAGCTAAAACAGAGCCTGTAAGGACGGATCCATCCTCTCTGTGTCCTTTTTAAAACGTGCACATCTTATCTGTATATACACTTTGTTAGCACTGTCTCTGTTCTGAAATAGTATTTCAATGTAGAATTTGCACATACTGATTGGAGAGTTCTGTCCTCTGGGAAGTTTGACATTTGTGACTCACTTAGGATACTTTAGAATTAGGCTTGTAACAATCTTGATTTTAACATATTCACAAATATCTACAAATAGTGACTGTAAATATTTCTTCCCCCCCCCTTCCTTCCCTTATGTTATATTAAACAAAGCTTCTAGGACCTTAACTTAGAGGTAATGAAGGATAAGTAATGAATGCGAGGATGCATTTTATAATCCCTCCTAATGTTTTTTCCTACTTGTTGCTGTACATTTAAAGAGGGATTTAGAGTAGAAGCTTAGAATAGAAGAGGGCATTTCGGTTTGTTTTGAAAGCCGTTACTCTGAAAATCATTGTGTGTTCAGATTTCAAAATGTTTTCCTATATCAAAGTAAGCTCTTGTGTATTAATCCAGTGATAACACGTTTATTACATTGTGAGTATGCCAAGGCAGATTTGTTTTATTCTTTATTATATAGTATAATTTAGCACAGCAGCTCTGTTAAATATGATTAAACTTTAAGGGTTTATTTAATAGAACCAAATGTTAAGTGCTAGACCTGTAGCATATGGAAATAATAGTACCGTGTTTCCCCGAAAATAAGACCTAGCCGGACCATCAGCTCTAATGCATCTTTTGGATCAAAAATTAATACAAGACCTGGTATTATATATTTATTATATTATATTATATTATATTATATTTATTATATTATATTACATTACATTACATTATATTATATTCTGGGTCTTATATAAGACCGGGTCTTATATATATTGTATTAAAATAAGACTGGTCTTATATTAATTTTTGCTTCAAAAGACGCATTAGAGCTGATGGTCCGGCTAGGTCTTATTTTCGGGGAAACATGGTGCAGGGCAGTGGCTTTCGCGTTAGACTACTATGATTTGTTATAGGTTGAAACCTTACATGTTATAGTGAGAAGTGTTTTTATTACTCTGAATTATAATTTCAATGCAAGTTCTACAGTATTGTTTTATAATTTGTTTTTTACTTCCTTGTTAATAGAAATAGTATATGTTTAGAAGAATATTAGTTATCCATTGCCCAACAGACAATTTATTTTCAACAAGTGTATGACCTGGCAGCTTTGGAGAGAGCCAATAATGCATCTGTAATATGACTGGATTATATTAGTGCTTCAGTGAAAGTGTGCTTAAAATCAGAGATGGTGATTCTTCAGGTTTCAGAGAATATGTGATTGATTACTGCTTTGGGTGGGAGGTTGAACAAAATGACTTTTTTAAGGCTTTTTCTGGATTTAAATTTTATTCTATAATAAAATGTAGACTTATGAGTTTCAGTATATAATGGCAGTAGTTTTAATGTTCGTAAAGGAATTTGTAGAGAGGAAAATTCTTAGTGAGCTATACTGAGCTTTTAGCCTTTGTATGTTTAATTGGTGATAGGTGGTGCTATTGTTGCACAGTTGGTGCGAAGAAGCTAGCATTCTTATCTTCTGCATCCCAGTGCTACAGAAGGATTTGCCATTGCAGCAATAAATAAGTTGTAATAATTTTTATAAGCAAAATGAATATGATGGCTCTGTAGGCATTACCATAATTTAACATTTATAAGAAACAAAAATATTTATAGTTGCAGCTTTAAATTCTGGTAGAGGAGAAGATGGAGATCTGAAAAAGTAGTTTATCTAAAAGGCAGCTCTACAGATTTATAATTTAATATTGGAAGATTTATAAGCCTTTTATAATGTATGCACTGTTGATATTTTAAACGGCTAGTTTGGCAGGCCTATTTAAAAAAAATACCATCAGCATGTTTCCTCTATTGAATGTTTATCATTATTACATCTGTTGTAAGTTCTTGGGTATTTAGAACTAGTTGTATAGTGTTTGCCATTTTTCCCTATCTGGTATTACATATTTCATCAAACACTTGACAGTTATGAAAATATATTGCGAACTACATTACCACTTAAAGTAGCCTGGAAAGCTTTCTTAACTAATTCTAATTTCAATATGTTCAGCACTTCAATTAGCAGCAAACTTTTGAACCACTAATTCTGAAAAACAGTCGCTTTCACACTTGACACATATATTAGCATACCCTCTCACCTTTGGCTTCTTAGACTACTGTACTCTTTATATTTGAGGAATAAATCTGATGTGACTTAAAATGAATGGACATTCATACAGTGTTTGATCTATGTGTATAATAAAATGATGACTTTTAAAGATGCTTACACATTACTTTTTTATTCATGGAATATTGAAATTCAAAGTATCTTTGAGGTCGTTTGGCACCTTTCCCATCTCAGTTTATGAATGCAAAAGAAGAGGCTTAGGGGAGGTGGGAGAAATGGGGCGATGTTGGACAAAGGGTACAAACTTGTATCATGTAGTATGAAGAAGTCTAGAAATCTAATATTCAGGCGTGATGACGATAGTTAATAGTACTGTATTGAATATTGAAAAAATGCTAAGAGAGTAGATTTCAGGTGTTCTCATCACACAGAAAAGTTAACTGAGGGGATGATTGCAGTAATCATTTCACTATGTAGATATATATCAAACCATCCCATTGTACACCTTAAATATATACAATTTTTATTAAAAATATACTTGAAAACGAAAAAAAGAATATAGGTTTATAGAGGTTAAATAATTTACTCAAGGTGGTTAACAGCTAGTTATTATAGAACCATAACTGGTACCTAGCTCAATTCATATTTCATTTCAGTGAAGTTTTGCTTTTTGTCATTTATAACATATATGTGAAAGTTACTACAACATTTTCGAAATACTAAGAATATTGATCTTTTTCTTACATGGAAAACTGAATACTGATGGAAATCATAGTTGCTTTGCTTTAAAATGGAAGGCAGTCATACAGGAACCAAGCAGCCTAGTAATTTATTAAAGATTAAATTATAGACTTCTAGAACAGACCATTTATTTTTCTATTTATATCAAGTGTATGCTGTTATAATTTTCTATAAGTATTTATGATAACTTAAGATATACTTAATGTGTATGATCAACCATAAATGTGTATTAGTGAGTGTGTGTGTGTGTGTGTGTGTGTGTGTATGTGTGTGTGTGTGTATACGTATATTACATCGGAGACAATAAATTATGATAACATTTAGGGGGTCTTGTTTTTGTATGATAATGTTCTGACTTGTGTTTTCATTTCCCGAAACCTTTTCTGTCTTCTCATGCAGATCAGTGGGGAAGCACAGGAGCTCTTTTCTGTTCGACATGGCCCAATTCGAGCGGCTCGAATCTTGCCTGCTCCACAGTTTGGTGAGTGCAGCCCTTAATAAGAAACAAATCATTCAGAAAGTTTCTCTTTTATTGGTCTTGGACTACAGACAGCAAGAATGATAACTAAAGTCTGTTTTCCTCCAAGTGTCCATTCCCACCCTGGTTCCCCCCCTGCAAGATAAACTCTTAGTTCTGTCAGTTGAGATGGAAATAGGTAATCTTAACCATTTCAATATGGCCATTCACTTTCTGCTGTGGTTTTGATTTATCTTCATCCTCTTTGATCTTGATTTAGCCTCTGACTTGGCTGGCTCTTTCTTGAAGCCCTCTTCTCTCTTGGTTTTCATGGCATCGCTCTTCCCAGATCCCTTCCTTGCTGACTGTGCCGCTTTTGTTATGTTTCTGGTTTAGCTTTCTTCTGTGGGTATTCCCCACGTCTCTGTTGTTCTTGTGTCTTTTGCGCTTCTTCTCAGTTATAATTACTACCTTGGAAAGCTTGGTTTTCACCATTATCTTGATTGTAGATGAGTCTGCTGTCTGCGTTTCCAGTTATGTCAGAAGTACAGTTTCTGGCTTTTGACCTTGGATTGCTGCTTTAATAATGAATACTTCTTAATGTTGTATTTAAATATCATGTGTTTTGTTTTTATTAAAAAAACAGCAACAATTACATGTTTAAAATTAAACCTGGTATTTGGATGCCTAAATAACTCCTGACTCTTTAATGATCTGAGTTTTCTGAAGGTTGTATTTTCTCATTAACTTATCCGTGTACACTCACTGTTTTCGCAAGTGCACTAAAAAAGAAAATCATATTAATATTATTTGCATACTTAAAAATCTTTTTAAAAAGAAGATATTAAAATGTTTTAATTCTATTTTACAGTTTATCCAGAAGTTGGGAAATCTTCCTTACAAGACTTCTTGTTAGCAGTTAATTCTCTAGATTGCTGATAGTGATGTTCATTAGCACTTAATATCCGTGTGCATTTTGCACTTACCATGTGCATACATAATATTAGAGATTGATGTAGTGATGAAATATGCTTACTTGGAATGGGAAGGGTGGAGGTAGTAAGGCAAAAATATCTTGAAATCATGTGGAGAGTTTTCTCCTTGTTATTAAACTATATGGCGTATTCATATTTCAGCTTTGTCTCTCTGTCTCTTGCTTGCACTCTCTTTTGCTCCAGTTTCTGCTGCATTTTTGTTTTGTTGAAATCTTTTGACAAAGAAGATTGTAGAACGTTATTTTCTGGAAAGCTTTTAGAATAGCCAGCTTTTTCTTTGAGTGGTTGGAATCAAGAAGAACTCTAAAGGACTCTGCTACGTCTTTATTTCTTTTGTATGTAATTCACAGAGGCAGATTTTTCTCCCTTCATGTCGTTTATGAAGCTCTTTTGAGTATGCCAGTTATTAATGTTCAACTTTTCTCAACTTTTACTTTGGGCAGAAATACTTCATGAGAGACTATATAAAGCTATAAAAGTTAATGCCGCTAGTAGAATTTGAGTCTGTCTAATTTACTTTGTCTAAGTAAAAAAAAAGTTTCCTTCACTACTGTAATATACTTAATTTTAAAAATATTAGATTCAAAATATAATTTCACATAGCTAAATGTTCTGTTATGACTTGCAAAAAGTATGTGTCTCTTTCATTGTATTTGATTAATTATTTAGATTTGTTTTCATCAAAGTTATATATGCAACTGATCACATAAAATTTCTAATGGGACAAAAAAAAAGTAAGCCATTTCTCTCTTTTTCCCATTTTGCTTTGTGTGCTCGTTTTGGTGGTATACATCCTTAAGAAGCTTCCTGAAAAAGGATGTGTGGTAGATCTTGTTTGTCTGAAGATGTCTTTATTCTTCTTTAATTCTTGATTGATAATTTGGCTGGGTACAAATACTTGTTTGTAAATAATGTTACTTCAGAATTTTGAAGGCATTGTTCTGGTATTATGGTCGAAGAGTCTGAAGCCATTTTGATACCTTTTTCTTTGTATATGGCTTGTTTTTCTCTCTGGGACCTAGTAGAGTGTTGGCTTTCTTCCCAGTGTTCTGAAACTTTGCAGTTTTGTTTCTTGGTTCATGCATCGTCCTGGGCCTCTTCATTACGGACATGTGTACATAATTTTTAGAAAATTTCTAAAATTGTTTTTTCTTTTTTTTGATGTTTTTTTTTTCTCCTAAGTTTTTTTTTTGTTCTCTCTTTCTGGTACTTGTATTATTTGGCTGTTACACCCCCTAGAATGATTAATTAAAACAATAATTTTCAGGTCTTTTGGGAGACTGTTTCAATGTGGATTATTAACTCTAATATTGAATCATTCTTTTCTGCTATCATGTTTTTATCCTAACCTTCTGAAGCCCAATGCCTCCTTCCCTCCTATTCCCTACCCATCCCTCCTGTACTTCTTTCTTTCCTCCCTCCCTCCTTTACTCCCTTCCTTCCTTCTCCCCTCCCCCTCCCTCCCTCCTTCCCTCCTTTTCTTTCTCTCTTTCTCTCTTTCTTTCTGTAGTTTGCATATAGGTATTACCAACTAGAATCCAGTCATATATAAAAAGAATTATACATCAGGACCAAGTAAAGGATATTCCAGGACTACAAGGCTGGTTAACTTTTGAAAATCAGTATAATTTACCATATCAGTAGAATGAAGAAGAAAACCCATATGATCATCTCAATAGAAGTGGAAAAAACCTTTGTCAAAATTTAATAGCCATGTCTGATTAAAAAAAACTTTCAGCAAATTCGGAATAGAAAGAAACATCTTTAGTATGATAAAGATAATCTATAAAAAAATCTAGTCAACATCATAATCAATAGTGATATATTAAATACTTTACTGATGAATTTGGGATGGCTTGTATACAACTTCTCTTTAACATTGAATGCAGGTCCTAGCTATTACAGTAAGGCAAGAAAAATAAATAAAATGTAAATTTTAGAAAGAAAGATGTAAAATTGTCTTTATTCATAGAGGACTTGCTTGTGTCTGTAGAAAATACAAAGGAACCTACAAATTGTTAGAATTAATAAGTGAGTTTAGCAGAATTGCTGCATACCAGGTTCCTTGGATGTTTTGCGAAGATCTCCTCATGGTGTATTTTTCTAGCATCATTTTCAGCCATACTTAATCTTAGATGTTTTGCGAAGATCCCCTCACTGTATTTTTCCAGGATCGTTTTCTGCCATCCTTAACCATTGTCCCCTTTCCCCCCTTCCTTGCCTCAACAACACTCTTTTGTGATAGCTGTACTGAATTACTTTCATTTCCTCTAATGATCCATCTTTTTTGCAGCACTTTTCATTTGCTTATTTTGTGTTCTAGAACACTCATGTCCTTCCAACACTTCTTGTTCCTTACCCAATGTCAGAAGTATGTGCTCCCATAGGGCTTACTTTGTTTTTTAAATTTTAGTGCTCATTTGCCTCTTACTTGCTAGACTTGTAGGCTGTTTTCGTATCTTTAGTGCCTCACAGAGTACTTGATACAAAGTGTTAATAAATATTTGTTGAACGTTGCTGTGGGATATAATCTTTTGAAAATTATGACCTAGAAGAAAAGCAAGTTCCGTTTCTGTAGGTGTTTCTGTGGAAACTCTGTCCCCTCAAATTAAAAAAAACCAAAGGATTTGTATGTCCTCTTATCCCACAGAAGGTGATCATTGGCATTTACTCATATCAACATAGTTCGTGCTTCCCTGCTTCTTCATGGTCACTGTCAATAATTGATTACTTTCTTAATGAACCTAGACCTGCTTTAGAATTTTTTCAATACAATGTTTCAGAAAGCTATGACCAATCAATTGATATTCTTTTATCAGATAAAAATTGTTACTATCTTTCAAATCTTTCTAGAACTTAATTATAAGTAAAGTAAATTCTTACTCAGTACTCTCAGTAGCCATTGTAGTTTTTGGTATGTCAAACATCACCTGGGAAATAAAAGGTATCAATATGTATATTTTAATATACAATTCAAAATTTTTATATGGTTATAGACTTTGTGCTAATAATGATTATTTCCAAGAAGTGGCATCAGAGGAAACTTTCACTTTAATGTTTTTAATTTCTTAAAATAAAGACCATATAATTCTAACCAGTTAAAATATTTATTATAAAAACTCAAGAAATACTGAAATGCAGAAAGTGAAAATTCACATGATGCTTTGTTATTGGAGAGAAACCCAGGTTACCTTTTTTCCTTCTTTTCTTCGTTCCCCCAGATACTGAGCGTATATTAACAACTTAGGGTACACGTTTCCAGATTTTTTCCCCCTTCATCTTTGACACTTGCATGAAATTAAATTGTAGTAGTATGGCCAGGGCCTGATTTAAGTTCTTTATATGTATTACATGTATTAAGTCGTGTGTGCACACGTGCTTGCACATATGTAGTCTTTTTCATAACTTTATATTGTGAACATATTTTCATTTCAAAACTTATATAAATTTCTTTCAGCATGGCTAAAAATTATGTATCATTCCATTGTATCGTCCTCCCCTACTATAGTGTGTTTTTTGGAGTCACAGGATCAGCGCCTTCCATGCAGTGCCTTGAATAATACGTGGAATATGAGTGGTGCACCAAAATGAATTCATTCAGTATGTTACAAAACAGAAACTAGAATTTTACTTTTGTTCATCCTTTGTCAGTGACCAGATGGATAACACTGTTTTTGACTCTAATAGAGCTTATAATTCGATTAGGAATTATATTAGGCATGTGCTCATGCTGTTACTGCTTATGGAGAAGGATGATCACTTTGGCCTTGAACCTGAACCAGAGTTTTTAGAAATACAGATTCAACCCTATTTGTTATCTTTAGGAGTGCAGTGTACTGAGTACCTGAACTTCTCCATGTAAGAATATTTAGGAATAAATTCTTATAATCTAGGAACTTTATTCTGAGACTAGATGGACTCTTTGGAGATATAGTATCCTCAGGTGTTTATGAGCCAGATTTCTGGTACTTATCCAAAACATTGGATAGCCAACTTCGCTTGTTCTAGATTATTTAGTTTGACTTACTACTGAAAAGGTACGATTATTTTTCATTCTGCTATGCAAGGAATTCGCAATTTCACGTCTCAAAATATTAAAAGGTTTAAAAAAAATCTTAAGATCCAACCAAGTATTTTCCTACTAGAGTATAAATGCCAAGTATTTTCTGAAGTTTGTAATATTGTAAACAGCCCACCCATGTGGTCAAAAATATTCATCGTTGCTGTTTTTTAATGATGCAAATGGCTGGAGTTATTTTTCTAGAAACAAACATGAGTAGAACAACTTCAGAGTTGTTAGTTAAACTTTTTCTCATTTGCTTATGTTTTGTAAATTTTCCAATAGGTGTCGAGTTTTCATTATTTGTCTTAAGGCACAACTACCTGTTTCATCCTTTTCAAACAACTTAAATATGGTTTTTTATCATGTTGAATGAAGAGCTGTTTGATTTGTTCAGCTGTATGAACTCAGAAATTCTGATTAACTTCTCCAGAAGGGTTCGCTGTAAATTTTGTGTCCTGTAAAATTTTAAATTATGGTTAAACAAGTAAATCCTACACACACACACACACACACACACACACACACAGAGAGAGAGAGAGAGAGAGAGAGAGAGAGAGAGAGAGTTCAGCCAAAACACTAGCAACCTTCCAAAAGTAGGCCAACTGACATTTGCTCACGCTCATCACCAGTATTTTGCAAAGAGAAAAACAGCCTTATTGACATTTTAAATGGCCAAACTATGATATTTAGGGCTTCCCTAATGTTTTCTGCTCTAATTACTTCTCAGTTTGCCTTGTGTATTTTTTTTTGCATAACACCTAGTCTTTATCACTGGGGCTTTTACTACTTGGGATAATTTAGGTTTTTACAAAATTTTGTGAGCCTGTGACATAGGTAAATTATAACTGGGGAATGTATATTCTATTCATCTTAAATTTCTCTAATGTTTTTGGTCAGAGAAATAGTGTTTCTAAGGAAGAGTGTTTTAGAAGTGCTGCTTTTTGAGTTTTTGTGATGCCATGGGGTTGAATTTGAGAAATTGATCTAAGAGTATTCTCAGTTTATACGTATTTGAACCCTGTAATTAGGGACTTTTCCTATGAGGGCTATAGTGAGAGGGAAGAATACTGAATAGAAAAAAGGAAGTAAATTTATAAATCAAGTGAATAATAATGCTTGATATTTTTCACATGAATTCTAGGTTGATTATATGTGTTATCACCACTTTACCACTATTCTGCTAGGTGAGTACCGTTACCCTATTTTGCAGGTGAGGATACTTATTAAAGCTCAAGGAGGTTAAGGTGACTGTCATAAAGACACATAGTTGATAAGTGGTGGAGCTGGAATTTGAACTTGAGTGTTTGCCTCTTAATCACTTAGGCCTCACTGTCTCTCAGTATATGATTTTTCCAATATTACAGCGTAACACGTATACCAAATCCAGGAGTTTCTAGGCTATGTCTCTGCAGAAATCAAACATTCGTGTATTCATTGAAATATGTAAACAGTACCTCTGTTTGTCCATATTTTCTTCCATTTTGAAAGTCTTAAATATCTTTAATTGCCCTAGTGTTTTCATTGTACTTGGAGTCATTGGTTGTTTAGTCTAAGGGTGAAGAGCAATGAAAATAGTCAATATGGGGACCAATATGTAGGAAAGCCATTATCCTACATAACTACATTTTAAATTTTAAGCTGTCAGGATAAGGAATGTCACAAAGACAGCTGTAGTCTATTCAAGTTACGTTCACCCTAAATTAAATCAACCCTTTAAAAGAAATGTTGGTTCCCTTTTATAGGACTCGGTATAAACTATTAAAAGTACTTCAAAAGGGTTAGTGACAGATATCTCGAATCAGATAAAAACAAAGGTGTAACATGAAGCAACTAAATTACATGTGAGCTTAATGATTCTGACCCAAATAAACAGACTTGTAATGGAGATGCTGATTATTATCAGTACGGCTTAAATGCTTTTGACTGTAGAACTGTAAAGAAGAATGTAGGTATCTTAGTGAATTGGGTAAGTTGTGGTCTTGGAAATCTGTGTTCATTAATCATTACACATTCCTAGGTGTGAAAGTGAAAACTCATTTTCTAAGTAACAGTTATTTTAAGTAAGTTTTTAGAAACAACTCAGCTTTATTGAGAAATAATTTACACACAATGAAACAGATCAATTTTAAGTGTACAATTTGATGAATTTTACCAGATGGATATAGTTACGTAACTGCTACCACAATTAAAACAGAAAGCCTGTCTATCACTGTAGTAAGTTCCCTTGTCCACTTCATATCCACTAAAATGGCTGTATGCAAAAGTGAGGTAATAACAAGTGTTGGTGAGGATGTGGGCTAATTGAAACTTCATATAGCCTATGAGAACGTAAAACGTAAGATATAACAGCCATGGGAAAACAGCTTGGCAGTTCCTTAAAATGTTAAATATGGCCATACAAGTAATGAGTTCCACACCTAGGTGTGTAACTGATAAAAATGAAAATACACGTCTACACAAAAATTTGCACTTGAATATTTATAGCAGTGTTATTCATAATAAGCCAAGAAACGGAAACAACCCAAGTGCCTATCAACTGATAAACAAAATGTGGTATAACCATACAATGGAATAGTCTTTGGCCATAAAAAATGAAATCCTGATAAAAGCTATAACATGATGAACCGTGAAGACATTTTTAAGTAAAAGAAACCACATGCCAAAGGCCTCAAACTTTGGATTCCACTTATATGAAATATCCTTATAGGCAAATCCATAGAGACAGAAAGCAGGTGAGTGGCTGCCTAGGGTTGGGAGACTAGGAGAGGTTGAGGAATGACTGCTAATGAATAATACAGGATTTCTTTTTTGGGGGCGATGAAAATGTTCTAAAATTAATTGTGGTGATAGTTGCATAACTATGTAAATATACTAAAAACCATTGAATTGTGCACATTAAATTGGTGAAATGTATTTATATGAATTACATTTTAATTACTTTTTAAAATGAAAGTCTCCCTGTATCCTTACTTCCCCACACCTGGAGTACTAGCAACCACTAATATGATTTAAGTCAGTATTGTTTCTGCCTTTCTAGAATTTGAAAAGATGGAGTGTATAGCATTTATATGCACTTCACATGATGCTTTTTGAGAACCATCTATGTTCTTGTGTGTTTCAGTTCCTTCCTTTTTTAAAATTTCTGAGGAGTGTTCCATTGTCTGGATATGCTATAATTTGTTTTTCCTTAAGTCACCAATGAGTGGACATTCGGATTGTTTCCAGTTGTGTCTCTTATGCATAAAGCTGCTGTGAATAGTTGCTTGTGGATATGTTTTCATTTCTCTTGGGTCAGTTATTTAGAAGTGAGAACACTAATAGTAAGTGCAGGCTTAACTTTGTAAGAAATAGCCAAACTATTTTCCAAAGTGGATACACTGTTTTTCATTCCCACCAGTAGTGTTCCAGTTTCCCTAATGACTAATGATATTGATCATCTTTTCTTGTGCTTAATTGCCATTTTATTGTTTTTATAAAATGTTGAAATCTAGTGCCCATTTTTGATAGTGTTATTTTATTATTGAGTTGTAAGAGTTCTGTATATATTTTAGATACAAATCCTTTTTTTGATATATGCAAAGTATACAAATTTTTTTTCCCTTCCTGTGACTTGTCGTAGTGGGCTTATTTTTCTTTTTTTAATAGATTTCACTTTTATACTTTCTTTTTTCAAGGATGGCGCAGCTCACAGTGGCCCATGTGGGGACTGAACCGGTCACCTTGATGTTATCAGCACCATGGCTCTAACCAACTGAGCTAACCGGCCACCCTTAGACTTCACTTTTTAGAGTAGCTTTAGGTTAACAGCAAAATTGAGCAGAAGGTACAGAGATGTCCTTTATATGCTTCCACCCCACATATGCAAACCCTCCCCCATTGTCAACGTCCTCCCGTGGAGAGTACATTCAGGCTTTCAAAAGCAAATGTTTTTAATAATCAGAAGTCTTTATTTTTAAATTCACTTTTTATTTCCAAGTTCCTGAGTTTGTTTCTTTTATAGTTTGTGATTTTTATTGTTGTATTTCAATTCACTTCAACACATTTTTTAGGTGACCTTGTGATTTTGTCTTTGACCCATGGGTTATTTAAAAGGGTGTTATTTTGTTTTTAAATTTTGAGAAAATTTCTCAATATCTTTGTAATTAATTTTTTTAAAAAATGTATAATGCTATTGTCCTCAGAAGACATAGTTTATATGCATCCAATCCTGTTAAGTGTTTTGCTTTATGGCTCAGAATATGGTTTATCTTGTTTTATTCTTTTGTATCCTTATGAGTTGTTTTTCTGTGTGTTCTGTCAGTTATATATAGAGAGTTCAAATCTTTTATATTATGGTAATTTTATCAGTTTTTGTTTTATGTTTTTCACCATTCTGTAATTGGGAGCAAAAACACTTAGGATGGTAAAGTCCTCTCATGAAATGATTCATTTGTTGTCCCTGGTAATATTTCTTGTTCTGTAACCTACTTTCCTGTTGAATGAGTGTGTATATAGACACTCTTGCTTTCTTTTGATTAGTATTGGTGTGATATACCTTTTGTCATCTTTTCACTTTAAATCATTAATTTTCTTTAAAAAAAATTCTTTTTTTATATTGGGGAATATTGGGCAACAGTGTGTTTTTCCAGGACCCATCAGCTTCAAGTCAAGTTGTTGTTTTTCATTTCTTGTATGCAGCCTATAATTGGGTCTTGTTTTTTTAATCCAATTTTTCACTTTTACTTGTGTCTTTAGACCATTTACATTTAATGTGTGTGTTAATGAGAATTGATTTAAATCTACCATTTTACTGTTTTGTAGTTTTCCTATGTGTTCACTATTGCTTTTCCCTACATTTTCTGCCTTTTTTACTATTTTTATGATTCCACTTTATCTCCTTTGTTGTCTCTTTGTTTTGTTTTTAGTGGTTCTTTAGGGTTTACAGTATATATCTCTAACCCATCACAGCCTATCTTCAAGTGATATTATACATTTCACATATTATATAAAAATCTTGAAACATTCAACAACAGTAGCAGCAGAAGACTGGTTTAAAAATGGTCAAAGGACTTGGCTAGATATTTCTCTAAAGAAGATGTCCAAATGGCCCTAAGCACATGAAGAGATGCTCCACATAATCATCAAGGAAATGCAAAGATACCACTTCACACCCATTTGGACCGCTAGTATCAGAAAAACAGAAAATAACAAGTGTTGGTGAGGATGTGGAAAAATTGGGACCCATGTGCTTTGTTGATGGGAGTATAAAATAGTGTACCTGCTGTGGATTCTCAAAAATAATGGATTAATGGAAAATTTTGGTTGTTAATTTGTTCAGATACTTTTAAAAATAGAATACACACATAAACATTTTTTAATTTTAGGGCATTTTTTGGTTCACAGAAAAACTGAGTAGAAAATACATATATTCCCTTAGAGTTCCTATTTCTCCTCATCCTCACCAGCATTTGAGGATGTCAGTATTTCAGATTTTAGCTATTGTACTTGCTGTGTAGTGGTAGCTCATTGTTTTAATTTGTTTTCCCTAATAACATATGTTGTGGAGCGTCTGTTCATATGCTTATTTGTTATCTATGTATTTTTTTGGTGAGGTATCTGTCAGAGTTGTTTTTGTTTATTTTCTTACTGTTGAGTTTAAGTGTTCTTTGTATATTTTAGATACCATGTGTGTATGTGTGTGTACACACACACACACACATACACGCATGCGCATATCTGGAATATCTTTTTCCCAATCTTGGCTTGTCTTATTCTCTTGACAGTGTCTTTCTCTGCATATTCAAAATTTTTTCCCTTTTCTATGTGTATTTTAGCCCACTTGATGCTGTTTTACAACTCACTGATGCTCTGTTTTAATTTTTTCAGTCTTTTTTTCTCCATTGTGTTTCCAATAGTTTCTATTGCTGCCTTTTCATGTTTCCTAATCTTTTCTTCTGCAGTATCTGATATATCGATTACTTATCCAGTATATTTTTCATCTCAGACACTGCATTTTCCATTTTTAGAAGTTGTGTGTGTGTATGGAGAGACTTCCCATGTCTTTTTATGTTCCCACTCTCCTTTGCCTTCTCACATCAATGGAATATGCTTTTCATAGTAGTTTAGATGTCAGTCTGTTCTGTTGATTGATTTATCTCATTATTATGGGTCATATTTCCTTGCTTATTTGCCTTGAAGTATGTTTGGATGCCACACATTGTTGCTAAGGGCTGGCATTTTGTATTCCTTTAAATATTTTTGGGCTTTGTTCTGGGATACATTTAAATTATTATTTTTTTATATTTTGTATTCCTGGAACAGCCTTTAGTCTAAGGCAGGGGAGGCAGGGGTGTGTAAACGTGTTCTTAAAGGGCCAGGTAGGAAATAGTTTAGGCTTGTGGGCCATATAGCATCTGTCATGACTATTCACCTGTGCCGTCATAGTACAAAAGCAGACATTGACAATACTTAAATAAATGAGTAGCACATTACGGCATTCATAGCGCTTACATCAATTGTTTCCCTTGTCTCGAGGATCACTGTCCTGTGTTACCTGATTTTCAGTGTCTGTGAGCTGTCTTTTCATACATTTTATCTGTTTCTTAAGTTTTTCAGCAGGAGGGTAAATCTAATCCCCGTTAACTCCATTATGGCTGTATGCAGAAGTTCAACATTTTGCTTTAATTCCAAGTTTTGAATAATTTTCCTTAAAATTGCTTTGAACAGTAAAAGTTTTGTATGAATTTTTGTCAATAAAGAAATAAATTGGAATGGGATTTTGTTTGTAGGATAGTGTAAAATTTAATGCGTCTTTGGAGAAGTTGAATCTTAGATCCTTTAAAGGTGCAAGCAAGCATTATAGAAGAATTTAAAGAGGTATTATAGCTTTAATTGTGCTTTTGTTCTCTCTGGTGCTAGATGTAGTAGAAAAAGAAAATGATAAAAACACCAAGGGATTCCTTTATTTCTTTTGATCTCATGAATAGGTAAAGAAGGCTTAAACTTTCCCTCCCCTCTTACTATCATCAAGGGACTGCTATGATTCTTGCCTTTCAGAGAACGGCATCTTTTTTTCTTCTTTGCCTGTGATTCTTTTAGTCTTAAAAACAAGAGGACTGGGCCTCAGTTGTTATCATCTAAAGTATCTTCATGGCACTTACTTTTTAACCTAGTTGTCATTGAAGTTTTCCCACTTATTGCTGTTACTGCATCTTGCAGTTTTTCGGCATATATGGGTTTACTTTGGTAACATTTTGGAATTTCCATTATTTTCACTTGTGAAATATAGAAAGAATCTAATTTGAGGCCAAGTGAATTTATATAGCTTTATAGTTAATAGCAACAACTGGACACATGAAATAATCAAAACTCTAATTTTAAATTGTGAAAAATAAAAATACCACTCTGTGTGTGTGTGTGTGTGTCTGCAAAGGAGTGAGAAGCACAAAATTTAGGAGAGTGGCTACCTGGTAGTGGGTGGGTGACAGGGTTTAGGCTGTATGAGTCTATGTAAATAAATGGAAAATCTTGGGTGATGTGTTCATAGGTGTTTATTATATTATTAAAATATGAAGAAGAGGTCCAACCATTCATCATTGAGAAGGAATGAACCAAGGATCATTAATGGTCTAATTTTTTGTTCTCAGTGCCCTATGTGGAGAGGAGAAAGGTGCTAGCAAGACAAACTGAGTATGACAGTCTTTACTGGGTCAGAAAAGAGAATTAGAAGTTTATAATGAAGAAATAAAAGGAAAAGATATGTTTCTCTGTATACATTTTGCCTCAACAGATTTTTTTGAATATAAAGATGTACTTAATTTGTTCACGTTTTAAACTTAATAGTATTAAATCTGTTCTGTATTTTTGAAGTACTGTGTGTGTGTGTGTGTGTGTGTGTGTGTGTGTGTGTGTATTTCTCTGACCAGAACAATGATTACCTATATAGGGCTAACATCTGCTGTTGGTTTTACTCGTATCACTGCAAGGGCCATTGTAGTATGATCTCAAGTTAATCATCTCACCTTATAGCATGGTTTTTTAGTTTTTCAAATGGAAATAATAATCTTCACCCTACCTCACAGAACTATCATGAGAACAAATGAAGTAAAATGTAATTTTGTTTTGGAAATTTTCACAGATAAAGTGGCTAAAATGAGCGGGTGTCAACAGGGAGCCCCATGACCTCCACTTCACCCCTGGGAGGAGGAAGGAAGTGGCTCCAAAATTCTTGATGTCTTCCCACGTTACCATCTCCCTCGTTCCTCTCACACTACGAGTGTTGCCATCGCTATCCTGAGTCCATGGGACTAAGTTCCCCATGTCTTTTATCCTTCTTTACCTCAATCACCATAAGCCCAAAGGTCACCTCTCATTCTTCCACTCGCCTCCATATAGCCTTCCCTTGTGGAACTTCATGTATCTCTAGTCATGCTCTTGCTCCCTCCACTGTTCATCCTGCTCCTGAAACGGTTTGACATCTGCAAAGTCCCCTATATCCTCAATCTCTTCTGGAAAGTTCTTTTCCTTTCTCCTTGTTGCAGGCTTTCTTAGTTAATATCGTTCAGTTTTTAAGATTAGATTTTTGTCTTAACGGTTTTCTGTAGTGCCACTACTTTCACAATTCCTAACAGCTAATGATGTTGAACATCTTTCATGGGGTTGTTAGAAGTCCCTGTATTTTCTTTGGTGATATGTCTACTCATGTCTTTTGCCAATTATTGTCAAATTTAGAGTTCTTCACAGTTTCTGGATTAAAATCTTTTGTTGGATGTATGATTTGCAAATATTTTGTTCTGTCCATGGTTTATAGTTTCATCTCAATTTAAAAGAAGTACAACTAATTAATTTTATTTTCAAATGAGAAGATTATTTCCTCAGGAATATTTTGCCACATAGTAGTGGAGATTCATCTATACAGTAGTGATTTTGATGTCCTGTGTTTTGGTTCTCATTTCTAAGATATTGTTATGCTTGGGGAAATTGGTGTTTACTCAGTAGAAAGAACATTGTGTTATTCACCAAGATTTATTTCCCTGCAGCCTGTAAATCTTTAAAGGAACTGGATAAATCCCCAAAGTTTACTAGTTGATCCCTGGGTGGCATAAGAGGTTTTACATCTTTTTATAAGAGGTTATAATTACCTATCATGTAGAAAAGACCAACCCTAGCATTTGTCCAAGCAGTAGCATTCTTTTGGCTAGAATTGAGTGGTTTATGCATGTGTGTTGGGTGTACGCTGTAAGTAGCATATGGTTGTGTGGGCAGATAAACTATGGGGTATGTACATGTTGACACATATTTATTATAAAATTTCCTTGTATCTGAAGTAGTTTTTTTCTAGGCATATATTGAATGTACATCTAAATATAATTTTTTGCATTATACATTTTGGTTAATACAGTATTAGTGTTTTTAATTTGTTATAATGCTGCCTTGATTCTAACCACATTATTTTACCACTCACAGAGTTTTTCTAAATCATTCAAGGATAGTGTGATTCTTTTTAAAAGGCATTCTTGGTGGTTATTTAATATGTAGGCTCTGACTTGGTTCCTGGAACACGGTATTTTTGGAAATATATTCATATATTAGAAAAATTGACCTTTATCATTTCAGCACTTTAGGTAGCTTCTCATACACAGGGATTTATTGGTGCTGTAAATAGACCCTTTTTAATACTAATTTTTGATAATTTATTTAGAAAATATTTCCTTCTAAAATCTTATGTTCTAGAGCTTCCTATCATAAGTTGTAGCCACTCAGAGCATGCATACCTCTGATGGGAATGTATTAGCAGATCTGTTGCTTCTGATTTCCAGGTTGAGGTCCTTTGTATCTTTCTTAGAGTTGTAGCTAATGTAGTACATTGTTTGAGATACACTTCTAGCTAATTATAAGATATCTGTAGGTATTTTGTTAGACATACATGGAAATGGCTTAAATGTTGGTCCTTTAAGATAATTTACCATCATTTGACAAATTTTTTTTGGTGGATCTTAAGCCATCTTTCTCAAGGAGTTTTTCTTCTTCAGTTTAGTTTTTCTTATGCTTACCTGGGCATTTCCTCTTACTGTCTCTATCTTATTTCCACATTTCTTTTCCTAGTCTTCAAAAAAGTTTTAAGAACACGTTTTTATATAAATGAATTATATGTATACATGTATATTTCTTTATACATTTATTCCTTAATTACATTTTTTTCTTCATTAATATATTAACAGTTGTACACATGTTTCCAGACTCTTTTCTAGGTATGAATTTCTTTTTATTCTACTAGAGATTCATCAAACTTTCTAGATCACAGGATTGTTGCAGGACAAATACACTGTTATAAGTGTCTTAGCATTATATGTGAACTAAATACAATATTTGACAATAGCGTGTAATAACTTAGATGCATACTACAACTCTAGAGCAACCAGTAAAAACAAAAAAACAAAAGAGAAACAAATAACAATAAAAACCAAACAAATGTAGTTCATAAGCCAATAGAAGGGATGAAATAGAATATTAAAAAGACTCATTAATCCATAGAAAGACAAGGCTGAATTACATGCTGCCTATAACAAATATATGTTAAAGATACCAATATATTTAAAGTAATAAAATGGTAAATTTATACAATGCAAATACTAATCATAAGAAAAAAGCTTTATTTTTTATAAATCATTCGTGGCTATAGTTTTAAATGCCAAATAACCCCCCAGGATTTATGATAAAAATTAGTCATCCTCTACTTTACAGAGTGCTGAGAGTCTGAGGGGGGAGGATACATTGGCATATTTGGGTAACGGCAAGGAGGGGGCCCTTGAGGCTGGGGCAAAATGGGTGAGGGAATATTCATAGATAGATAATTTTATTAATCAATGTCACCCAATAAGTTTAATAAACATTAAAAGAAATAGGTGAGAGAGAAATAAATGATGAACCAAAAGCTGTAGGGCTTCTAAGCCATTTGATCTTTTACTTGCCATATTGGAATGAGACAGGAAGCCACTGGAGGGTCTTGAGGATTGGCGAAATCAATGAGACTTACATTTTTACAGCATCACGCTGTCTGCTGTGTGGAGAATAGAGGGGTAAAGCGTTTTCTGTCTTTTGGAAAATTCTTGTGTTATTTTAAAATTTTATAATTTCCTTTATTTTCTGTTTTTGGAACTCTTACAAGTTAGATATTGGATATCTATAACTGTCTCATTTAATTTTTTCATCTTCCATTTTCCATTTGTTCTTTTTGGGGTGGATTTCTTAAATTTGTCTTCCATTCTGTTGAGTTTAACTTAAGTAATCTTTGGTTTATGATTATATTGTAGATTATAATCGCCATAGAAAAGTACATGAGACAAATGTACAGGTTAACAAAATATAAAATGAATACCTGTGCAACCACATCTAGGGTAAGAAATATAACACTGTTAGCAGGCCAGGAAGCCACCAAGTGACCTACTTCAATCACAACATCCTTTCCTTCTAAATGTAACCACCCTCCTGATTTTTATGGTAGGTACTTCCTTTCTTTATTAACCTACTGTATAAATATGTGTCCCCTGAACACGATGGTTCAGTTTTACCTGTTTCTGAACTTTATATACATGGAATCATAGAATATATATTCTTTTGTATGTGGCTTCTTATCTAAACAGTATGTTTGTTTCAAATGCATTCATGTTTTTCAGAGCTATAGTACTAATTTCTCTCTCTGTAGAGCAGGGTTTCTCAGCCTTGGCACTACTGACATATTTGCCAGATAATTCCTTGTCGTGGGGATCTTTCTTGTGTAATTTTCAGTGTTTCCCAGTATCCCTGGCCTCTACCCGTCAGATGTCCCTAGCACAACCCTTTCCCCCTTTGTAACCACCACTGTAATATAGACACTGACATTGAGCAGGGGTTGGCAAACATGGCTACAGCTGGCTCCCTATTTTTAAAATAAAATTTAGTGGAACACAGCCATGCCTATTTGTTTACACGTTGTCTAAGACTGCTTTTGTACGAAGTGGGCAAAGGTGAGTAGTTGTATCAGAGACCGTACAGCCTATAAGGCTGAAGTATTTACTGTCTATTCCATTAAGAAAAGTTTTGATGACCCTACGGAAGTTACCCCCATATGAATATATCATAATTTGTCTGTTTTACTGTTAATGGACATTTCCCCTGGTTTGAGACTGTAATGAATAATGTCCTCCTCTGCCCTTAGTCATGACAAATCAGAAATGTCTCCAGACATTCTCAAATTACCCCTGGTTGAGAACCATTGTATTAGAGGACTCAGTGTAGTTAGCATGTCAGATCTCCTCAAATTAATCTGTCCATTCAGCAAAATCCCAATCAGAACCCAACCCTAAGGTGTTTGAAGAAATCGACAGGTTGATTCTAGAATTTACGTGAAACTGCAAAGGACTTAGAGAAAAATAACTAAGTTTCAGTTCTCCATCCCATTTCCTAATGATCTTGGGTTGATCTTTGTCAGTTGTATTCTGAGTAATGCTGCTGCTCCATTCCCCTCTAACCAGTGGTGTTTGTTTATTTGACAAGGGCTTGTTGTCTATCACTTTTAATTCCAAACTGACTCCTTTTTAGGAACCAAATTTGGTACAGTTCTACCATATCAACTTTATTTTCTATTAGTCAATTGAATAAGCCCTTCTCCAGTTAGACTAGACTAATACTTTCATCTTATGTTCGTTCTGGACTTCAATCTTACATTAGTTCATTTGTATTTTCTTGTCTCCATGTTTTAATTTTTCCTCTCCTTACTCAGATATTCTTATCCTCCATGAACCCCTAATTCCAATTGGACATTCTCCATGAAACTTTTCTCATCAGCCAAGCGAAAATGATCTGTGTGAGCTTTTTGGGTGCTTCAAAAGAGAACTTCATGCCTATCATGTACTTTTCTTCTTATTGTGTGTGTACTAGTGTTCTGAGTAGTCCAAAATTTCATACTGAGGAGGATGACCTTAATATATTATTTTTGTTTATTGGTTGCATCCTTTCAAATAGCTTGTAGCACTGTGTGAGGCTCATAATTGTTTCTTAATAATTGCCTGCTATGTGTAGTTTATGGTTAAAGATTTGTGTTATGTCACCAATTTTTTCCCCCTCCCCTTTGTATGTCTCCCCTCTCACTCTGGTTCAAGCCGTTGTTTCTCCGTCTAGTTGTGTTGGACACAGCTCCCTGGCCCATGCTGGTATTAGGAGCCTTGTGCTCCCTAGGGCTGAGGCAGTCGGTTGCCGGTTGTCAGTCGGCTGCTCATGGCAGCACACGGGAGCTCATAGCAGCATACGGTAGCCCACAGCAGCCCACGCCAACATCCAGATGCACATGGCAGCCCAGCTCCAGGGAGAGCTGTTGTTCACAATCTTAGCTGTAGAGGGCGCAGCTAACTGGCCCATGTGGGAACTGAACCGGTGACCTTGGAGTTAGGAGCACTGCGCTCCAACCACCTGAGCCACTGGGCCGGCCCAATTTCACCAATTTGTTAACATGAGTTCTACTCCAGAACTCCTTCATTTTATTTTAGTTTATTATAATAGCTATCATTAATCACTTACTGTGTACAAATTAGGTAAGATCTCCAGTTTACAGATGTGGCAAATAAACTTCAGAATTAATTATAGACCAAATAGTTGCAGAAACAAGTTTTGAAGTCCGTGTCCCACTTCAAATTCCATGCTTTCTGTTTATTGTATTACTTATGTTCAGATCAAATTTTGTGGCTAGAAAAGATATTAGTTGGTTTTTGGACATTCTAAATTAAGGCTTAGTATGTTAATGCTAATTAACTATTGAGACCTTACATGCATGCATATGTATATTTATGTATTTGTGTATATAAATATTGATAATTCCTAAGTATCTTTAAGATTTTTGATAATACAATTTTGCTTCTATTCTCATAATAGCCAGATAATTGATTTCTCAGCATGAACTTCCTCTTTACCTGGGCATATTTGTTCTAAACCAGGAATTCTTTCTTTTCCTAGTGTATTTAGAGTTTACATATTAATATAAATTGTGAGATAATGCCACATGTATGGTTTGAGACTAATTCTGCTTTTAATGATTTTCATTTTATACTTTTTGACTTTTCTAGATTTCTGTATGGATAGCTGTATCGTATGATGAGAACTGGGACACATAAAGTTTGCTCACATATGGAGAGGGTGGATGAGGTGTGGCTACATGAACATAGAAATGGAGTAGAATATAAAGCATTACTCCTTAGTGGAATTGGTGTCAGGAAAGTATATAAACATCTGGAATACAGTTAGAATTCTATATGGTATAATGCAATCAGTGCATGTAGTAAACCCACATTCAAAAACTTGTTCATTGAAGATGTTAGACATCCTATAAAGGCTTAGCATTTACAGTTTAGGAATATAGTGGAAAGTATCCACAGATAAGATTACCAACTTTTTTTTTTTTAAATGAGTGATAATAGTGTTCATGGGAGTGTACTCTTACAAGTTTTTGGGGGAATGTGAATTTTAAAAGCATTTTTAGAGAGTAATTGAGCAAACTGTTTATTAAATTAAATACATCTAGCAATTCCACACATATCCTTGACTTAGTTTTATGTTCGAAAGTCTGCTTCAGAGGACGAAAGCATTAGTTTATAAGAATATATTTAGAAGAATATTTAGCCTGGAAACACATCAGTAGGAATAGTCAAATAAATTCTGTTGTAGGCACATTATGGAATGTTATGAAGCTGTTAAAAAGTGCGCTAGATGTGTATTTGCTGATCTGGATGGATGTACATGATGCATTGGGAGAGAACAATCAGCTGCAGAATAATGTGTGTACAGTTATCTCGTTTTAGAAGACAAATAGCTGAAAAAAATCTGTATTTATATAGTTGTATTTGAGATGTGACACACAAAATACATTTAAAAGATTGTAAATATGTAAGGATGTCAATGTATTCATGGGCAAGACTCATGAGCAATTCCAAATATTATTTGAGTTTGATATGGGATTGTGTGTGATCGTGTTCATGGTTGCAGTTCAGCAATTAAAAGGGAAGAGAGACCAGGTATACCTGTACTTATTCCGAGGTTATTTTGTTGTTCAGGCAACTTTTCTCTAAAAAGGTCAAGGATAAAACTTGTTAAACCTTTCTGTTGTGGTATTGGCAGACACTTCTAAAGTTGAACTATTGTTTTGAATTAAGCAGATTACTTTTTTTTGTAATGCATATATATTCCAACTTCTTATTTTGGAAAATATCAGTTCCCCAGAAAGGTAGAAAGAGAGGGACAATAAACTCCTGTATATCCTTCCCCTGGACTAATTATTAATATTTTGGTGACATTTTGATAAAAAAGAGGAAAAAGCCCATCTCTAGTCTTACCACTCGAATCATCTATCAATGTCACGCACACAGTTCATTTCTTTTGCCCCTAAATATCTTTCTTATTTGCTTCAATTTTTAATGCAGGTTTACAATACAGCAGAAAAATGTAGAGATTTACATGTTTGAGTTTTGACAAATGCATGCACTCCCCTAACTCATAGTTCTATAAAGATAGAGATCATTTCCATCACCCCAGAAAGTTCTCACGTGCCCTTTCCCAATCTCCTCCTCTTGTCCAGAGGCATCTACTGTTCTGATTTCTTCACTTTAGAGGGAGTATTTTCCCTGTTCTTGATGAGATTGTGTGTATCAGCATATCTATTTTATTGCTGAGTACTATTCCATTGTGTGAATATATTAAATTATCCCTTTTTCTGTTGATGGAATTTGGATTGAATACTGTTTAGAGTTATATTGACTAAAGCTATGGTGATCATTCTCATATAGGTCTTTTTATGTCGCAGAGTTTGAGTCACCATTTGTGCCGAGACAGATAAATAAATCAATAGAATGTGTATGACACGAGGCTCTGTTAAGTGCTTCAAAGAAAAATAAATCAGGGTAAGGAGCCAAAGCATGATGGAGGATGAGCTTTTTTGTTTAGAAAATATTTTAACATGACCTAAAAAAAGTATACAAATGACCTATATACATAACTTAGGGCATAACTGGGTATTTCCAAGCAGAAAGCAGAAACTGCAGCATTCCTGATGCAGGAGTATGCTTGGCATATTCCACTGTGGGTGAGCAAGGTGGAGAGAGTTAGGTCAAAGAGATTGGCATCATGGTAGAAAGAGCAAGAGAAAAAGCAAGGATGTGAACACTATTATTATCTTTTTTAAACCAGAAAAGTAGACGAGTGGATTCACCACACCAGAGTTGTCAGCAACAATAATAATTGCATAGTTTATTGAGTTCTTGTATGTTGCAGCACCTTGCTAAGTCCATTGCATTTATTATCTCTTTTAATCCTTACAACAATCCTATATGAGGTATTGGTACTTATCTCTACAGATGAGAGAATGAAAGTACTAAGGGATTAAATATACATTAGCCCTTATCAGTAATTTTGTTTATTTTTACGTGGAGAAGTTGATCATAATTTTCTAACGGTACCTCTTTTCAGTGAGCACGAGTAGCAGAGGGAAGAATTCTGGGCTGTGTTTCAGGTTTACATGCGGCATTTAGTATCATGGCAACTTGGGAAAGTTATTTAACCTTTCTTAATATCATTCGCCATCTCTGTCAAGTGTAAATTTGTGCTTGTTAAAGTCTGATGACTGTAATCTGTGAAAGAGCATAGGGGCCTGATCATCAAAGTGAAATAATATGATGCCAGTAAATGTTAAGGGATGCATCACATACTGAACATTTTAACTTATGGAGGAAGATAATAAAGCTAGCTATAATGAAAAAATGTCTTTAATATTTTAAACTATTTGAAGTCACTGTGGAAGCTAAATGTATACACATACTTTTGACATTTGAGGCAAATGGCAAAGATGTCTTTGGTGATCATATTTAGGTAAAACTGTTCAAGGCAGTAAGGTTTCTGTCCTGTTTTTTCCTATGGTTGGTTGATGGTACCTGCAGCCTATATATATTTTTTCCCTATTTCTCCCTCCGTATCTCATTTTCCACTTCATCTTTGTCTTCTCTGCCTTAAAAAATTCCTCACATATTCCTCTGTTTAGGTAAGAAATTTCTATAAAGATTATCCAGTTCATAATGGACATTATTTTGTAGCACATGATAGAAAATTTTGTAAGTAAATAGACATTTGTAGTGGGGAAAAAAATCCTAACCATCTAAAATTATGCATAGTAAAATTTATTGAGTATAAATAATTGATAATAGAATCATACTTTCTAGCTAAAATTTGGATCTGCAGTATATGACTACAACTTGAAGCTCACGTTAGAATCTGTAAGGAAAATGACACAGACAAACGGATTGAATTAAATATTTTCTAAGAGAAAATTATTTCAGTAAAATAAAAATGGAGTGGAAGACTTGGAAATGGTTTAACTGATAAACTGCATTAAGTTGTTTAATGGACTCTTTCTGCAAAAGACTTTCTCAGTCAAAATTCATTACTATTAGCATACTTTTGTATAAAATATTTATATTTAAGACATCATCCTCAACATCAAAAGAGTAGAGTTGGACTATTTCATTATCGGTTGGATTTTTATTTGCATCTGGATCTGCTTTTGGATCCTTACAGAAGTGGTTTCTATTTGATATCTTGAAATCTTTAAGGCTGATTTATGAGCTTAAACTCTTTGGTTTAAATGAGTTTACAATGGTATGTATGGTGGGGGATATTATTTAACGTTTTTGACATGCAAACTGTCTTGAATTTTGTTGAGGGGGAGAGGAGTTGTGACTTGGTGGGCAAGCCCATTTTCATTACTTTAATTGTGCGATTTATTAGGATTTTAAGCTTTTTATAAATGTTTTAGTGTTATAGGACAGAATTAAAAGGATTTAGAATAAAAGGAGTTTAAAAAAGGACTTTGCAACAGGATTGCAATAGTTTTTATATTTGATGGATTTGGCTAACCACTTTTCATTTCAATCATGCTACATTCTGTTAAATGCTGTAGAACAGGTGTGTGTAACGTCATTCACTCTATTGTACATGCAAATAAACACAATTTTATATATAAAAAGTTAATCCTCTACAATTTGGAGGATTACATTATGGGAGGGTGATGACTCCATTAGGCATCATGGGGAGTACAGGCTACTGTTTATATTGGATGAAAAATCAGGTTAATAGCCACAGTGTTCATGAGATGGAAGAGTTTTTATGCTAACACTTTAAAAAATGTATTTATTGAAACCATCCACAATGAAATTAAAACAGAGTTATGCTTTTGTTACATAGTTTTCCAACTCTGAAATTGGAAAATTTTTTTTTTAACTGAAGAGCAGACCTCAAATAAATTTGGAGGTTTTATTATTTAGAGGTTGATAATTTGTTTGCTTATTGTGGACTGGTTCTTTCTCTTGCATGGTGTGTCTGGGGTTGTGCTGTTATCAAATTAGGGCTTTATTTTATAGTTTAAATGTTTTGCTTGTTTCCCTTCTCTGAGTATCCATGAAGAGTATAAATCTTTAGTAAGTGTCAGGTGGCTATTTCTATTTGAAGAAAGAGCAAAGTTGGCAGTACTGATGTGTAATGCATTAGGGCAGCTGAAACCAATGGAGTTCTTCAATTCAGGTTTGAGAAATGCCCAACAATCAAACCATTCTGGCCAGTATTATTTGGATTTTAAGGCCATGATGTTTCATTCATCAAAATATCAAATTGGTATGTTTAATACTGGTACAAACCATGAAGACCTTGCAGACACCAGGAAGCAGGAGGAAAATAGTTATTGTTAAAGGTGAAGGTGAAATCAGTGGGAGTGAAGAACTTGTACAGATGAAGTTTAGTTGTAATTGATTTAGAGCATAAATACTGTGATCTTTGGACCAGTTAATTTTTAACTTCGTGCTTCATTCAAGTCATATTGTTAATTGTGAAATCTGATTTATTTGTTTAGCATGGGTAGCAGCACACAATCCAGAGTAAATTAATGATTTATAAAGACTTAAACACTGATTGTTATAGCTCCTAAAATTTTTAAATCATTATAAATAACTTTATTCATAAACATTGTTTTTAGTTTTGATTTTTAGCATATTCTGGTATTGATAATGTAGCCTGTTAAGGGATGATAGAACTTATTTTGCATAATTATTATATTCACAGTTTAAAAGTATTACATTATAACCATTAACCTGTCTTCTGTGTATTAAAACCTCGTTGTTTTTGCAGGGATCCATTAAAATAGATTATTAACATTACAGTTGCTTTTTACCATCCAATGAAAAAAATGAAACATTGAGTGGTAAAATCCCCTGGCTACTTCTCCCAAATATTTTCTTTAAATAAACCCCTAAGAGGTATATCTTGAAACTGGCATTTATGTGTTATGCATTTAATGCTTAATGTAAGTAAATATTTATGTATGTATGTACATAACCACACACACAACGTATTTCTACCTTTTCCAGCATTTTTAATTGTAGTAGAAATCACATAACGAATTTTACCATCTTTACAAAATTTTAAGTGCACAGTTCAGTAGTGTTATGTATATTCACAGATTTCTAGAACTTTTTCATCTTAGAAAACTGAAACTCTGTACCCACTGAACAACAGCTCTCCATTTTTGCCTCCATCCCTACCCGGTGACAACATTTTACTTTCTGTTTCTATGAGTGTGACTACTGTAGATGCCTCAGATAAGTGCAGTAATGGAGTATTTGTCTTTTTATGACTTGCTTATTTCACTTTGCATAATGTCCTCAAGACTCATCCGTGTGTAGCATGTGACAAGATTTTCTTCTTTTGAAAGGCTGGATAATACTCCATCATGTGTATATACTGTATTTTCATTTTCTATTCATCCACTGTGTTTCCCCGAAAATTAGACCGGGTCTTATATTAAACTTTGCTCCAAAAGATGCATTAGAGCTTATGTTCAGGGGATGTCATCCTGAAAAATCATGCTAGGGCTTATTTTCCAGTTAGGTCTTATTTTGGGGGAAACACGGTATTAGTGGACCTTTGGGTTGCTTCCACTTTTTGATTATTGTGAATAATGATGCAGTGAATATGGTTGTTCAAGAGCTTGGTACAACTTTCTAAAATTAATATTTTAAGAGGAGTTTTAGTTACAAAGCAAAATTAAGTGGAATTCACAAAGGCTTCCCATATGCTCCCTTTCCTACAAACACGCAACATCTCCCACGATTCACATCCTTCAACATCAGCATCTATACAGACACATCACTGTCAACCAAAATCCACGTTTTATATTACAGTTCCCTATTGGTGTTGTACATTCTATGAGTTTTGACCAATGAATAATGCCATGTATCCACCATTATAGTGTGATATACAATAGTTTCACTGCCTTAAACATCTTCTGTGCACTACCTATCGATCCCTTTTCCCAAGCCCCTGTCAACCACTGATCTTTTTACTGTCTCCATGGTTTTGCCTTTTCCAGAATGTCATGTAGTTGAAGTCATACTGAAGATAGATTTTTCAGATTGGCTTCTTTCACTTTAAGCAATGCATTTAAGTCTTCCCCCATGTTATTTCATGGTTTGATATCTCATTTCGTTTTAGTCCTGCCTACTAATCCATTGTCTGGATGTGCCACAGTTTATTCATTCACCTACTAAAGGACATTTTGATTGATTTCAAGTTTTGGCAACTATGAACAAAGTTGCTATGAACATCTGTGTGAAGGTTTTTATGTGGACAAAGGTTCTCAACTCCTTTTGGGTAAATACCAAAAGTCGTGGTTGCTGGATCATATGGTAAGAGTGTTTAGTTTTGTAAGAAACTGCCAAACTGTCTTAGTGTGGCTATATTATTTTGCATTTCTACTAGCAACGAATGAGAGTTTGTTCCTCTTGCTCCAAATTCTTGTCAGCATTTGTTGTTGTCATTATTTTGGATTTTGGCCATTATAATAGGTGTGTAGTGGTATCTTACTTTGTTTCAGTTTGAATTTCCCTGATGTGGAACATCTTTTCGTATGCTTATTTACCATCTTTGGTTAAGAGTCTGTTTAAATGTTTTCCCATGTTTTCTTATTCAGTTTTAAGAGTTTTTTTGTGTCATTTGGATAACAGTTCTTTATCAGATGTGTGTTTTGCAAATATTTCTCCCAGTTTGTGGCTTGTCCCCTCATTCTTTTGACCTATGTACCTTTATAAAGAGCAAAAAATAAAGATTTTTATATGTACCTTTATAAAGAGCAAAAAATAAAGATCTTTATAAAGATTCTATTTAATATCATAGAAAAACCTACATAAAACAGTCCTAGCAAGAAGTTTCCTCTTTATTTTATGATAAGTGTATTTTTAGCTTTTTTCTTTTAAAGTAACTGCCAAACTCTTTTCTAGAAGGGCTGTGCTATTGTACATTTCCACTAGGAATGTATGAAAGATCTAGTTTCTTTGCATCTTTGTCAACTTTTGCTATTGTCATGATTTTTTGTTTTAGCTATTTTAATAGGTGTGCAATTATATCTTGTTGCAGTCTTAATTTACAGTTTCTTTCTTTCATTTATTTATTTGGGGAATATTGGGGAACAGTGTGTTTTTCCAGGATGTCAAGTTGTTGTTTTTCAATCTCGCTGTGGGGGGCTCAGTTCAGCTCAGCTCCAAGTCAAGTCGTTGTTGTCAATCTAGTTGTGGAGGGCGCAGCTCACTGGCCCATGTGGGACTCGAACCAGCGACCTTGGTGTTATGAACACCTTGCTCTAACCAGTGATCCAACTGGCTGTCCACCAGTGGCCAGCTCCAAGCTCAAGCCGTTGCTTCTCATTGGTCCATGTGGGACTTGAACTGGCAACCTTGGTTTTATGAGCATTGTGCTCCAACCATTGAGCCAACCAGTTGCCCAATTTACAGTTTCTTGGTAGCTAATAATGTTGAAAATCTTTTCATTTGTATATTTGCCATCCATGTCGTCTTTTCAGTGAAATACCTTTTTGTCTTTCACACATTTTCTCATTGGATTATGTATTTTTTTAGAGTTGCATTTTTACTTTATATTTTGTAGATATGAGCCTTATGTCAGATATGTGTTTTGCAAGTATTTTTTCCCCAATGTGTAGCTTGTTTTTAATTTTAATTAAACCTCATTTATTGATTTTTTTTTTTCTTTTGGTCTTACGGACCATACTTTTTGGTGTCATGCCTGAGACTTCTTCACCAAACCTGAAGTCCTGCAGGTTTTCTTCTAAAAGTTGTATACTTTTATATTTAAATCTATAATCCATTTTTAGTTAATTTTGGATAAAATGTGAGGTGTAGATCTAATTTTATTTTTTCACTATGGATAGTCAATTGCTCCCGGACCATTTGTTGAAAAGACTACTCTTCCTCCATTGAATCGCTTTTACACCTCTATCCAAAATCAATTTGCCATATTTGTGTGGGCCTATTAGTGGGTTCTTTTCTGTTCCCTTAATCTATATACCTTATATCAATTACACATCTACATTTATTTAGATAGTCTTTTATTTTTTTAATCCGCATTTAGTAGTTTTCAATATATAAGCCCCGTACATGTTTTGTTAGATGTATACCTGAGTATTTAATTTTCTTTTGAGCAATTATAAAAGGTATTGTATTTTTAATCTCGGTTTCCAATGTCTATTGCTACTATATAGAAATACAATTGATTTTTGTATCTTGATCTCTTCTCCTGTGACCTTGCTAAACTGACTTACTTATTAGTTCTAGGTGGCTTTTTTTGTTGGTTATGATTCCTTGGGATTTTCTATGGATCAGTCATGTTATCTTCAAATAGGGAGTTTTATTTCTTCCTTTTTTTTATTTGTATGCAACCACAGAAGTCCTGATCCTATAAACAACTTGTTTTTTTCTCCTGGAGCCTTGTAGAAGCTTCTGTCCTGAAATGATACACTTTATGGGTTGGTCTATTGAATCCATTGTGGTAGACTCTCAAGGGGCCTATGAACTCATATTCTTTTGTTCTGGGACATTTTTTGAAATATTTCATGGGTGATTTCTTACTCTCTAGTTTCTCTCTTCTCTCTTTTTGCAATTCCTATCTATATATTGCACTCTTGAGAATGTTCTTTCACACTTCGTGCGTGTAAATGTGTGTATTGTGTGTGTATGTGTTAATGCTGTTTTCTTCTTTTTGGGTTTTTGCTCTACTCTCTGGGAAATTTTCTCAATTTTTACCTCTAGCCTTTTCATTGAGTTTATTAAATATAATCTAGTTTTTTATTTTAAATTTCCAAGAGCTCTCTTTTATTCTCTAAGAGTCCATTTTCATTGCATTCTTATATTGTTCCATGCCTAAAATAGCTTCTCAGATCTTGGAAATTATTAATGATAGTTTTCTTTTTATTTTTGATGGTTTTCTTCCTGTATAGAGTTAGCCTCTTTTTTTTTTTTTTTCATTCTATGAAATTCATTTCATTTTATTTTTTTGTGTTTCTTTTTTAAATTAAATTTATTGGGGTGACATAGATTAGTAAAATTACATAGGTTTCAAGTGTACAATTCTGAAAGAGTCAATTCTCCTTCCATCACCATATATTTGACTCCTTTTTCCCTCTTCTACGATCCTCCCTCCCCCCTTACCCTCTTAACCACGAAACTATTGTCTGTGTCTATGAGTTTTTGTTTATTTGTTTGTCTTGTTCCTTTGTTTCTTTCGGTTTTTCTTTTTTTTAAAGGAGGACTCAGCTCACAATGGCCCATGTGGGGATCGAACCAGCAACCTTGGTGTTATTAGGACCATGCTCTAACTAACTGAGCTAACGGGCCACCCCATGTTGCTTTCATTTTTATATCCCGCATTTCAGTGAAGTCATATGGTTCTTGACTTTCTCTGTCTGACTCAGTTTGCTTAGCCTAATAATCTTAAGATCCATCCATGTTGTTGCAAATGGCAGTATTTCATGTTTTCTTATGGCAGAATGGTATTCCATTGTGTATATATACCACATCTTCTTTGTCCAATCATCTATCAAAGGACACTTTGGTTGTTTCCATGTCTTGGCCACCGTAAATAATGCTTCAGTGAACATTGAAGTACATATATCTTTATGGATAAATGTTTTCAGATTTTTTTTTTTTGGATAGATACCCAGGAGAGGGATTGCTGTGTTGTATGGTAATTCTATTCATGATTTTTTTGAGGAACCTCCATACTGTTTTCCATAGTGGCTGTATCAGTTTACATTCCCACCAGCAGTGTATGATATGAAGGTTCCTTTTTCTCCACAGCCTCTCCAACACTTGTTATTATTTGTCTTGTTGATAATAGCCATTCTAACAGTTGTGAGGTGATATCTCATTGTGGTTTTGATTTGCATTTCCCTATCAGCTAGTGAAGTCCAGCACTTTGTCATATATCTGTTGGCCATTTGTTTGTCTTCTTGGAAGAGTTTCTGTTTGTGTCCTCTGCCCATTCTTTAATTGGACTGTTTGTCTTTTTGTTGTTGAGTTGTATGAGTTGCTTATATATTTTGGATATTAGCCCCTTATTGGAGGCGGTGTATGCAAATATCTTCTCCCATTTGGTTGGTTACCTCTTCATTTTATTGATGGTTTCTTTTGCTGTGCAGCAGCTTTTTAGTTTGATATGGTCCCATTCATTTATTTTAGCTTTTACTTCCCTTGCCTTTGAGGTTAAATGCATAAAATCCTCTTTGAACCCAAAGTCCATAAGTTTAGTACCTATGCTTTCTTCTGTGCGGTTTATTGTTTCAGGTCTTATGTTTAGGTCTTTGATCCATTTTTGAGTTAATTTTGGTATATGGTGACAGAGAGCAGTCTAGTTTCATTCTTTTGCATGTGGCTTTCCAATTTTTCCAGCACCATTTATTGAAGAAACTTTCTTTTCTCCATTGTATGTTTTTGGCTCCTTTGTTGAAAATTATCTATGTTTATGTGGGTTTATTTCTGGGTTAGAGTTAGCCTCTTTTGCAGATGATTGTTAGTCCTTGGTTGTCTGCATATATTTGTAAGTGAAAAACTAAACAGCTGATTGAAAGTTCTGTGCATGTGATTGTCAACTTTTTACTCTATTGTCTGGTGCTTCGGTTGTACTGTTTGTTGGAACCTTCTGATTGACAATGTCTTTTAGTCTTTCTTTATGGACTGACTTGTTAAATTTTCCAGAGAAGACTTACAAGCTCATTTATTAGCTCCTAAATTTATAACGATAGATTTCAGATGTAGCTGGTATTATCATATGTCAAGTAGTTTGAGTCACAGGTTTTCTTTTTCCCCAGGACTGTCTTGAACTTTTATTTAGGCTGCTAAGTTAGTCATCACTCCTCTATTTCCAAATTTGTTAGTGTTATTACATGTTTTTTTTAACCCTATTTGATTTAGTATACTCTTATTGGAATTTTCAGAAGGGATAAAATGAAATGCATGTCTTCAGTGTATCAGCTTATCCAGAAGTTGAAATAACCACTTCTGGCATTTGACTCCTTATTTTTAAAAAAAGCAATTAAAATTTTAGGGGGAATTAATATATTCATACAGTTAAAAAAAACCTAAAAAGTATAAAACATATATACAATAAAAACTTTGCTCCCACTTTTGTTTCCTATCTTTTCTATTTCTATTCTCCCGCCCATAGGTACCCATTAGTTTAGATTTTTTTTATGTATTATTACAGAGTGTGTGAGTATGCATATATGCAAATAAATCTTTCTCCTTGTTATACAAAGATGGGATATTATTCTGTTTCTTCCTATTATTGTATATCTTCCTTTTTCCATTTTATATTTTCAATCTCATTCCATGTTTTTATAGAGCATGTCTTCCGTCTATTACAGCTGTAGGAAATACTACACTATATGTCTGGATTTTATTAGTCTTTTGCTATTACACCGAATGCTATAATGAATAATCATGAATACAGGTTGTTTTCCTCATGGCTGAGTGTATATATAGGATGAAATCTTAGCAATGGTATTTCTCTGTTGAAGGGTATACATTTATAATTTTGATTGATATGGCCAGAGAATTTTACAGAATTTTTGGAATTTTTGAGAAGCTTTTAGGTAAAGGTCAATGTGTTTCAACATAGTTAAAACTTTTTAAATGGAAAATTTCCAACTTATTCAAAAATAGTAAAAATAGTCTAATGATCTCCAAGAACCCATCACTTACCATTTTATGGCTAATCTTGTTTCATTAGCATCTATTCTCCTCCCTTCAGAATATTTTGAACCACATCCCAGATATCAGATCAATTTATTGGTTAATATCTCATTATTTGTTTCTAAAGGATATTGGCTGTTAAGTATATAACCATAGTACCATGATCACTTCTAAAAAATTAGCAAGTTTCAATATAGTTTTTCAATAATTTTAAGTGGAATTTCTCTCATGTGTGAGGTTGAGCATCTTTTTAGTGGTTCAGAGCCATTTGCATTTCCTGACTTTATTTTTCTGCTTGTTGCTGCTATTATTTTGGTTTCATAGTAATTATTTTGAGTTCATTTATTATTATCCTGACTAGGACTTCCAGTATAGCGTTGAATGGGAGCAGTTACATTGAGCAGTTACATTGTGTTATCACTGATTTTAATGGGAATGCTTTGAAACATTGCCAGTGATATTTGTTGTAGGTCTTTTGTGGATAATCGTTATTGGGATAAGAAAACTTACTTTTGTTGTTTTATTTTGTTGTTATGACTAAGTATATAATTTAATTGAATGCTTTTTCTGTATCTGCTGAAATATTCATATGATTAATTACATTAATATGTTTTGTAATGTAAAATTATTACTATTACTTGGGTAAATCTACCTTGGTTATGAGATTTTACTTTTTTTCCAATACATTGCTATTAGTTTACTAATATTTTTAAAAGGATTTTTACATTTATATCTATTGAGAATGGCCTGTAGTTTTATAACTTTCCTGTCCTGTCCTACATTTATTTTGTTTTGACATCAAGATTATACTAGTCCTAGGTAATTAGTTGGTGGAGTTGGGGGCGATTTTTCTGGTGTCATGGGGATGGGTATAAGATTGAAATTGATGATGCTAATTTTTATAAAAAGATTTTAAGTGCTAATTGAATTTTTAAAAATAGTTTTTATTATAGCTTTTCTATTTTTTGCTCAGTCAAGTGTATAGATTATATCAATTTATAATGAACGTGTCACCTTCTCTTCAGCTATAAATATTTTGAAGGCATGAAAATAATGGGAAATATATAAGAATAGTTCTCAAAGTTTTGTTTTACATTTTATTTTATGTCCCTTATCAGGTGCTCAAAAGTGTGACAACTTTGCTGAAAAAAGGCCCCTGCTTGGTGTTTGTAAGAGCACTGGATCTTCTGGGTAAGGAAATTTAACAAATTTTTTTGAACCACTATTAAAAATTTATATTGTTATTCCAGAGGGGGAACTTTTCCTAATGATCTTAAAATGGCTGCTGTCTTTTCAGTTAGTGTATCTCTTCATCCTGATCTCCTACCTTCAAGGAGAGCTGGAAAATGATTATTGTTTTGTTAGTAAGGAAGATGATTGAAATGGGTATTAGGCTTGGCAACCAGTCACATGCTTTCAGCTCATAAGGTGTCCTTTACATTTTGGGTACAGTTGTGGAGGGAAGAAGAATGTGTTAATGGTATAACATGATTAGATCTTGGGGTATTGGTTGTGGTTTTCTAGGGAAATGGTTTGACTCCATGTGTTACAAGTGTAAAATTTTGGGTTGAAATAGGTCAAACTTTGTACTCAACACTATGACATGTATGAGATAAGGATACAAAAGCATGAAACCACAATTCCTTCTCCCAAAGATTTAAGAATGTAGCTGGAAAAACAATGTATAGCACACAGAGAATAATTATGAGACAATGATGTGTAATAGGAATTCTGAGAAGGTGGAGATCAGTGTGCATGGATCAATGGGAGAAGGCCTCATGACGAAGGTGCAGCATATGGTGGATCTAAAGGAATGGAAAGATTGGCAGTGCATGTAGGAGAGTAAGGACTTCCACAGTAGGTAATAGAGCTATAGCAGTGCAACACAATCTGGTATACGTACACTTAGAGTGATGGAGGTTTGTGACTTAGAACTAAGGTCATCTGCAAAACAAGCAAACACAACCATTTCAGTGCCCTGGAACTCAACCAGTGGCTTCCAACAATCTGAAAAGTATTTATGTGTGAGTAGCTGGTCAACTTTGAGTAATAACACTGGGAATCTGTGGCATTCATGCCTGGAGCTGCTCCCATCACACTCCACCCTTTCCGCTTCCACCTGGGTTGATTCTTCAAGAGTGAGGAAGGTCACGAGGACTTGAACTTTCCTTGCTGAGGTTGGAAGACACTCATTCAACTTGGCGTGGCAGGTGTTGCTGCACCCAGCAGCGTTGTCCATGGAAGTTCTGGTCTCGCAGGCATGTGCGTTGTGAGAGCACGGCCCTTTATGCCTAAAGTCAGGGTTAGCTGAGGCTTCCTGTATGTGCAAAAGAGCCATGACAGAATCCAGGGGAAACTGAAATCTGGGGAGACTTGAAAATGCTCAGAATGTTGAATGGGCTCTCTTACCCCCAGACAGATTCTTTTGAAAAGGATAATAGCCCCTACTGATTCAGAGTATTTTAGCAAATTCTCTGTTGAATCATTGGCTAACCACTAAGCAACACAGACACAGGCGCACCGCCCAGGCAACTAGGCTTTAAAATAAAAACAAGAATTAAAGAAAAGTGAAACTGAGCAGAGGCATTAGTAACTGCGCATTGTGGAGGAAGACAGATTTCCAGAGTTGTTATACCATGTTATATAAAATGTTTAGTTTTCAACATAAAATTATGACACATGCTAAGAAACAGGAAAGTGTGATATATAGAGAAAAAAAGGCAGGTAATAGAAGCTGTTCCTGATTGTCTTCAATGTTAAATTTTACGGGCAAGGACTTTAAAGCAGCTGTTATAAATATGTTCTAAGACCTCAACAAGGCATGTATCTAGAATTAAAGGAAAGCATGATAACAATGACTCAACAAATAGAGAATCTCGACAAGGAGTTAGAAATTATAGAAAAACCAAATGGAAATTCTGGAGTGAAGAAGTACAAAAAGTGAGATACGAGACTTTCTAGAGGAACTCAACACCATATTCAAGTCAGCAGAATAATCAGGGAACTGAAGTGTTGACAAGGGAGCTGAAAGAGAATGGGAACCACAGAGGGGAGGGCAAGCTACTGTGGTGAAGTGGAACTTTGTTGATTTCACTTTCCTAATGTTTAGCTCTCTGTTATTCAAGTACATGAAGTCCTGTGGAAGCCCCTCAAAAAGATGTGTTTGTGGAAGGCACTCAGCTACCTGCTGAGTTTAGCTTGTAGTTTTAGAAAGAGTTTCATTCCTTATCAACTCTGCTAACTGTATGATTAAGGAGATTTTTTTGTTTTTATAGGATTCATTTGTTGAGGTATCACTTTATTAAAAAAAAGTTAAAAAAGGGAGGGTAAGGTGTAAGGTGATTATGTATAGTTGATGATGAGATCAGTTACTGAGGGATGAATTTGGTGGTGTGTGGTTATATTAGAGTTCTCCAGAGAAACAGAACCAATAGGGTGTGTGTGTGTGTGTGTGTGTGTGTGTGTGTGTGTGTGTGTGTGTGTGTGTGTGTGAGAGAGAGAGAGAGAGAGAGAGAGAGAGAGAGAACAGAGGAGAGAGGAGAGAGAGATTTTGAGAAATTGGCTCACATTGTTGTGAAGGCTGGCAAGTCCAGAATCTGGAGATGGAAGAGTTGCAGTTCCAGTCTAGAGAGAATTCTCACTTCCTCCCGTGAGGTCTTCCCCCCCGCCCCCATTAAAGCTTTCAACTGATTGGATGAATTCCCCTCACATTATGGTGTGTAATCTTCTTTACTGAAATTCTACTGACTTATATGTTAATCCTATCTAAAAGAAATCTTCACAGAAACATCTAGAATACTGTTTGACCAAATCTGGTTATTGTGGCCCAGCCAAGTTGATACATAAAATTAATCACCACAGGGACAATGAATATAGTCCTGATTAAAATAGCATTTGCCTATTTGAAAAAAATCTATTGTAGATATTCGTTTTCTTCCTCCCATTTTTGTTCCTTAATTTATGACATAATAGGGGAATCGTTCTGGCAAGTGATTTCTGTATGTCTGTATCACTTGCTGCATTATTTTAATAATGAGTATTGATAAATGCAAAGGAACTTTTGAATTAAGTTCATAAGTCTTTGCATGTACTATAAGTTCTAGGATAAAGTATCCTGTTATTGCCATATATAAGCTGCCTATTCCTGCATGCTCTTTTTTCTGTCTTGTTTTATACCCTTCTTTCTAGTACAAGAGGCTGGTGGCAAATACTCATTTTCTTTTTTTTTTTTCTTTTCTTTTTTTAGGGGTGACAATTGTTAGTAAAATTACATAGACTTGTTTTGTTTTCACTTATTTGCCGAAATGAATATGTAGCATCTTTGTCAGAATGTTTACAATCTTAAGGACATTTTCATATAGGACTGTGTTTTGTCACATTACAATTGTTGGTGAATAGAAATTTCTCTCTAATCTGAGCAAGTGATCTGTGAGTAGGTATGTATCTTAAGTATTATTCTAAGTGTTTGCAGTAGGTTAGCAGATGGTGATGTCGAATACACTAGCACTTTTTAGTAACTCCAAAGCTGAATATAACAACAGACAAACCTAGTTATAGGTAAATTCTGTAAGAATCTGTTTCCCAAATCCTATGATTTTAAAAGAAAGTTATAACGCGATTTAAAAAAAAAATTTATTGGGGAATATTGGGGGCAACAGTGTGTTTCTCCAGGGCCCATCAGCTCCAAGTCATTGTCCTTCAATTTAGTTGTGGAGGGTGCAGCTCAGCTCCAAGTCCAGTCGCCGATTTCAATCTTAGCTGCATGGGGCGCAGCCCACCATCCCATGCAGGAATTGAACTGACCACCTTGTTGTTGAGAGCTTGTGCTCTAACCAACTGAGCCATCTGGCTGCCCCACGACTTTTTAAATTTTTTTTTATTTTTTATGTGCTTGTTGACTATGCTAATAGAACACCAGAACTGGAAGGCATGTTCAATGCCTGCAATGTACCAGGTCTGTGAAATATTTTCCATTATGTAACATCATCTAATCTTACAACATACCTGGGAAGGAGATGGTATCATCCTCGCTTTATACACGAGGAAACTGAAGCTATGACGGGGTTAATCCCAGTTAGCTGTGGGTCCAGGCTTTTGCCTCACTTGCTCATCTCCAGATTCCGAGAAAATCTCTTAATCTGAGGAACCACATGTACCGAACCAGGTTGTTGACATCTTCAACGCCAGTGGTGCACAAAATTTTAGGATCTCCTACTCCCTTTGGAGAGATACAAGACATGTCTTTTGCCATCTATTTCCCTGGAAAATGTTTAATTGAGCAGCAGGTGATTTCGACATTGTCAATTGCTTATATTCTTTATAATTAATACTGCTTATTTAATTATTGGGACAAGTCAGTAAATTTTTTTGATGTATTATTTTTCATTTTTATAAATTTATAGTGCTTTTTCAAAGAATCGCAGTATAGATTTTCAAAGAAGGGGGACTTGCTATGGAAATAATCCCAGTTCTTCCTCATGTTTTATCTTTGAGATATAAACACATTACACTCTAACCCACAAATTTAATTAC
This sequence comes from Rhinolophus sinicus, assembly GCF_036562045.2. NCBI lineage: Eukaryota > Metazoa > Chordata > Mammalia > Chiroptera > Rhinolophidae > Rhinolophus > Rhinolophus sinicus. The sequence goes on from NC_133764.1 coordinate 24,080,266, forward strand.
TGGCTCTTATTGCATTCATGACAATCATTAAAATGCCACTTATTTTGATATTCTAATGATGTTTTCTTTCATTCGTGTGTGTGTGTGTGTGTGTGTGTGTGAGAGAGAGAGAGAGAGAGAGAGAGACAGACAGACAGACAGACAGACAGAGAGACAGAGAGACAGAGAGAGACAGACACTATTCCATAATAATTCCAGATAAGCCATTTAAAATCTTGGAGGGATATAATGTTTATTGTGCTACTGATCCAGGGATTAAGTCAGTGCCTTGTGGAATAATTTGAGGAAGGGAGGGGAAGCATGGACAGTATACTAAGGAATATACACTCTCTTAGGGAGCTAAAGTTCATTGTATTCTGTATACTAAACAGTTCCAGTAATATAGCTGCGGTTAAGATCTTGTTGGTTATTATGGATAATTGAAAAAGAGTAACTTTATTCAACAGCTGACTGCAGATCTTGAAGAGTGTTTAATCCAATACACTATCATCATGTTATATACATTATGTGGATTGGGGACGTGATGTTTACACGGAAAGAATCATAGAATATCAGAAGTAGAAAGAACCTTGAAGATCATGTAATTTAACTGCCTCAGGTACAGATAAAGGAAGTCTTGTCCAGAGCCTCCCATTATATATTATTGGGTGGTGGGAAATTTTTATGAGTGAGAAAATTTCTTTATTTCAATTGGTTGGGGATCTCTGGTAGCTTATGAAATATATACCTCTATGGCTATATTTCCAAGATTGGATTTTAATAATCAGAAGAAGTGAAAATTTGACAACCAAAGACATATAAATGACTGTTATCATCTTAAATTTATCATGAAGAAAAGCAAAATAATTTTAATAACTAAACAGAATTATTAAAGACTTAATTTCAAAATTAAGGACTGTTAAAAAATTAAGGACTGTTTATTTAATACAGTTAGTTCACAGTGTTAATATTTTTGCAATTTTGTTACAAAGTGCCAAAAAGGTGGTCTTGGGTTGGGAGAATTCCATGGGGCTGGTATTTGGTAGCCACTGACCTAAAGCTGGAGTTATTTAGTTGGAAGTTAAGCAGTTTCACAGGCCTGAAGTGTTACCGAAGAATTTCATTTCAACTTGTATCCAAAGGAAATAAGCGTTATGTTAAATAGAAGTAGAACATAGATTGCTTGGGATAATAGGTATAGGGCGTTTCCTTTTGTCTTGGAATGTCAAGGAGTCCTTACATAATACTAATAAGTAGTTTCCATTTTGACTGTTTTTCATCCTGTTGTGTTTATGAGGTCTGCTGGAATCACAGTTTGGGCTGGTATTACTTCTGCAGACACAGAAAAGATATTTATGCCATTCTTCCAGTCTTTGGTGCTCCAATACATGGCTTTTCCAGCAGCTCCTTAGCTTTCCATCAATCAGAGAGAAGATAAAAAGCTTTAATAATTAAACAAAAGATGGTCTTATAAAGAGGATTGAAGAGACGTCGAATAAAAAAAAGTGTTTTCTTGAGCGTTAGCTCACTCTATTGACCAGGTTGTATGTTCTAGGAAATTGCATTGTGTCATAAGTAATCATGATATTTGAGACACTGAAATTGTACATAATAATTAAATGAAGAGTGAAACCAGTGGTGGATTAATATTATCAAGCTATGAGACAGCAGTCAATCTTCCACCTTATTCTTTTATTTCACACAAACATTCCTCTTTTATGGCTATGTCAAGTGGTGTTTTTTTTTTAATTAGTCTTATAATGTCAAGGAAAAGATAATTCTCATCAAACATTTCTGATTCTGATATTGAATGCCCACCTGAGAGTAGATTTACTTTAGTGGTAAAGTATAATCTGTATTTACTTTCCAATTAATTTTTGTCGTGTAAACTCATTTGCAGTATTCAATTAACATATTTTTCTCCCTATGTGACAATATAGGTTGGGATAGAACTCATTATAATTTTTGCCATTAAAAGGAATGGAAATGATTTTCCACTTAATGCCTTTTCATTTAGTGGCAGAATTTTCAGGAACAAATTTAAGTTACTAAGTGAGGCATGCATGTTTGGGTAATTATGTTATAGTTTTCTATTTTGTGGGATTTTGGGGGATATTTTTATTAAGATAAAACTGGTTTTTCTTCCAGCAGTTTTGTGTAAATATTGTTATTCCTTTTTTTGTTCATGATAACCTCAGTATGGTTTTTCTGGGGCAGCATTAACAATCAGTTCCATAAAGATCAGGGGTTGTGGTTGTACCTTGAGCCAATGGCTTCAGTTCTTCCTCTGGTTTTCTGATAAGATCTTTACCTTCTTCCGCTTTCTTCAACTTTGCTTTACCACTAAGTTCCCAAGGATACATCATCATCTCATGTCTGATGTGATTCCTCTGATTGGCATCTCTAGTTCTGCACATGTTCTTTGGGTCAGCTCAGAAGAAGGCTCTGCCAATTTTGAATATTTATGATGCAACACCACCCCCCACCCCCAGCCACCAATGTTACTTAAAGTTGTTGGCTTTTTTTCTCTCTTAGTTATGCCGCAGTGTGATTTAGGAGTGATTTCATTTCTTTCCTTGTTCATATGTATTGTTTTTCAAAGATATTTGGAGATTCAGAGTTAGATGGCCATATATACGTGCACAACACATTTGTAGAAACATTCGTGTTGTATTGTTTTTATCTGCACTTTGCTTGCTTTTGCCTCTTATTAATATATTACGGTATGTTCTTAGATAACAGTGAATATTAGTGGTACCTTATGTGAAAATCCTATTATATACATTTTTATACATATTTTATTATATACATATTTTAAAATATTAATCATAAATGGAAAGGCTTAAAGCTTAAAATACATATACATATTTTTATTCTATACATAAATATACATTAATATACATATTTAAAATATACATATTTTAAAATATTGATCATAAATGGAAAGGCTTAAAGCTTAAAATACATATACATATTTTTATTCTATACATAAATATACATTAGTATACATATTTAAAATATACATATTTTAAAATATTGATCATAAATGGAAAGGCTTAAAGCTTAAAATAGTCGATCATGTGCTGCTACCAGATGTAAGGATCTTCTCTTCAGCTTTGAAAGATTTTTAAGTCAGAGAATGCTGGGAAGGCAAAAAAAGAAGCTCTAGGGGAAAGGTTTATTTTCTGTACTGATTCTAAACTTGTTGGGAAGAAAAATTAGCCCAACATTTTATTAAAACGAGACCATCTCTCCTGACATTTTAGTACAGCATATGTTTCACATGGTAGTATTGCAAAGAGGTGTATTTTCAAGAGCTACATCTTATTCTTATGTGGTTCCACCTGATTTTAATAGAGAGCCTTTGTGGGTGAGAATCCACACCAATGTTTGAACCTTTATTTAGAAAGTAAGTGTGGAAATTCCATCAGAACAATAAGTTGAGAGAATGATACTTCTTTTCTTGGATATGTTTCATGTGTTACCTTTTCTTTAGGATCTGAACACCTGAGTATTAGCTGGCTAGAAATTGTCTTCATGTACGGTTTGAATAGATTTGACTACTGAGCAATCGAAGCATGGTTGCTGCCAATTGAAATGCTAATTCCGTGGCTATATTTTGTTAAAATATATGAAAGTTAATTTCACCTGTTTATTTTTACATGTTTTAAATGTGGCTACTAGAAAATTTAAAATTCCATGTGTAGCTCACTTTATCTTTCTATTGACCTGTGTTGATCTAATCTTGCACTGGACTACAGTAGGCATACATTTGGACTCTTTCTGACTACCTCTGTGTGGAAAACCATCACAGTTTCTATAGATTTATCTCTCCTGAGCTATTAGCCAGGAAATTTTACAGGAGTTTCTAGAAATCTGACATGAGGAAAGATCGCCAGAGGATAGGAATCTATAAAGTGTAAGCCTTCAAAACAAATCTTGACATTAAGATATTCTGGACGACATTGGGCCTTCAGTGGCAGCTTTTGTATTGTTAATCTAGCAGGAACTCTAGTGTATTTATGTTTAATGGATCTGGTTTTCATTTTGGGTTTTTTATTTTTTTTGTTATTTGCATTTAGCCTAATGTTGGTACTTTGTAATATTCATTGATACTTTTGAGTCCCTGGAAACGTACAGAATATGGAAAGAACAAAGATTTTGGAGTCACACAGACCTAGATAGGAATTACTAGCTGTGTAAACTAAATTATTTAACAGGTCTCATGCTCAGTTTCCTTATTTGTAAAGTAGTACGCACATACAACTACTGTGCTTGGTTCTTGTGAAAATTAAATACGGCAATGTTTTCAAGTATTTAGTGAAGTGCCAGGCCCATATTAGGTGCACCCCGTATTCTTTGGGTCAGAAAGATATGAAGGGTAGCCAGGGAACACTGTTTACCAAGGACTTCTTTTCATATTCATATGAAGATATATACCTAAAACAAACTCTCTCTCTCCATCCATATATATATATATATATGTATATATATACTTTTTTTGTTTTTTGGAAAGCTTTGCCTGTGTGACTATTGGAGAAATGTGGCTGTGCCTAATTTATCCAGTATTTGTGCTACAGGTTTGTCAGGCTTCATGTTTTAGCCCAGTACTGTTACTAATAGTATCTCTGATGACTAGGAGTCCTTTCCTTTCATTGGAAAATTGTAATTTGTGTATATTTCCCAAAGAAGCTCATGGCATATTTATAGATTTATATTTTTATTGAGGTATTACTGAGACACGACAAACTGCACCTAATGTGTACAATGTGATACATTTTGACATACGTATACACCCATGAAACCATCACTCCAATTAAGATAATGAACCTATCCATCACACAATAGTTTTCTCATGCCCCTTCATGATGCATCCCTGCTGCCCCTCCTGGCACTCAGCAGAGGCACATTTCTATGTAATATGTCTCTTTGAGTATCATCGAGGTCTTTTTTTGGGGGAGATACTTAGCTGTCATGTAGTTTAAGGTAACTTTAGCATAACTATAGTTAAAAACATAAAGGTGGGAATCTTGAATTGAAAGTAGTTTTTCCTTCCGCTCTACATCTTAAACTAAAGGCCTTTAAAAAGTAAAGCTTTCCATCTAGAAGTAGTACATGAAACTACTAAAGGACTTGAAGTTTCTCTGTGTAATCATTTCAAAACAACAGTTTTTTTCAGCCACCAAAAGGATGCAGTCTTGACATATAAATAGAAAACAGATTGAGATTTTGGCTGATACTACTATACTGGTTTAAATGTTGGTTCAGTCAACTTCAGGCTTAGATTACAAGATTTGCAAATTAAAGGAAAACCAAAAGGGAAAGAACATCTGCATAGATTCTGCCTTTGTGGAATTCCATAAGGCAGACTTACTCTACTTCTGGTGGAGCAGGTCATGTGCACAGCCTTGAGAAGAGATCATTGTTGCATTGTGATAATCCTAAAGACAAAATTGATAATGAAAATGAAGTAATTCATTATGGAGAACCATGCCATTTTCCATATCAAGTATTATTCCACGATTTTTTGGGGAAAATATTGTGTTGATGTAGCTATATGGTATGGTATTTAGATAGAATAAAATCTTGCTCAATCTCACTAGTATGTTACTTGATGATTTTCTTGAATCAAAGTATTGGGATTTGAGAAAGGTTATTTGCTTTAACTAAGACTTAAATATGTTTTAATCAAAGACGATGGTCAGTACAATTGACAGTAAATTAGTACACACCTCAGTGACATGTAAGGAATTCTTGCTTGCTACTGGGTATATCATGTCTTGTGTGTATGACTTTTAAAAAAAATGTTTGCTGTAGATTATCTATGATGCTACCTCAAAGAAATGCTTTATTTAAATTTTTTTTTTTAAGAGGAACTTTGCATTCTTTCAAAAAATATTTGTGGGTACCTACTACATTTCAGCTACAATTTAAAGTATCTGAAAATTCAGTAGTGATCCAAGGCAATGGTTTCTAACTGGGGTGGAGAAAGTAGGGGTGATTTTGATCCCCAGTGGACATTTGGCAGTGTCTGGGGACGTTTTTCGGTTCTCACATCTTGGGATGGGGAGGTGCTAGTTATATAATGTAGAGTCAAGGGTGCTGCTAAACATCCTGTAATGTACTGATCAGCCCCCAAAACAAAGAATTATCCAACGTCTAATGTCAGTAGGGCCAAGGGTGAGAAACTTGGATCTAAGGTGACAAAAATCTATGCACTGATTGAGCTGACATTCTAGCATGGAGAGCAACAAGTAAGTAAAATATACAGTATGGCGACAAGTGATATGTAAAAAATACTAAGGAAGGTGGTTAGATAATGTTGGACAGGGCAATGTTATGTGTTAGTGGTGGACACTTGGACAATACTATGCTCTTTGGAGCTATAGGGAAAAGTGCTGATGTGAACATTTGTGTACATGTGTCCATTTTTGGTGTACATTTTGTTTGATATTTATACCTAGGAGAGGAATTTGTAGGTCGTAAGTTATGCTTTGTTAGATATTTTCTAACAGTTTTCTAAAGTGGTTATACCAATTTACCGTCCTACCTGAGTACCTGAGGCTTCCAGTTGCAGCACTTGTGAAAAGTTGACGTTGATAGTCTTTATTTTAGCCATTCTGGTGGGTATGCATTGGTATCTCACATGGTTTTCATGTGCATTTTACTGATAACTAGTGAATTTAAATACCTGTACATAGGTTTGTTGGCTGTTTCAATATTCTTTGAAGTGTGTGTCCAAGTCTCTTGTTTGTTTTTCTTTCACATTATGTTTTTTTCTTATTCATTTGTTGGAGTCCTTTTAATGTGAGCCCTCCATCTATGCTTTTATGATTTTTGCCTTCTATATCCTGTTTACCTCAAGGTTATGAAGCTGATTCCAAAATATGTCTGGTTTTCAACATAGACGTACAAGAATAGAGTTTTGAAGAATAAAGTTGGTAGGGTTACAATTCTTAATATTGACTTATGAAGCAACAATAAATAAGTCACATTAGCATAAGGAGACACCATTAGATTAGGGAATACATAGAGAATACAGAAACAGATTCCCATATCTTTATAATAAAGATGGCACTGTAGTTCAAAGGGGATGCATACATGGTTCTGGGTAATTTAGATATTCATATAGAAAATGAAGAAACTTGTCCCTTATCTCATATCATGCAAAAATCAACTTAAGATGTGAGAGAAAAACAACAATATTTTGAACATAAAATATTTTTAGAACTTTAAGGTAGGCAGATATTCCCCAAGTAGAACATAATATGTACTGACCATAAATGAAAAGATTTGTATTCGTTTGATTTCAATGTTATATAGAAAACTGTTTCATTTGGTGATATATCACTTATATATGACAGCCTATAATGTAAATACAATGAAAAGCTAGGATTTTATTATTTCATGAATCTCTATTTTATGTCAGTTTTTAGAATTATCATATAATCAGAACCATATAGTAATTGAGCTTCATTTTCTATGTTGATGCTACCGTGGGTCCTACAAGGTTGCCTTAAAAAATTGGGATTTGAAATCTTGGGTTTGCTTTTTGCTCCATTTTTGGTCATTTAAAAAATTCTTTGCTTCTTCATTTCTCTTCTTAGTGTTGTCATTATTGAACATCTTTATGCAGCACTTCTTTATGTTTGAGAAATGTAAATCCAAATGTAATGGTACAAAACATGATATTGTTACACAAGTCCAGTTGGAAATCTTCCCTGAAAGATAGCAGAATTTCTTCAAGCCATCCAGATCATGAGACATAAAAAAGGACAAATAGCAAGTCCTGAATAGCAACTTGGTGGGAAAGGTCATGCTAAGTGAAATGGTAGAGGAAAATTAATTTTTTTTAAATGCTATAATATCTTGGGTTTTTTATTTTGTTCTATATAGTACAGAAGACTATAATTTTCTTATTTCTATGTATAAGGCTGTTACTTGTACCTTAGGATACAGAGGACCAAATACTTGAAAATAATTTAAAAAGATATAGAAAAACTGCTTTTGGATTTATATTTTGCTGAAAAACTTGAAAAAATCACCGGCAACTTTTGAATATTGTTTTATGTTTATAAACAGATTATTATTTTAAAAATAAGTTGTCTGGCCTCAATAAGATAGTGTCACAATAAATAGCGTGTCCTAGAGGCAAGGTCTTATTTTTGTCTTTTTAAATTTTTTGAATGTATTATGTCTTAGTGTTAACTGATTTTTTCCTTTGTTACAACCAATTGTTATAAGTGTTTTTTCTTAGCATTCAAGTAATTTTATTAATATCTTGTTTTTCAAAAACAGTATCCAAAGAAAGTCCAGTTTCTGTGAGATAACTGGCGTATTAATTAGAGCCTTCTGGTGTGGGTGTGGGTGTGGGTGAATGTGCTTGTGGAGAGGAGTGAAGACGGGCTCAGAACAAGAGACAGTATGTTGGGTGTACCTTTGGAGGTCTTTTTTTTTTCCTTGAAATTTATAAATGCTTAAGTGTGATATATTTAGGTTTTATCACTTATTTAAATGTAACACTTCACATTGTTCTGTGAGAACATGAAATATAGTAAATTTGTTGTAAAGCATCATTTTCTATTTTATTTTAAACTATTTTCTCATTAGTCTTCTTCATTTTCTTAAATTTTTCAAAGAACACATTCTGAATGCATCTGTGTCAGTTTTGTCCATGTACCTTTCTCAAACAAGGAAATCAAACTGAAGTTTATGATGACCAGAGAGCTTGATGAAAACAGCTGCAGCGCATACTTGCATGTTTCTCTTGTCAAATGAAGCAGCAATATAGAAAAAATGATAGCGCACCCCCTCTCCCCCTTTAATGACAAAACTGCTGCAATTGGGGCCGTTTTAAATTATTAAACACTGTAAACGCCATAACGTTAATTATAAGAGGAACAAACTCTACAAAGATAAATGTGTTTTCAATATGATTCTTAGGGAGGGTACAGTAGAAACCAGTGAATAGAGAGGAAATTTATTTCTGGCAGGACTCTAGACATGGAACTGTGGCTGAACTTTTTACCCTAATTACCTCCTGCTAATGCCTGCAGCGGTCTGGAATCAAAGTGGTGCTTCAGGCCCTGGAAATTCTCTGATGTGGCAAACGTTTGTTGTGTGAGGAGGGTTTCTTAAGAAAAAGCAGAATATTGTGACAGGATTTTAAAAAAATTTCTCAGTTACCACCCACCTCACTTGTTGCCTACAAAAATAGAGTAATTGTTTGCATCTGTGTGTGCTTTTTCCCCCTAAGAAATAACTGTTATAAATCAATGTGACATAGATCCAGTGAACTGAGGCTTGCCCGAGGTAGGCTTGTGTGCTTTTTTTTAAAGTTTCTTCTTTATTTTAAAATCTAGGTTCGAAATGTAAGGAAGTTATTTTTGGTGAGCAAGAAGAAACATTCTGCCCATTTCTTAGGCGAATTTGGATCTTAGAGTATGCTTTTCAAAATGAAGTCTAACCACTTTTGTAGAGTCAAACTGATAACTATTAAATTGCTTAATCCTGGAAGTTGAAATGGGAATTTCCAGGTTCCTATTTTAGCTCTACATTCGACTGGGACTAGAAGCTTACTAGAAACATTTCCCTTTAATTTTGGTGAAACTTTACATCATTCCACTTATCTGTCATAAAATTTCTGGCTTGTACACGTTTTGAAATAAAAAGAATAAGTTTTTTTTTTTTTTTAAAGCTACATGCTTTTTATCCTTTGCTTTTAAAATCAGTGTTTCTTTACTGTGCATAGGATAAATACATTGCTTGCATTTTATACATTCTAAGACAATCCAAATTTCAATTAGTCTGCCCTTGTTTTATATGAATGTCTGTGCTGACTTGTATCTCTAGCTGCAGCCGTCTACCAATCTTTTTAAGTACCATTTAGCTAATTCTTGAAAAACACTAATTGTGCTGGTTTGGAATGCAAATGAATTCATGGTTTCATTTGGGTAGAAATTTATTTTATTTATTTATTTTTTAAAATTTATTTTACTTAGGTGTTGTATAGAAATACTTTTAATTTTTAAAGGTAGTATGTTACCAGTTTTTTTGATTCTGGACAATAAAGAGAATTTTTATTCCTCATACTCATAATGAAATCTAAAATTTATTATAAGGTTGTGTCAGAAATTCACATGTTGATGTGGTTTCAAATTACTCCACTATAACCTTAGTATTTTGCATTGTGTGTAGTTATATTTTTGCATTGCATCCATGACCATTCATATATTGGTTTTATTTGTGAATTGTGAATGGGAGTTATTTCTTTGAATTACCAAATGTCAAAATTGTGTTACAAATAATTTAATTTTGTTCTGTACCGGTGTTTATAAAACCTTTTTGATCAGTGGAAGGCAATTATACATTTTCACTTCTAGTCTATTGTTTCACAGTTATGATTGTCCACGTTGGATGTAATATATGCATTTCACAACTTTTGTTCTGTTCTTTGTTTGATTCCCTTTGACCCCTGTCCCCCATTCCACCTACCTTTACAAGAGCAGGCAAATATGAAAAACATTTTTCTTCTAACTACTATGAAACGTAATCTTTTAAGGTAATAATACTGTTAAAACTGGAAAACGAGTTGTATTTTAACCATATCTATAGGCATTTTGTGCTGTTTCAATTTAATTTATACTTCACTATAAAATAACTTTGCATATTATTATGAGAAGTATTTAAAGTCTCATCTGCTTTTTTTCCCCCTACACCTGATACCACAGGGGGAAAAATGACAATGATGTGCTTTTATCACATATTATGGACTGTAAAAACATTTAGCCAAAATGGGTATAAATATTCCTCCCAACTTTGAAACAAATATACTCTATGGGGTACAAATGATTTTTTTGTACTTTAATAAGTCAGATTAGAGGCATTGATATATTTAGTGTCCTCTTAAAAAATATGAGCAAATGCTCAGATTTTATGTTTTCATTTTAAGTATTGAGAAGATTTTTCACATATCTCTTTCTAAAACTTCTCTTGGTACATTTTGATATTCCTTGATTTTGAGAAGTAGATTTCATGTAATTTTTTAACTTTAGCTTTTCTCCATTTCTCAGTGTGTCTCAAATACTGTGATGAACTGTAGGTTTCTTTGACATGTATAAGTTGGTTTGTATTGTTTTATATGTATACTCAAACTATGCACATTGATAAAGTTGTAGGGTAACACTGGAATAATAAACATGTGTGTTTTTGCACAGTATAGTGTATTTGGCCTCTGTGCTTGCTTGGCAGAAGTAAGTGTAATTAACATCTTTTTAGTGAATTGAGCCTGACTTTTGTGTTCTCATTTCAAATATCCCATGTTTTTCAGTTAAACTATAGTTTAACACATGTGTTGATATGCAAAATAATTCTGTATGTACTTTGTTTATCATAACAGATAAGCAATTATAAAGTAGCTTGCTTTTTAGGGAAATAAATCCAAGCAAAATTTTGGTTTGTTTTGTTGAAGCGTTATTGTTTCTGCCATAAACAACACATAAATTTTTTAAATGTATTCTTTTACTATTTGGAGTTTCTTTATAATAAATATCATAACTGAAAATTAACTTATGTGTTTTTTTGGGAACTTCATAATTTATTTATTAATCATTAAGCAAAACTTTAACTTTTAACTTGTTTTTTTTGCCTCTGTTCTATATTCCTCTGTTAGTTTTTCTTATTTTGTAAGGAAGAAATACATGCAAAGGAAAAATTGTTCATGCAAAGGAAAAATATAGGAGGTTACTGCAGAAGTTTCAAATAGACTCACTAAATTCATGTCTTCCAAAATTATAAAATAGTGAACAATTTATTAATATTTCTGCTAGTATCAAAAACTCATTTTTATTTTACATGGGGAATTATAAAGTGAGATTTTAGTATCCTGAATTATTAATTTAAAAGAATACAGTATAACAGTAGCACTATAATTTTGGCTAACTATAATATGTATCATGTAAATATAGAGGCAGATAAGTTTTTTTGTTTTAAAGGTGTTTTTTTTTAATTGGGGAAGGGGAACAGGACTTTATTGGGGAACAGTGTGTACTTCCAGGATTTTTTCCAAGTCAAGTTGTTGTCCTTTCAATCATAGTTGTGGAGGGTGCAGCTCAGCTCCAGGTCCAGTTGCCATTTTCTAGTTGCAGAGGGCACAGCCCACCATCCTTTGCGGGAGTCGAACCGGCAACCTTGTGGTTGCAGAGAATGCTCTCCAACTGATTGAGCCATCCGGGAGCTCAGTGGCAGCTCAGCTCAAGGTGCCATGTTCAATCTTAGTTGCAGGGGGCAGAGCCCACCATCCCTTGTGGGAGTCAAGGAATTGAACCGGCAGCCTTGTGGTTGAGAGCCCACTGGCCCATGTGGGAATCGAACCAGCAGCCTTCAGCGTTAGGAGCACGGAGCTCCAATCGCCTGAGCCACTGGGCCGGCCCATAAGTTTTGTTTTTGATTTTTTGGAAACCTGATGCTAATGAATGCAAGGTTGCAGCTTTCAATATTATCATTGTTCTGTGTTTAAAATCACTTAAGTGAATAAATATCAGCAACCTAAAATATTAAATATTCAATATTTGAAAACATTGCTTTTCATAGAAATATTTTCCCATGATGCTTTATTGCTGAATATTAAAAAAAATTGTGAGGAATAAAACAAATACTAAAGAGAAGCTGTCCTCTATAAAATTTTGTCTGTTTCACATAGTCATTGTAAGTGTTAAATGCAATAATGTCCTTATAACAATGGCTGGTATTTATCAGGTACTCAATAATCAAAATTACAGAGCTGCCACTGAGCTGAGACTTATTAACAGAAAAGTGAGATTCATTAAAGGTAGAATGTCAAACATTTTAATATCTTTATTTCAGAAATGGAATTTTGCCAAATATCTCTCTGTTGAATTCATTTATTCCTTTTCTTTATTTTTTAAGTACACTTAATTTTTTTTTTAACAGTTTTAGGTTCACAGCAAATTTTAGCAGAAGATACAAAGATTTTCCCATTTATACCCTCTTCCCCCACACGTACATAGCCTACCCCATTATCAATATCAGACACCAGACTGGTGATTTCTTATACTTGATGAACCTAAATTGATACTTCATTGTTACTTGAAGTCCATAGTTTAAATTAGGTTTTACTCTTGGTATACATTCCATGGGTTTGGACAAATTTGTAAAGACATGTATCCACCATTATAGTGTCATATAAAGAAGTTAATTGATAACAGGTAGTTAATGTTGACTAATTCTTTTCTTCTTGATTCTTAAACAGTGCTATATTCAATGAACAACAATAAACATGTTTATTCTTAACGCATTCGTTTAACAAATAGTACTATATTGAATATACAACAATAAACAAGATGTCATCTCAGTCCTCCAGAAGCTTATATTTCTTTTGAATGAAAGGGCTTGTATGAGGTGTGACAATTAAGTTCGTGAACTCATCCTAGAAAAAGCACTGCATACCTCATTGCTGAATATCACTACAGTCACCTTCAAACTACTCCCCTTGGGAAGCTATGCACTGATGCCAGTGCCTAGTCCACCCTTCAAAGCAATTTTGGAACTCTTTTTCTGGAATGGCCATCAGAGCTGTCATATTACCCTTGATGTCCTGAATGTCATCAGAATGTCTGCCTTTCAATATTTCCTTTATCTTCAGGTAAAGAAATAAGTCATTTGGGGCCAGATCAGGTGAGTAGGGAGGGTGTTCCAGTATAGCTCTTTGTTTATTTGCTAAAAACTCCCTCACAGACAGTGCTGTGTGAGCTGGTTCATTGTCATGATGCAAGAGACATGAATTGTTGGTGAAAAGTTTAGGTTGTTTTCGTCTAACTTTTTCATGCAGCCTTTTCAGCACTTGCAAATAGTAAACTTGTTTAACTCTTTGTCCAGTTGGTACAAATTCATAATGAATAATCCCTCTGATATCAAAAAAGTTAGCAACATTGTTTTGACTCTTGATTTGGACTGACCGAACTTTTTTGGTCATGGAGAATTGGCTGACTTCCATTGTGCACTTTGACATTTTGTTTCAGGGTCGTACTGGTACACCCATGTTTCATCACCAGTGATAACACGGCCCAAAACATCGTCTTGCCTCTCCAAAAGGTCTTGGCAAACTTCGACTCTCCTTTGCTTTTGTTCATCGGTGAGCTCTTTCAGGAGCATTTTTGGCACACACCTTTCTCATATCAAGATTTCCAGTTAAGATTTATCTGTTTCTCTTTCGATGTTTACTTGGTCTGCTGTGCTTCTCACAGTCAGCCAATAGTTTTGACACACAATTCGACAAATTTTTACAATGTTTTTGTCAGTTCTGCTCATTACTGGCCGCCCTGACCTCTCTTCATCAGTGATGCGTTCTCTCTCCTCAGAAGAACATTTAATCCATTTGTACAGTGCGGTTTTCTTCATGGCATTATATCCGTAAACTTGGACTAACATGTTCCTGATTTCACTTCCACTCTTGCCAAGTTTAATAAGAAATGTAATGTTTGTTCGTTGCTCTAATTCAAGCTCAGACATTCTCGCGATGGCACACAAAACATGCAACAACAATGATGAATGCCACTCAGCAAGACACCGCCACATGTTGACAGGAACATAGCTGTGAGACACTGATATACCAAAAATCAAGCTATTTGTACAGTGTTGCCAATGTAAGCGCACGCCGACAAGTTTGCGAACTTAATTGTCAGACCTCATAAGTCTATGAAATGTACGCATGACATTAACTAGATTTGTTTAGTCTGTTTGCATTTTTCATTTAGAATGCTTTAATATATTCAAATGATTAAAAAATATGGAAAAATATTCTTAGAGGATTAGTGTACAGTTCTTTTCCCTATTTGTTAGAATAAACTCATTGTATGTTTTAAATTCTATTGTCATTGTCCTTGGAAATGTTGGTATTATTAATATGGATAATTAATGTGATTTACAAATCTCACTTGTATATTATTATGAATTGTCATATATTATTTTTAGAGTTATATCCTGGTAATAAAATGTTTTCTATGTTAGAGTTTTAGTTATAATAACCTCGACATTGTTATATACTACTTCATGTTAGATCAGGTTATGTAGAAAAGTAATTAAAATGTTTCACTTGTACTTCATTAGTCTAATTAAAACCAGTTGAGAAGTTTTAAAATGTTTGAATTCGCATTGGTATTTGTTGATGTATTTATTTGGGGTAGTAGGGCAGATTTCTGGATTTTTAATTTAGGAGAGATATTTGACAGGCCAATAGACTTGTACTTTGTGTTATTGGGAAATGAGACTTGATAATTTCTTGGAGACTTAGAAGATTTAGCTCTATTTTCGAATGATTGCACTTTAACTCCATTTTCCTTTTTAAAAAATTACTTATTTTTTTCAGTTACAGTTAACAGTCAGTATTATTTTATATTAGTTTCAGGTGTACAGTATAGTGGTTAGACATTTATATAATTTATGCAGTGATTCCCCCAACTTGTTTTCCTTTTATCTACGTAGTAGAAATGTTCCCTTTCTTAGCAGAGGTCAGAAAAGTTGACCTATTTAGATTTGAATGGTGAAACTCATTAGTAGGTATACGTATTTAATAAATAAGTGTAACAAAGATGGCAAGCTAGCTGTTCCAAACATTCATAACTTCATTTAATTCCTTTTGTATTCAGCAGATTACTATACCTACTATTTCACTAGAACTTTAATCCAATCTAATTAAAATTGCCTTAGATTCTTTCTTCTCTGTTTCTAAACTTACCTATGCCTATATTAGATAGGAATATCTACTTTTGTGTAATGGATCTGCTCACCTAACATTTCTGCAGGAGACATGACTGGCAAATATTGTTCTTTCTTGAGTATGTTCAATCTTTAAAAAAATATGACTATTTAAATACGTGTTTCAAAATATATGAATTTTAAAAATGAAGCAATATTATAACTGAAAGGGAAATAGAGAAATCAACAATTAAAGTTAGTTAACATTCTTCTTTTAGTAACTGATGGAATAAGTAGATAGGATATCAGTCAGGCTGTAGAAGACATGACTACAATATCAATGGACTGAACTCATTTTGATAGAACGCCATATCCACATACTTTTAAGTGCACATAGAACATTCACCAAGACTGGTCATATGCTGGACAATAAAGCAAGGCTCAATTATAGAGTATATTTTATAACAGCAATGTAATTTAATTAGAAATCAATAGCAAATATCTCTGTAAAATTTGTACAATGTTTGGAAATTAAACTATGGATCAAGCAGAAATCATGAGAAAATAGAACAGAATTTAAATGGAATGATTAAAAAAAAACCCAGCATATAAAAAATTTGGGATGTTGTGAAAGCAGGAACAGAGGGATAGCTATAACATTAAGTGCTCACATTAGAAAAGATGAAAGGTTTAAACCTTTCACCTAAAATAAGTAAAAGGAAGAAAATAATAAGGGAAATCAGTGAAAGAAAACATAACATCAGTTAAGCCAAAAGCTAGTTCTTTGAAAACACAATAAAAGTGATAACCCTTTAGTGAGACTGATCAAGAAAAGCAGAAGAAACAAATTACCAATATCAAGAATGAATGAAGAGGCATTACTACAGATCTTATGGTCATTAGAGAATAATAAGCAATCTTATGAATAACTTTATTTTTGAAAACTTATATAAGATGGAAAAATGTACAACCTAACTCAGGAAAAGTTATTGGTAAGTGAAGAAAAATCAGTAGAATACTATTGCTATGGAGCAGTTGATTTTTAAATAATTTAATAAACTAATTTCTCTATGAAGGAAGAGCACAAAACAAATACAAGAACTGAGGGAAGACGGGTTGAGATAGTAGGAGAGATATTACCTATGGGAAGAAATGGATGGGAAAAACCCCACAAATATGTTGCAGAATTGAATAAGTTGGAAGATACAGAAGGGAGAATAGATAGAAAACTGAAAAAAAATTGAGAAATTGAGCCAAGTGGGAAGAAAATTAGAGCATCTGCGTAGTTCCCAAATAAGAGAGGGAAAATATTATGCAATAGAAGAAATGTCTTAAGTCAGACTGGTTAATCCCAAGATATATCACTGTAGAGTTCCTGTATTTCTGGAACTCAGGCTCACCTCATATTCCCCCACAACTGAAGCAAATACTATAAGACCTCGGAGAAAGACTGTATAAAGCAGCCCAATTACACCAGAAAAAACCCCAAAAACTATAGATCAGTAGTCAGTGAAGTTTTGTTTGCCATATAGGAAATGTTTTAAGCTTAGTGGATCATATGGTTCCTGTGGCAACTACTCAACTTAGCCATAGTAAATAAAGAAATGGGTGTGGCTGTGTTCCAATGAGACAAGCAGTGGGGCTTGGATTTGAGACATAGTTTGCTGATCTCTGCTATGCAATAAATTTTTTGAAAAATTTTCCCAGTAAAATTTTAAGTGCTGTATTTATGAATGTTTTTTTAGTGGACAAAGATTGTGTAGGCATAGTGGAAAATAGTATTATAAATATATAAATTGAAGACTTGTCTTGTTTCCTGTAACATATCTTCCATGATTTGAATTTTCATTGCCTTTGTTTTTTTACTGTGGTATATTAAACATATTTCCCTGTATTATAACTTTATATTCAATCCTTTTATAAAAATACAGCTAGTTATGTTGAAATCTCCTTAAAGGTAGAATATTTCTAACTCATCTTTATATTCTATTGCAAATAATACAAACTTATTTTTAAAAATTAATGTATGTTTTTGGTTTCCTCTTATGTAGTACTCGTAGGTCAGATGAGGATAGCTATTGAAGAACATGTAATTCTAACCCCAATTCTAACATTACCTCCTATTTTTATGTGGAGATGTTACTTACTTTTTCCTGCCTCCGCATTACCTCCGCATGCAAAGCTTCACTACTACCACTCTCTCAACTTGTGGGAGTGTTGGAAGGTTTAATTACCTAGTGTTTATTGAGAACTTTGCAGAAAAAAAAAAAGTTATTATTAACTAGGTTAATCACAAATATAGCATTTAATATGGTTAAGTTTCCATTTTCTTTGCTTTTTCTTTTTAATTACTTAATAAAAAACACAATGAACTGGCTTTTGTTCTTTAGGAGCTGAATAAGAATACCAATAATGTAATTCTATCAAAAATTTTCCTCTTATATTTAAAGGATTAGATTCAGTAACACATGTTGAAGGTTGTGCAGGTTTTTCCCATTTAAAAATAAGTGTTTCCATGCTTCTTGCAATTTGTGGTAGATTTAAAATGTCTTTGCTATTTTGTGTTTCATTTATACATGCACATTCTTGGAAAATGTCACTTTCTTGAATACTTTGTTCCGCTTTTCCTAATTTTGGTTCAATCTGTTAAATATCATGAATAAAAATAATAAAAGTCTTTGTAAAGGAAAATGGTATTAATATTTAGAATTTTCAATTCATAAAAGCCATATTTCACATTGCTTTAACGTGATGCTGATTGTATTGCATTAGAAAAAAAATTGTTTTGAAAACATTGTCCAGGATAAGAAATGGCTATGATTCTAGTAAAATACCTTAATGTAAAGAAAAAAATATTGTTTTAAAAATTAAACGTAGACTCTGAGATTAAAAATTTTAATATTTTTGATAGGGATTTATAAATTTGAGTTTAGAAGTTTAGTTTAATATTGTATTCTTTGTAACTCTTTTTTCCCCCATAAAGTATAGAAGAAAGTGTTGCATCTGTCTAATATACCATTTTTAGGTGGTGTTTAAATTTCAAAGATAAAATGTAAGGCCCGTTCACCATTCCTTCATGCATTATTAAAAAAAAAAAATGCCAACGTATACAACATCATACTAAGTGTTTACAAAAGGCCCAAGATATCTAAGTCATTTCTCATTCTCTAGATGCTAAAAACCTTTTTTTCTACATAAAGGGATTATTAATTCTTCCATGGAACGGTATAATTCATTAGTAATACTCAACTGTTTATACCTAAAAATCTTACTGAATTCTTACTCTAATTCATGCCCCTTTTAGTGGTTCATTTGGCTAGACCTCACTGTATTGTTGACTCTACTTAAATAGTAATTGTTGGATCTGAAACAGACTGCCAGAATATTTTCCCATGTTTATAACGTGTAGAGTATTATTTGTGTATAAAATAATGCTGAAGTAATATGGTTATATACATTTGGTCAAACCTTTTAACTGTATAACCTCAATTCATTAAGAACAAATTAGTGATATAACTTATAAAACTTAACATCTTTGATTTAACCTGTTTAATGCTCAGTTTTTTGGTTTTAATATTTTGTAAACTCTCTATTGTCTTAATAAAAGTTAGGATACCAACAATGTTATTGTGTTATAGAAGAACCTGAGAAATAGAAGCCAATTCAGATTTGTTTCTGAATAGTTCATATTGGTAAAATTTAAAAAAAATTATTTAAAATTGTATTAGCTTAGCATAATTGTCCATACACTACTTTATGGAAAGAAATTAATTTAATCGATTAAAATAGCAAACAGTAAATCATAACTTTAGTTACAGTGCTGAAATTTAACTTTCAAATATAGTAAGTGAAAAGGCAACCTGATGTTATTTTGAACTACTACAATGGCAGAGGGACAAACTTATATTTCCATTAAAAAAATCCTGGTGGTCTTTGTACTGAATCTAAAAAACATTGTGTGCAAATGAAGGAGAAGGGATGCATTGGTTATCTATTTCTGTTTAACAAATTAGGGCAGACTTAGGACAACTGACATTTATTATCTCATAGTTTCTATGAGTAGTCCAGGCACAGTTTAACTGGGTCCTTAGCTTAGGGTTTTACAAGGCTGCTGTCAAGGCGTCAGCCTCTTTGGGTTTTTGATCTGCAGGCTTGACTGAGGAGAATCCTCTTCTAAGCTCACTCAGGTTCATTTCTCTGCAGATTTAGGATTGAGAACTTTTGTGTACTGCGGGCTATGTGCTGTAGACCAACTGCAGTTCTTGTTACGGGGGCTTCCCCCACATGACTGCTTACTTAAACAGGCCTCCTGGAAGTCTCTAGTGACGACCTTTAGGGAGGATGGGGCCTAGTGAATTGAAGGGGGGATGAGGAGCATTTCTGAGGTACTGGAAATGTATTTTTCTATCTACCTTATGACAATTCACCATGGCATTTATCTTAGGTATATACATTTCTTCTCTACGTATGTTTACTTCAGTATATCTTTATTTAAAAATAATTATAAAACGTAAAACAACTGCTAATGACTTTTCTGTTTTTCAACGTGTGCTTTTCGACTTTGGAACTAATTGTCTGATCCATGTGACTCATTAACAGATGTGAGCGAGAGGTGTATCTTACCACTTTTTTTTTTTTTTTTTTTAAGATTTTTATTAGGGAAGGGGAACAGGACTTTATTGGGGAACAGTATGCACTTTCAGGACTTTTCTCCAAGTCAAGTTGTTGTCCTTTCAATCTTAGTTGTGGAGGGTTCTGTTCAGCTTCAAGTTGTTGTTCTTTCAGTCTTAGTTGTGGAGGATGCAACTCAGCTTGCCGTTGCTAGTTGCAGGGGGCACAGCCCACCATCCCTTGCGGGAGTCGAACCAGCAACCTTGTGGTTGAGAGGACATGCTCCAACCAACTGAGTCATCCGGGAACTCAGCGGCAGCTCAGCTCAAGGTGCCGTGTTCAATTTTAGTTGCAGGGGGCAGAGCCCACCATCCCTTGCGGGACTCAAGGAATTGAACTGGCAACCTTGTGGTTGAGAGCCCTCACTCCAACCAACAGCTGAGCCATCCAGGAGGCAGCTCAGCTCAAGGTGCCATGTTCAATCTTAGTTGCGGGGGGCAGAGCCCACCATCCCTTGTGGGACTCGAGGAGTTGAACTGGCAACCTTGTGGTTGAGAGTCCACTGGCCCATGTGGGAATCGAACCGGCAGCCTTCGGAGTTAGGAGCACGGAGCTCTAACCGCCTGAGCCATCGGGCCAGCCCTATCTTACCACTTTTTAATCACAGATCTTTGGATAATCATTGGCTAATCACCTTTTAAAACAGGAGATTTTTTGATTGCAAGGGAATTTCAGGTTTTTGGTAGTGGACACCATGTTGCATTTGGTAAGTTCATTAGGAAACTTGTAATCATTGATCAAATAAGGATACTACTTCATATGTATCGTATGTAGTGGTATGGGGTCCTATTACTCTGGTGTGAACTTCTCAGGCCAAGATACTATACTGCCGGCCTGCATGACAATAGAAAGTAGAAAGTGTGTTAAAACAAATTTTCTCAACTTTCTGTTTCGTTCCAAGCCCTTTCCCTCTATTCCCCAATATTCCACACACTCTGGAATTTGATCCTCTGTGACACCTCCACTTTAGTGTTCTCTTGCTCTTATTCCTACACTCATAGTCACACTGCCATTGTATACTTGTGACCATCATGGCAGATTGTGCACTGTTTACAGGTTTCTGTCACCTCTGATTCTCTCTCTAATCCTCATATGATTCTCTGGGCAGTGCAACATATCCTTTCATCCCCCGCACTTATCATTTTTCCCTACTGTATATTTCTTATTCATATTATTCATCAATTCCTACCATTTGATTTATTTCACTTATTTATCTGTTTCTGTTTGTCTTCACCTACTAGAATAAGCTCAACGAGGGAAAGAGTTTGGCCTGTTTCGTTCAGAGTGTACAGCACAGAAAAAACTCTAAATTTATCAAATGAATAAATTAATGGAAAGGTAAAAGGCAATAATTCTGTCATTCTGAGGATAAAACCTAATTTTTGACTTTGGTTTTTGTTCATTGTTTGCTTGCATATTACGCTACAGTTTTATTGCTCTTATTTATTTAATCATTTTAGATTTGTAATATATAAAGTATTAGGATATACCATCATCACCTATAATCTGATACTTGAATAGCGAGGTGTGATAAAAAATATGGTGAATGTTTAAATTAAAATTTATTACAGCCTTTCCATTGTGATCAACAAATATGGTGAGTGCTGCTGCCAAGTGCCATCCAACAGAAAGGCAGGGATCTTCAATACAGGAAGCTGCGTGTCAAACCTGAGTAACAGTGTGTGACAACTTTCAACTTGTTTGGTGCAGTCAGTTGAGTGTGAGCTACGGTTGAGATAAGGTGTGTTTTAAAGTGTGCTGTAAATAATCCTCCATCATGACAACGCTCCGTGTCACACATTGCTCCTGCTATGGCAATTTCTGTCAAATAAAAGCATTATGGTGTGTCCTCATCCACCTATTCACCATATCTGGCACCATGCAACTTTGGGCTTTTCCCCAAAGTCAAAATGAATGTAAAAGAAAAATGTTTTGAATCAGTTTCAGGACATTGAAGTAGCCATAACAGCACAACTAAAGACATTCACAAAAGAGGACTTCCAGAACTGCTTCAGAAAGTGGCAAGAATGATAGGATGTGTGTTTGAAGTGAGGGGGCGTATTTTGAGGGGAATTAATGGCAGTGTGTCTTTTACTGTAATACATTTTTTAAGTTAAACATTCACCATATTGTTTGATCACACCTTGTAGTTTTTTTTTTTAAAGTGCCATAGTGTGTCTTTCTATGAGTACAATTTTATACTTTATGCCAATATATAAATTGCATGCCCTTGCATTTGATATTTCTTCTAGTCTAACTAGGGGGAGGGCCTGTGTAGTGAAGAGCATGGCCTTTTAAGACCGCCAACCTATCATGGAATAGTAACTGGGACATTTCTTATTAAATCGATCATGGCTGGTAGATCCTTTAATTGAGCTGATGGGTAAAATATCATGAGACTTCAAAGGAAGAAGAAAGTATTTTAAGCTGGAAGGATATCATTGTAGTCAATCTGAAAATTTGTTGAGATTTAGATGTCTGAAGATAGGGATGGAATAGAACTAAGTAGATAGAGGACCAGGAGTTAAAAAGTCACTAATGGTAAATGGGTAAGAGTACAAATTGTATAAAAGAATGGAAACTAAATTTTGAATTGCACTCACTGATCTTTTTACTGTCTCCATGCATAAGCCTTTTCCAGAATGACTATAGTTGCAACTTCATTCCTTTTTAAGGCCAAACAATATTACATTGTATGTGTGTACTACAATTTGTTATGCATTCATTAGTTGAAGGAGATATGGGTTGTTTCCACTTTGTGATTATTAAATAATGCTGATATGAATGTTTATGTATATGTTTATGTGTAGACATGTTTTTATTTATTTTATTATATTTTAATAATTAAAGTATATTACGGTGACAATTGTTAGTAAAGTTACATAGATTTCAGGTGTACCATTCTGTATTACATCATCTATAAATCCCATTGTGTGTTCACCACCCAGAGTCAGTTCTCCTTCCATCACCATGTATTTGACGTTTTTATTTCTTGTGGGTATGCACCTACGAGTGGAATTACTGGGCCATATGGTAATTCTATGTGTAGCTTTTTGAGCATCCACTAACCTGTTTTCTACAGTGGCTGCACCATTTACATTCTCACCAGCAATGGACCAGGCTTGTACTTTCTCCACATCCTTGCTGACACTGGATCTTTTTTAGTTGTTTTATTATGATCAGCCTAGTGCGTGTGAAGTGTGTTTCATTGTGGTTTTGATTTGCATTTCTCTAATGACTAATGATGTTGAGCATCTTTTCATGTGCTTGTTGGTCATTTTTATATATTCTTTGGAGAAATGTTTATTCAAATCCATTGCCCATTTTTCTTTTAATTGGGTTGTTTGTCTTGTTGAATAGTAAGAGTTCTCAATATATTCTGGATCTGATATTTGATTTGAAAATATTTTCTTGTATTTTTTAGGTTGTCTTTTCCCTTTTTTGACAATGCCCTTTGATGTACAAAAGTTTTAAATATTGATGTAATTAAATTTATCTATTTTTTCTTTTGTTATTTGTGCTTTTGGTGTCATATCTAAGGGTATTGCCAAATCCAAGATCATGAAGATTTACCTTTATATTTTTTCTAAGATTTTTATAGTTTTGGCTCTTATATTTAAGTCTTTAGAAATATTTTGAGTTAATATTTGTGTAGGATATAAGATAGGAATCCAGCTTCATTCTATTGCACATGGACATCCAGATTTCCCAGAACCATTTCTTGAATTGTACTATTCTTTTCTCATTTAATGGAGTAGGTACCTTTTTCAAGAATTAATTGATAACAGATATGTAGTTTTATTTCTGGACTCTGAATTCTATTCTGTTGATTTATTTGTGTATATGTCAGTATCATAGTGTTTTGATTAGTGTAGCTTTGTTGCAAATTTTGAAATCGAGAAATGTGAGTCCAATGATTTATTAAAATTATTGTTCCTTTTAAATATTGTTTGTCTGTTTGGGGTTCTTTGCAGTTCCATTTGCTTTTTGGTTGGCTTTTCACTGCTGCAAAAAAGGCTGTTGGAATTTTGATAGAGATTGCATTACTATCGTAAATGGAATTGGTTTCTTAATTTCTCTTTTGGATTGATAATTGCTGGTTTATACATGTTGATCTTATATCCTATAACTTTCCTGAATTTATCAGTTTTAGCATTCTTTTGTGGATTCTTAGGAATTTTTTTTTATATAGGATCATGTTGTCTGTGAATAGAGAGAGTTTTACTTCTTTTCCAATTTAGAAGCTTTTCATTTCTTTTTCTTACCCAATTGCTTTGGCTAGATCGTTCAATACAATGTTGAATAGCAGTGTTGCAAGTGGGCCTCCTTTTGTAATTCCTGATCTCGGGGAAAACAGTCAGTCTTTTGCCATTGAGTATAATGTTAGTTGTGGGTGTTTCATAAATGCCTTTTATCATATTTGGAAATTCCCTTCTATTGCTAGTTTTCTGTGTGTTTTTATCATGAAAGGATACTGAATTTTGGCAAATGCTTTTTCTGTATCAGTTGAGATAATCGTATGGTTTTCCCCTTTTAGTTTGTTAATGTAGTGTCAATTGTTTTTGAGTTTATTATTTAATTCCACATGTTTTTGACCTGGTGATCGTTTAAGAGGTTATTGTTTAATTCCACTTATTTGTATATTTCCAATTTTTCTTCTGTTTTTTTTTTTTTTTGCTTTATAATTTCATCCCACGTTGGTTAGAAAGATTGTTTTCATTGTTTTTAAATGTATTGAGACTTGTTTTGTAGTTCGCGTATCCTGTAGAATGTTCCATGTGCACTTCAGAGGAACGTGTATTCTGCTTTTGTTGGATGGAGTCTTCTACAAATTGGTTAAGTTTAGTTGATTTACAGTGTTGATCATAAGCTGTTCTAATTTTTCTTCATTCTTTTTTCATTCTACTCCTCTGATGTATAATTTCAGTTGTGTTATTTTCTTGTGGCACTGTTTAGTGTACACTAGAGTACAAAGTAAAAGCTCGTTTCATGTCTGCATATTTTAGTATAATACGCGTCCTTTCTCTTATGGGGCATGCATACTGCTGATGTGATGGAGAGCTTTTTCATCAGCCTACCCATGAGGAAAATTAAGATTGTCTTGCTATGTCCCAGGGAAATGGTCAAGGCTTTTAAAAAGAGAGAAAATAGAGAACAAAAGGGTATTTCAGGCATATACACAGCTATGTTATTGGCAAATAGCATGACTCCTTTATGAATATGTGAGTTTCTGAAAACTATTTTAAAGACTTATCTTTTTCTATCAGGCATTGAATAAGAGGTTTTTTCCCCCCCACATATAAATAGAGTTTTTAGTTCTGTCAAGTCTTGTTGGGTCGATTCTTAATTGAGCCTTCATAGCATTTGTTTTGTCTACTTCTATTGAAGGCTTTCTGCAGGAAGAATCTCAGTGGTGACATTGTATGGATGCCAGTGAAATGATCAGAATTCAAGTTACTAGTGTACCAGTAGCTATAATGAGCTGCTAATTGAAGGTGACAAGCTGTTTTTTCCTTCCCAGCTGTCCTGGCAAAATGTTAGATTTCATTCATTATTAACTCATTGCTTCTCAGCAGAGGACTGTTTTAATTAGTTGGAAATATTAAGAAAAGAATTGTTGCCTTGTGTCAGTTTTGGAGATTGAAGTTCAGGTTTTGCTAGATCCCTCCCCCCACCACTTCCCTCCAGTTTTGCCCGTTGTGTACAGTTGTGAAGTACCCAACATAATCAATAGACAACACCATTTCAACCACCCCCCAAAATTTTTCATGCCACTTGGCACTCTATAGTTTTCCTTCTTCCCTGACCCCTGGTGACCACTGATAGGCTTCTTGTTACAGCTTTTCCTTTGTACCTTTTCTTTGAAAGGGACTCATACAGTATGTAAACTTTTATGTCTGGCCTTTTTTTCACTTCATAATGGTTTTATATATTGCTATATGGATAATCTGTTCTTTTAAATTGCTGAGTAATATTCTGTTGCATCAATATATCACCATATATTTATCCATTTAACTATTGATTGACATTTAACTGTTTTTGTTATTATGAATAACAATTTACAAATATTTTGAGACTCCATGCTGTTTCCCATAGTGGCTGCACCAATTTACATTCTCACCAACAGTGCACAAATGTTCTTTTATTCACATCCTGGCCAACACATACCATTTCTTGTTTTTTATTTTTTTATTTTATGATAGACATTCTAACAGGTGTGAGGTGATAGCTCATACTACCTTAATCATTGTAGCTAATAAGTTCCATACATATAAAGTTTTCCCAATCATGTTTTGCACATTTTCTTGAAGATTTTAAAATTAGCTTGTCATTGTCAAATAGGATAATAAGAGCAGACAGTTTTACCTTGTTCATAATCATTTGGGGAAAGTGTTTGTTCGTACATCTGTGGGGATTTTCTGTAGATACCTTTCATTAGGTTGAAGATTTTCTCTTCTATTCAACCACCTTCCATTCCTGGGATAAACCTCATCTGGTTTTGTATTGCTTAATTTGACTTGTTAATATATTGTTGAGGGATTTTTATGTATATTCATGAGACATAGAGATATATATCTGTAGTTTTCTTGCGAAGCATTTGTTTTGTTTAAGGTGTTAGTGGCCTCATAAAATCAGTTGGGAAGTGACTCCTTTTTTACCTTCAGAAAGAGTTAGTATAGGATGCATAACCTTTTTTTTAAATGATTGATATAATTTACAAATTCTATTTGCATTGGGTTTTACGTGCTCTTCTTCTCCTAATTTCTTAAGGTTGAAATATGAATGTGTTCATCTGTTCTGGTGTCAAGAACTTGGTGTCTTAATTACTATACCTTTGTCGTATAAGTGTTATGTGGAATGCATCTTCATATACATTTTAGAATGAGGTCTCATTCCTGGTAGATTTTGGATTAGGGCTGAATTTGATCAGTTTAGAAAGTTTGTCAGCTTGTGATATATACTTCCATTTATTTTGGTCTTGTTTTTGTTCTTTTTTTGTGTAAATATGTTGCAATTTTTCCTAGCAATTATTCCAAGGTATTCAGTATATTCATATATTCAACATATGATACTGTTTTAAATTTTACTTTTCAATTGTTTGTCCTTTATTTATAAAAATACAGGTGCTATTGTATCTAGTGACCTTGGTGTATTCATATATCATTTCTAATGGTTTGTCTTTATTGTGGGGTCGTCTGTATATATATTTCTACTTACAGATGTGTATTATACTTAAACAATCAAGTTATCAGCAAATAATGACAGCTTTATTTCTTAATAGTCATTTTCTTTTTCGTGCCTTATGTACACGACCTTCCAAACTATATTGAATAGAAGTGGCGATAATGAGTATTCTTGCCTAGTTGCTAATTTTCGGATGAAATCTTTCAGTATTTTGCTATTTTATGTGATTGCTAGTTTTTGTTTGCTAGTTTTTTTCCAATTATTTTTTATTTTTTATTTATTTTTCAGGACTTTATTGGGGAACAGTATGTACTTCCAGGACTATTTTCCAAGTCAAGTTGTTGTCCTTTCAATGTTAGTTGTGGAGGGTGCCGTTCAGCTTCAAGTTGCTGTCCTTTCAGTCTTAGTTGTGGAGGGCACAGCTCAGCTCCAGGTCCAGTTGCTATTGCTAGTTGCAGGGGGCGCAGCCCACCATCCCTTGTGGGAGTCGAACCGGCAACCTTGTGGTTGAGAGGACGTGATCCAACCAACTGAGCCATTCGGGAGCTCAGCGGCAGCTCAGCTCAAGGTGCCGTGTTCAACCTTAGTTGCAGGGGGCAGAGACCACCATCCCTTGCGGGACCCGAGGAATTGAATTGGCAACCTTGTGGTTGAGAGCTCACTGGCCCATGTGGGAATCGAATTGGCAGCCTTCGGAGTTAGGAGCATGGAGCTCTAACCGCCTGAGCCACTGGGGCGGCCCTTGTTTGCTAGTTTTAAGGTTGTTATTCTTTATCAGATTAATGAATAGTTTTTAAATTTTATCAAATGCTTTTCTGCTTTTATTGAGATAATCTTATCATTTTCTTTTCTATAGTACTAACTTACTGAGTGAGTTTCACTGTTTTCTCTTCCCCTAAATTTGCTTCCCTGAAATGAGTTGATTGGAATATATTATGATTTTTTTTATAGTTCAAATCAATTTGCTTATATTACTAAGGGGCTTTAAGATTATGTTAATAAGAAAATGTAGAGCTTACTGTCTTTCACACATTTTGAAAAATAATAACATTTGTCTTTTTTTTTTTTTTCAGCACTAGCCCACCTTACTGTTGTGTGGATCTGTATTCACTTCGTACTGGGGAGATGGTCAAGTCCATTCAGTTTAAAACACCTATCTATGATCTCCATTGCAACAAACGGTAAGCATCTTTTCATGTGTTTCTTGTACATGATAACATACCTCCTGGGTATGTAGAGCTCTACCAATGTGATCGACTATCTTGGGTTTATTTTTTTTTAAAAAGTTGCAAAAACACCTTCTGAATTATGCCAAATAGAGTTAGCTCTTAAGAGTTCTTAATGAATGTTTTCCAACTTCCAGTCTTGACCCATTAGTAAATTGTGAATTAAGTTTAGTGTGTCATAACCAGCATTTTAAAAATGAAATGGAAAAGAATAGAAAGCATCTGAGCAAACGTAAAAAGTTTATGAGGAATGATTTTATATGTATTTCATAACTTTTTAATATATATATGTTTTTCTATGTGTTTACTGGTTTATGATGTGAAATGTAATTTCCCTTTTAACATTTATCAAAACAAAGCATATTTCTGAACTGCAAAAATGTCCCCCTCATTCCTTAAGACTTTACAATTGAACTATCACACAGAGACTAGACAGATTTTCCTTCATTAAAATCTAGGAACATTTTCAGATCTGGATTGAACTTCTACTGACCTAGTGATAATGAAGAATTAATTTGTATAACTACAGAACATTAAAGGAGAAAGGGACCTTAAGAATCTTCTATTAATTAACACTTTCACGTTTTACTTTACTTTTACATTTGAGCAAACTGAAGCCCTACGATGGTAAATGTCTTGATCAAGGTCTGGATTCAAATTCCAAGTCCTCCATTGCATCAAAAAGCAAATACACAGACATGGAAAATGAAATATTTTATGCTATGTCAATATACAATTTATAATAAGAGACTCAGTTTAGATTTTAAAAGGATATTTCACATAGTGACTCAGAAAGGTTAAACGTAATTATAGGAAGGGTAGATATACCTGATTAATACAAACTAAAGAACACATGGGCTTTGGTATTAAAGATAAAAGTGTTTGAATTCAAATATTGAAGCATGAAACAGGACAAGGAAAAGCTGTTCAGTGATAGATTGCAATTTATAATGAAGGTCTAATTATTATGCATCTTTATACTTCAAATAATAGCAAACTCAAAATTATAGGCAATAGTAGAAATACTTATTGCTGGGATAATGTGATTATCCAATGACACATCAAATTATTCAGTCAACATTATTGAACTGAGTCCAGCAGATAGTATATTTCCCCTGGAAAACTGTAGTGACAGCTCTTTTTAAGTGTTCTTTCTGCTGTCACAAAGTGGATTCTGAATTTTTTTAGTCAAAGAGAAACATGAACACATTGGAAAAGGGAGAGAAGTACAAATACGTTTTTAGGTCACAATTTACTTATATTAAAAATATATAAATATACTAGAAAACAGGAATAAAATGAAGTTAAATTTTTAAAAAAGTATCTTACACTATTTAAAAAACAACACGGTTGCAAAGACTATTATTAAGGGCAACATTGGTTTTTTCTCAACTCCAACTATTATGTTTCTGGATGATGCACATGCAAATACAGTTAGGATTGACTTTTCTTATAAGAAATATATTTGTAAAAATTTTGGCCATGAAATAATGAATGTATTCAATATTTTAATCAATATAAATTACCTTGAAAATTAAGACAGTTTACTTTTCACTGTGCTCATCATAAGTAATTAATGATTATGAAAGTTGTGAGGAGGAGTAGAAGCAAATAGGAGAGTGATTTATGCATATGAAATGTCATCACTGAAAAATGGAAATGAAATTCTAGGATATTCAGTTGATGTAACAAGGTTCATATTTTATTTATTTTTTTCTTTTTGAAAGAAAAACTATATGAAGATATGTTCCAATAACAATAACAAAATCTCTTGATTTGGCTACATTATGTAATTTTTTTGAAATTGTTTTTTCAATGAGAAATTTTGTAAGTTCAAATATGATGAAGGTTAGAGGAAAAGCTGTTATGTGGATTTCAGGATTCTGCTTAGATTTTGCTCTATAAAATGTCATATCTGATTTGCCAGATCTTTTCCCTAGTTAATTTTGTATTTGTATTTGTATGTGTGGCATAATTAGTCTTTTGAATTTACCAATATTCATAATAAATTAAACCTTCCAGTGGGAATAATTTTGTGTGTTACTATGTTTTGGGGAGGGGCTACTGGATTATATGAAAATGTTTTCATCTCTGATTTGTCTTTTCTGCATTTTCCCTTATTTGCATTTGTCATCTTCTCATTCTGGATTCTCTAGGCCTTTCAACCTGGGTCTGATGATTGGGTGATTTCTTATGTTAAGTGCCATGACAGAATAATTTATTATGTGTTGTCAGCTGTGTTAAGAATTAATAAAACATGCATGTTAAATACAACATTCGCACCTTCATCATGAACATATATTACTCAGATTTACCTCCTCCAAATTTTGAAAAATACACTATGTTAAATATTTAACAATAATTATACTTTTTTATTTGATTAAAAAAAAAAATCAAACTTTGGCCATTTATATCAGTGTCCTGCCAGGAGCTAGTACTCGAAAATGTAGTTTATAAAACAACTTCATTTGGGATGTATTTTAGGAATTTTGGTTTTAAAAAATTTTAATAACTAAATTATTTTCCTAATTATTTATAAATCAAGGGTTCTGGGAGAAATATAGTTTATACATAGTCTGAATAAATTTTAATATATTGAGTCAATCAGAAACGACTAATTTACACTGAGTAATCGTCTGAGTTTTCTTTCTTTTCTTTTTTTGCCTTTATGTTGGGAAATTCAGTGACAAGTTACATAAATCAATTTTATGTTTAATTTCATGATGTTGAGCCAGAAGAGGAAAAACACTTTTTAGTAAATAGCCAGTTTATTGATCTCATCTATTCTTAATGAAAATAGATTTATTTGATTTATAATGAGTGAAGATAAAATTTGTTTGGAAGAAAAAATTTCTGAGGTGTAGTTTGTTCTCCTGTCACTTTTCTTCCTCTAATCATGTCTATCTTGGTTATTAAGGATTTTGTGGTTATATTTTTATATTTTATGGGGCAGATGTTTCTAGCCTAAATAATATAAGAAATAATTTGATTTTTAAAATTGCATTCCCATCGATGTATACTTGTTTAAATCTAGGTGATTAAACTTATTCAGTTTATAGAATTTCACATTCACATTTTCCCCTCTAATTTTAGGATCCTCGTCGTAGTCTTGCAGGAGAAAATTGCTGCCTTCGATAGCTGTACTTTCACAAAAAAATTTTTTGTCACAAGTATGTACCAACTTGATATATTTCGTATCATATACATTTGAGGTTTTACTATTTACTTGATAGAATCAGCAAACTAATTGTAATCATAACATCAGTATTTTATAGTTATTCAATTAGGCTATTCCTATGTTTCTGTGGCTGTCTTATTTAGTACTATAATTTTATGGTATGTGTTTTCAACCCATAGCACATTTTCTTCATATTACTAAACAAGTCTTGTACTACATTGCCTCAGTTTCTTCTTACATATTTCCCTTGAGTAATTATAATTAATTCAGATCCATGTAGCTATGTTGTACTTTCAGAGCAGTTGTTAAATTAATTATCATAACATACTTGAGGAGGTAACTGGATTATCGTACATGAGGGATTTGAAACTGGGTGAAATGTGTCAGTGTCTCTCTCTCTCTCTCCCTCCATCTTTCCCCCACCTCCCATGACGTCTGTTGACCAGAAGTGCAGAAATAAGCCCCGAATCTGGAGAGAGAGAGAGAGAGAGAGAGAGAGAGATTGATTTTTTGGGGGAAAAAAAAAAAAGGAACTGGCTCATGCATTGTTTGGCGGGCAAGTCCAAGATTTGTAGGGCAGGCCTGCAGGATGGAAATTCCAGCAGGAATTGAGTCTGAAGAAATCTGGAGTTAGAATTTTTTTCCCACTACAGTCTAGTAAAACAGTAGTATTCACCCTTGTCCTTCATATTTTAACTTCTACAACTCACCATTAAAACTAAAACTTTTTCCAGAGAGTCTGATATGTATATGCTGCAGACATATTTCCGTTGGAACAGATCTTAGTTTTGTTATGATAAGGGAATCCCAGTCATTTTGCTGCATCTTCTGAAGTATTACAACTATTTACACACTTTTTCATCAGCTGTTTACCTAACATCTGTGTATAAGCACTGGGTAGTAGACATTATTCTTTTCTGGTAAGAATTCATGTTCTTGATATAATCAATACATTATAGTCTATATGTAATTGCATATATTATATTAGGTTGGTGCAAAAGTAATTGCGGTTTTTGCAATTGTTTTTAACCCTTTAAACCACAATACTTTTGCACCAGCCCGACATATTGTACTACATAGAACACGTCATATAATAATTCATTATAATACATAGTTTATCATTTTGTAGAGAATAAAGAAGACTACAACTCATCTCTTTGAGCTTGTAATCCTTTCTCTCAGAGATCTACAAAGATAATAATGGAGATCATATTCATTGAGATATTTTTTGTTGTATCACAAAGCCTAATGTACACCATTCACACATTCACATTAGTATCTCCGGCACCTAGGACTTTGGCTGGCACAATTTAAGCTCTCATTAAATATTTCTTGAACGAATGAGTACATTAACCCAGTTATCAGTCAGTTATTTTATGCTGATTAGAAATTTATTGATACTTTAGTAATTATTAAATACAGATAACTAGACAGGATCTTCTATTGCTATATGTTAAATAAATTGAAAGTTTTGGGAAAGCATATATTCATTAATAACATCTTCATTCATAAATATAATATATACATAATATGGGAAGCTTTGTATATTACATGGCCTGTTTTAGCATTTTTTTCTTATACAGGTCTTATGCACTAATACAGGTCTTATATACTAATATATTGCATTATATTTGTATCACTGATTATTATAATTTAAACAACTAAAGAAATAGAACCTATCTAAGGAACCATGTATGAATCTAAGCATTTCTTTCAGATGTGTGGGATAAGGGTGTGGAGTGAATCAGAGTATGAACATTTCAGCCAGATTCACATGCTAGGTTTTCCTGAGAATTTGTCATCAATAGTCTTCTGCTGTTTATCATTAATCAAAGATATGTGTGTTTTGGCTTCTGGAAAGTCAGACATCTCTTTTCCAACTCCATTTTAATTTTATTCTTAGAGCCTATATTTCTTGATAGCTGTTCTCACTTTAAAAATCAGGTCAGGAGCATAGAGCTATTTTTTCCTTCCTCCTTTCTTCCATCTTTTGCTCCCTCCCTCCTTCTCTTTGAGGATCACTCTCTCTTGCCTTTATTATTTTTAAAATGTTAAAGAGCTCAAAGTTGTAAGTATTGGATATGAAATGATAAAATACCAGAAGAAAATATGAAATAATTTATGTGAGACTAGAAGAAAGGTTGATCTCCTCAACTACACAAAAATAAAATGTAACTGCAGGACACAAACATAAATACAGTCACGATAAAAGACAAAATTTAAAACAAAAATTGTAACACAGATGATTGTAGGAATAATTAACTTTGAAAGCTTCTAAAATTAACAGGAAAAAATTCAGTGAGCCAATTAAAATAAGCAAAGGCTATTATTAATTAATGATTTACTAAAAAAGGAAATATAAATGTCTTTTAAATATGAAAAGATGTTCACCTTAATTAAAAATTGAAATGTAATAATACGTAAATTTTAATTTATTTTGGCGGAGACCCAAATGTTTGATGATGTACTGTGCTGTGAATGGTTTAGGGTAGCTGGTATTCTCATATACTCTTGGTGAGAATATAAACTACATAACCTTTTATAGGAAGCAATTTGATGCTATCTACAAAAATTTAAATTGTATCTCCTCTGACCCATCAAAGCATTGTTTTATTATTTATTAAGCATTGTTTTATTATTTATTTATTTATTTATGTATTTATTTAAGTATACTTGACATACAATGTTATACTTGTTTAGTTGTGCAACATAGTGATTCAACATTCATATTACCTTGTGAAGTGATCGCCAAGATAAGTCTAGTAACCATCTGTCACTGTACTAAGTTATTACGATGTTATTATTATTTTTTAAAGAAAGCGTTAACATAGCAAAGCCTTCTTTTCCTTTTTTTAAAAAAATTTTTATTGGGGAATATTGGGGCACAGTGTGTTTTTCCAGGACCCATCAGCTCCAAGTGAAATCATTGTCCTTCAGTCTAGTTGTGGAAGGCACAGATCAGCTCCAAGTCCAGTCGCCGTTTTCAGTCTAGTTGCGGGGGGTGCAGCCCACCATGCCATGCGGGAATTGAACCTGCAACCTTGTTGTTGAGAGCTTGTGCTCTAACTAACTGAGCTATCTGGTTGCTCCTTGGGCAGCTCAGCAGCAGCTTGTTGTCTTCAATCTCGTTGTGGAGGGTGCAGCTCACTGGCCTACGTGGGGATTGAACTGGTGACCCTGTTAAGACCTCGCGCTCTAACTGAGCCATCCAGCTGCCCCCATAATATTATTGAGTGTATTCCCTATGCTGTACATTACATCCCTGTAACTTATTTATTTTATAACTGGAAGTTTGTACCTCTAATTCCCCTTGACCTTTTTTACCCATTCCTCTCTCCATTCTCCTCTGGCAACCATTAGTGTGTTCTCTGTATCTGTGAGTCTGTTTCTGTTTTGTTTTGTGTGTTTATTTTGTTGCTTTAGATTTTGCATATAAGTGAAATCATATAGTATTTATCTTTCTCTGTCTGATTTATTTCACTTAGCCTAATGGCTCTAGGTTCATCCATGTTGTCACAAATGGCAAGATTTCATTCTTTTTTATGGCTAAGTAATACCCCGTTACATATATATGATTACTAACATTCTAAATGTTAGTAATCAGAGTACTAACATTGTAAATAACATATATATATATATATATATATATATATATATATATATATATATATATATCTCACATCTTCTGTATCCAGTCATCTATTGCTGGACATTTAGGTTGTTTCCATACCTTGTAATCCTGCAATGAACGTAGGGATGTATATACGTATATCTTTTCGAATTAGTGTTTTCATTGGATAAATACCCCTAAGTGGAATTGATGCGTTGTATGGTAGCTACATTTATAATTTTTTCAGGAACCTCTGTACTGTTTCCATAGTGGCTGCACCAATTTGCAATCCCACCAACAGTGCATTGGGTTTCCCTTTTCTCCACATCTTTGCCAACACTTGTGGTTTGTTGTGCTTTTGATAATAGCCATTCTGACAGGTGTGAGATGATATCTCATTGTGGTTTTGATTTGCATTTCCCTGATTGTTAGTGATGGTGAGCATCTTTTCATATGTCTGTTGGACATCTGTGTATATCTTTGGAGAAAAGTCTATTCAGGTCCTTTGCCCATTTTTTTAAAATAAAAATTTTAATAAACTTACTGTATTAAATTACTAATTCTATAGAAATATTTTATTT
Source organism: Rhinolophus sinicus (assembly GCF_036562045.2). Taxonomy (NCBI): domain Eukaryota; kingdom Metazoa; phylum Chordata; class Mammalia; order Chiroptera; family Rhinolophidae; genus Rhinolophus; species Rhinolophus sinicus. The sequence goes on from NC_133764.1 coordinate 24,116,410, forward strand.
CCTATGAATGTCATTTTTAAAAAGCTTTTATTTTTGGAAATATAGTTATTTAAAGACAGAATCTAATGAATCACCATGTACTTAGGGTCTAGTTTCAACAGCTACCTACTTATGGTCAATCTTTTTCATTTATACTCTTCCCCAATTATTTTGAAGCATATTCTGGACATTATACAATTTAATCTATACATAGTCTATTATCTAACTCTCAATGATAAGAACTTACAAAATCATGTTTTCTGTATTACCAAATGATCATTCAATTTATCATTTAAACTGAAGTCTTTTGATTTGAGCAAATGTCAAACTTGATTTAACTCTGGTCAACAAGTGTAAACTAGAAATGTCCTGGGCCAATGGGGATATGTAGTTATCTTGTGCATTTCCTACCAACGAACTCCCAAGGTTTGTGGCAAAGAAAAACCTTCTTTATCAAAATCCAACGTCCTTGCTAAACCCTTATTTCTATAACTCATTTTTATGCTGCTTATGCTACATTAACTTTGAACCACTCATTATTCTCCCTTCTTTGTGCGTTTGTTGCTTTGTTTTCCTGCCTGAAATGGTCTTTTCACTGGCACCCTCTCACCAGTCTTGAGCCTATGTGTCTTTCTAGGCCCAGTGTAGATACTAGTTCTTGTATTACAGTATTTTCTGATCTCCTTAACTAAAAACAGACTCTTCTTCTAAATTCCCAAAGATTGCAATTCTTAGCCTGTCTGCAGAACATTAGCCCTTCAACATGCTGTGGAAATCAGGATGTCCTGATCAAGTGTGCCTTGGAAATGCTGCCTTCTATTGGGGAATGGCAATGGTGATTAGCATTTTAATCTGTTTAAGTTTATTTACTACATTTTTATGTTTCCCAGACTTATTTGATTACAGACCTCTTTTGTTACCCAACACCCTTTTGGAAAACTTTCATAGCATATAATATCTGCCTCTTTTAAGAAACTTACTTTTTAATCTTATTGTGTGGATTTTCCTTCTACTTGGTCTATCTTTGCCACTAGACAGTCTCTTTGAGAGTGGTTAGCCAGCTTGATTTGGATTAAGGAAGTAAGGCCCATCATGGAAGGTATAATATATCCATTATGTTCTAGTTAACTTAAAACTATTACTGATTTCAATTTTTCTTCTTGTAATAATGTGACGTAATATGCTAAAGATGCAAACACTTATCACAACTGGTTTCAAAGCATGAGCGGTCCTTTCTCAAGGTGTTTAATTAGCAAAATGGTTGGAAATGTAGTGCAACTCTGTCAAAAGTTATCAGGTGAAGAGGATAATTATTTGTATAGGATCAATACTGATCTCCAAGGAAAGTGATATAGTCTGAGCTGGACATTAACAGTAAGTGTTTGGTGGATATTTAAAGGAATGAATATATGTATCTATATATAAATGAATCTTCTCTCTTACCATATTTCCCCGAAAATAAGACCCAGCTGGATCATCAGCTCTAATGTGTCTTTTGGAGCAAAAATTAATATAAGACCCGGTTTTATTTTAATATAAGACCGGGTCTTAATATAATATAAGACTGAGTATAATATAATATAATACCGGGTCTTATATTAATTTTTGCTCCAAAAGATGCATTAGAGCTGATGGTCTGGCTAGGTGTTATTTTCGTGGAAACATGGTATCATGTTGGAAGAAATCCAGAATTTTTCTGAAGTATGAGTTCATTTGAAAATAATATCTTTGTAGCCATCAACTCTTGAGTATCTTCCCAGTATCTGGAGTATTCTTTCCTCCTTTGGGAATGGAAGCTTCTGTTTTATGAGCCTTGAGCAAACACAAAATATAAATTAAATTTGATAAAAATGAATGGGAGATGGAGTTGTTGTTACTCTTTCTTAATGACTCTGTTCTTACTTTTTTAGTTAATATCGTTTAAGGACATGTTTGCCATGTCATCCTAAATGCTTCCTTCTGCATTGCTGGACCCATTGAATAGTTGAAACAAGTATTAGTGTCTGTTGTATTCTGTGACTTGTCCGTGATAGTAAAAAGAGATCTGGAAGCATCAACAGGGTTTCTAGTTTAGCAGTCAGGTACTTCGTGAGTGCTGTGCAGCTTATAAATAAGTCTTGGTCAAGTGGCTTGAGGCCTAGTAGTGAATTTTCAATAATTCCTGATTCACGAGGATTATCAGTTATTCTCTCAGGGTCATGTTTGTAAAATGACTCATGATTTGGGGATGCTGTAAGTGTATTTAGTGTGGTTTTCCTTAAATCTGAAATGTATGGTACTTAAAATGTTGAAAAATAGGGTAGTATAAAGGAAGAACTGTTGTTTCTGGGGACAAGTGATAGGAATAAGTGCAGTAAACTGTGTATTAAAACCCCGTGATGTCTTTTGAGGGCAGATGTTTAGAATATTTGTCAAAAGACAGGATAGTGCATAACCTTGGGAGAATAGAAATGGAAGGGGGGTATGAGAGTGTGCTTTCGGATTCTCTAGTGTTCTGTTTTTGTTTTGGGTGCTGCTTATATATGTATGCTCACTTTGTTGATTTGGGTACTTCTGTATGAATATTATATTTAAATACATACTTTACATAAAAAGTTGAGAAAGCATAAACAATAACAATAACAACAAAAGTTTGTTATTTCTCTTGAAAACTTGAAACTTGAAAACCCTAGAGACCAGATTTATGCAAGTGATGCCAGGTTGGTAAAATTGATGATATTTGGCAAATATTTGTATGAAGGAATTTAGCTTCCTTGAAATACAGCTTCACTTACAGTGATTTATGTCAACATTTTGAACAAAATTCAGTATGACCTAATATTTAAAATCAAGGAACAAATGGAGCTATTTTCTAACTTGAAAGAAGGTTGTTTTTCTGTAACCTCTGCGTTCCCCCTTCCCCCCATTCCTTGACACAGACTGGAACTTTTGGCAGGTGGAAGGAAGCATGTATAGATTATATGTGTTTTTCTGAATTTGGGTATCCTGTGCGTATAAGCCAGTTTTGCATAGGAAACTGAAAAGATGCAGGATATAAGGACTGGAGGACCGGAGCTGGTGAGCATACTGAGAAGCTCAGATTCGTGGTAGCTCGGTTGCCTGTGCCACATAGTTTTTCTCCATTGATTGGTTTCTAGTTCTTAAAGGAGTAGGACCAAAGCCCATGTAGAATGACAGCTTATCCAACTAATGCAGATATTGTTTTGATCATGTAAGCATTTACTTTCTAAAATAGTTTGAAAAGCTCTTGTATAATACGCGTACAATTGTGAGTGCCTTAGTTATGTCTTAATTGGGACTGTAAAATTAGTAAAGACATCAGAGAAAGCATCATGGGAATTTGTGCCAGTGGGTGGAAGGATCAGGTAAAGAGAGCTGATAGAGACCTGGACAGGGAATGCAGCCAATATGATGAAAAAGGAGACACCTTTGTATTTGGCTGTACAGAAAAGGTGGCCTTGAGCAGCTGTCTGATGTGGAAATCCAAAACCCATGTATGTTGAAGAAAACAAAAGACAAAGACTGATAGATGTCATTAGCAGTCATTTCCAATGTGCTTAAATTGAAAGGTAGATAGGAAATCTCCAGAGAGACCAAAGGATTATATAATACGTAACTCTTTACTTTGGCCTGTTTTTACTTTAAGGAGGAAAATTTATTCCTTGTAACCGTATTGTTTTTTTCTTAACTGTTAGATGTGTTTTCTTCAGAAATATAAGGAATGAATTTAAAAGATCTTTAAAATGCAAAATTATTTACAATTTTGGAAAGAACGTTTCTTTTTATGATTAGAAGCAAATTTGTAATATTTATAAGAAGGGATTGGCAGGTTAATGTGACATCTAAGCTCAGTTCAAGTTAAAAGTAAAATCTATCGCTCTTCTTTTGGTTTGTCATCTATGTACAATGGACTAGGTCGCCATGACGTTTTCATAGTCTGGCCAGGTACCCAATACATAGTAGATACTCAATGAATATATGTGGAATGAACTAAATTATAACTTTCTTATTCTCTGCACATAATTCCTATCCATTGAGCCTTATAATGGCAGTACTCTTCCATTCATGATGTTTCGTAAACATGAAAAGAAAAAATAAATCAGAGTTTTAAATTCAAAGCTTATGGAACCCGAAGAGGGTCATTAATCAGCTGTAAGATGGTCAAGTAAATCTTTGAAGTGTTATTTAATGTTTTTTGTGCTTATATGTCTTTGTGGAGAGCATATTAATAGTCTTCTGGATTTCATACAGTATGTGTTCTGTTGTGACTGGTGTTTTTCATTGAACGTAGATATAATCATAGTCCATCCATGTTGTAGAATTAATTGATTATTTTCAGTATTTTCTGTTTTAAAGATTTAATTTTTTAGCGTAGTTTTAGGTACACAGCAAAAATTGAGCATTGTGGTACCTTAGTAATGAAGGTACAGAGATTTCCCATATACCTTTCTCCCCACACATACCTAGCCTCACCCCTTCTCAACATTATTCACTAGAGTGGTACACTTGTTACAATTGAACCTACATTGACACATCATTATCACCCAGAGTCAGTAGTTTAGCTTAGGGTTCATTCTTGCTGTTGTACATTTTATAGGTTTAGATGAATGTATACTGACATATCTCCATCACTGTAATATCATACAGAGTATTTTCATTGTCCTGAAAATCCTTTGTGTCCATTCATTATCTCTGCCCTCCTTATTCCTCCAGCAACCACTGATCTTTTAATTAACTCCGTAGTTTTACATTTCTTATAATGTCAGAAGTATATAGTAGGTACCTTTCTCAGATTGGTTCCTTTTATTTAGTAATATGCATTCAAGTTTCCTCCATGTCACCACCTGGCTTGAAGATTTACTATAAGGCTGTTACAGCAATCAAGACAGTGTGATGTTGGCAAAAGAATAGATAGATCAATGGAATAGAATTGAGAGCCCAGAAAGATGCGTAGACCTTTGACAAAGACCAAAGGTAGAACAGTGGAGCAAAGATATTCTCTTCAACAAAAGATACTCGAACAAGTAGACATTCACGTGCAAAAATCTGATTTTAGATACAAACCATACATCCTTAACAAAAATGAACTCAAATTGATGCAGTACACAAAAGTTTAAAATTTGTAGATGATAACAGCAGAAAACCTAGATGACCTTGGGTATGGTGGTGATTTTTCTGATACAACACCAAAGGCATAATTCATGAAAGAAATAACTGATAAGGTGGACTTCATTAACATTAAAAACTTGTGCTCTGTAAAAGACATTGCCAAGAGAATGAGAAGAAAAGCCACAGACTGCGAGAAAATATTTGTAAGAGACATCTAATAAAGGACTGTTAGCCAAACAAATATTCTTAAAACTCAACAGTAAGAAAACAACCCATTTAAAAAATGGGCCAAACACCTTAGTAGGCACCTCACCAAAGAAATATTCAGATGGCAAATAAGCACATGAGAAGATGCTCGACATCATATGTCAACAGGGAAATTCAAAGGAAAACAACAGTGAGATACCACTACACACCTACGACACCAAATGCTGACAGAAATGTAGAGCAGCGGGAACTTGCATTCATTGCTGGTAGGAATGCAAAATGGTCCAGCTACTCTGGAGAACAGTTTGGTGGTTTCTTACAAAACTTAGACATATTTTTACCATAGTGATCCAGCAATTGCACTCCTTTATCTTTACCCAAAGGAGTCGAAAACTTAAGTCCAGTTAGAGAAACCTGCACATGGTGTTTATAGCAGTTTTGTCCACATTGCTAAAATGTAGAAGCCACCAAGATATCCTTCATTGGGTGGCTGGATAAATAGACTGTGGTATATTCAGACAGTGGAATAGTGTTCTTCGTTTCTTTTTCTTGTTGAACAATATTCCATTGTATGTATAATACCACATTTTATCTGTTTAGCAAGTGATGAACATTTAATTTGTTTCCATTTGGGGGCTATTAACAAATAATGCTTTCTTGAATGAAAGGTTTTTGTGGGGAAATAATATTTTCATTTCTCTTGTGTATATGTATTTGTGTGGACATGTATTTTCATTTCTCTTGGGTATGTACCTAGGAGCCAAATTAATTGCTGGGTTATGTGGTTATTCTATCCTTCACTATTTGAAGAGCTGCTAGGCAGAGTAATTGTACTATTTTACATTCTCACCAGCAGTATGAGGGTTCCAGTTTCTGCACATTCTTGTCAATAATTGTTACTGTTTCTTTGATTATAGCCATTCTATTGGTATCTCATGAAGTGGTCTCCAATTATAGTTTTGATTTGCATTTCCCTGATGGCTAGTGATGTTGAACATCTTTCCATAGCTTGTTTACCATCTTACATGTTCTTTGTTAAATTTAATAGTTCTATTTATTGAGTCATAATAGTTCTGTTTATATTCTAGATATAGTCAGTTATCAAGTGTAAGTTTTGTAAAACTCCCATTCTCTGAGTTGCCTCTTGCCTTTCTTGGTGGTGTCCTTTGAGGCCCAAAATTTTTCGTTTTGATGAAATCAAATTTATCTATTCATCACTTGTTATTTTTGGTGTCGTATCTAAGAAAGCATTGTGTAATCTAAGGTTATAAAGATTTACCACTATGTTTTTTTCCAAAAGGTTAATGCTTTTAGCTTTTTCATTTAAGTCTTTGATTCATTTTGAGTTAATTTTTGTATGCAATGTGAAGACAGGGTTTAATTCTTTTGCATGGGGATATCCAATTGACCCACCATCAATTGTTGAAAAGACTATGGAAAGTGTCTTAGATCCCTTGTTGAAAGTCAATTGACCATGAATGCAGACATCTGTTTTTGTTTCTGTTTTTGTTTTTTTCAAAATGGTCTGAAATCTTTTGAGTTGTCCTTACCAAGAAAAAACGAGGCAGAGTGTTACAGAGAGTAGTTAAAAATCCTTTGTTTTTCAAAATGAATTCAGGTCAACTCCCCATTAGAACCATGATTCTGGGAGGATGCCATCTAAACTTGTATCAGTCTCATGTGCCTTTTAAATTACTTTAGTAATGGAAGAATCTTCATTTAATGTGCTTGTCTTAGATTTTACCTTGGATCTTAACATTTAAATTTGGAAATCTGAGTTTAAAATATCACTTCTCTTTTACTTTGTTCACAAACTTTGTAAACACGGTAGAATTAGTCCCAGTATTACAGAGGTTTAGGTTTTTTTTTCCTTCACTTGTTTTCAAAGTTTAGCTGGAGGCAACAGTTAATCTTTAAAGGAGTCATGCTTATAAAGTTGGGATAGTGCTGAGTGGCTGATGTTCTGCTGATTCCAGCTGTAAAATGTTTTTGAAGAGCAGAAAAACAATTTGCTTTTATTCCAATACACTATAATTCTTGAGGTCCACTGAGTTTCTACAAACATTGACTCAAAATGTAAAATGAAGAATTGTTAACTACATTTTTCCTTAGTATCCTTTTGTTTTAGAAAGGAGAATATACTTTTTAGGATCCTCTCAGGAAAACTGGCTATCAGAATTGATTGAAAGTTAGATTATGTTGACTTTAAACTTCAGGAGATCAGCTACCTCTAATGTAAAGCTATATAATTCACAGGTATTTATTTCTGTTTTTCGTTTGGTTCTTCTTTCATGACATTTAAAAGGGAGAAACTTTACTTTAGACCATATTTATACTCATTTTTCCAGCTCTGAAAATATCTGTTGAATATATGTATACACATAAGTATATTTTTGTATGAATAAAATTAGTTTACTCAATGGGAGTGTAATAATGAATCTATTATGTAAATACTGCATATTATTTGTTAGAATTGTCTTTGTACTATTTTAGGGGGCCTTTGTACTGTGCATGTGTCCATCTTATATGTCCATAATGAGCATTGAGTGGATATAGTAATATCCTAGTTATCCAGAAGTCGATTTTCCAAAACGCCAAAATATCCCAAACACCTCCCTTCAAATAAAAAGTTTTTTTTTTTTAATGATTTTATACTTTTTTTTTTTTTTTTTACAGGACTTTGTTGGGGGAACAGTGTGTATTTCTAGGATTATTTTTCAAGTCAAGTTGTTATCCTTTCAATCTTAGTTGTGGAGGGTGTCGTTCAGCTTCAAGTTGTTGTCCTTTCAGTCTTAGTTGTGGAGGGTGCAGCTTAGCTTTAGGTCCAGTTGCCGTTGCTAGTTGCAGGGGGCGGAGCCCACCATCCCTTGGTTCGAGGAATTGAACTGGCAACCTTGTGGTTTAGAACCCACTGGCCCATGTGGGAATCGAACTGGTAGCCTTCGGAGTTAGGAGCATGGAGCTCTAACCACCTGAGCCACTGGGCCGGCCCCAAATAAAAAGTTTTTTAAATGACATGCAAAAACGTAGAAACATTTTATTTGATGGGACTTTTTCTTAGGGTCATTGTCTTCTTTATAAGTTCTTTATTTTCTTTAAAAATGAAAACTCGAAATAGATGGCAGTTGAAGGAGGTGATGTGAAAACTATAATTTAAAAGACTCTCTGAATTCAGGGAACTGTGTGAACCAATAGAAAGATTTCTATTGATAATGGCTTTGAAATGAAAGTTCTGGCTCTTAGGTGAGCACACTATTTGAATATTTGAAAAATTTTCTTATGTAGATGACTTTTTTTGCCCATGCCTTAGAAATATGCTTTGATTAATTTAGGTGCTGCATTTAATTTATTCAAACATCTTTATTAAGCTGTTTTTCAGGTAGTGTTCTAGGCAGTGGAGATTCAGCAGTGAACAAAAAGGCACAAATCCTTGACTTTACATATCTCTCTAATTAAGTGGGAGGAAGATAGAAATTAACAAAAAATAAGAACATAAGAATTATTATTTTTTTGCCAGTAAGTGTCAAAGTAATTTTTTTCTTATTAATAAGTATGCTTTTGCATAAACTATCATACGTTGATATTCTTTGTGGGATCAGTAACAGATTAGGAACTTCTGCCGGGTAGAGTATTGTCAGCTGTGCGCTTTACACTTCAGAAATGCTATGGTTTTGCTATTAGGCACATATGTTTCATGTACTTTGTCTATTTTTTTTGCCATGGGAAGAAAAGGTTATTGTTATAAAATCTTTTCTGTCTTATGATAGTATACATGTAGATTCCAAATGGAGACCTAAACTTTGAAATAGATAACCTCCGTTTGATCCTCTCGTGTACATTTTTAGAGAAAAACATTTGTGAAAATATTAACCCGGTATTTGTGGAATGATAAACCAGGAGTTCTTTAGGTTAGGCTTTTTGTGTTCTTTGTTACTGCAGTCTCTTTAGACTAGTCCTTTTAAAGCGGTTTTGTGAGACAGTGAAGTATTTTTTGTATAGTTGACCGATGAGATCGTTAGCCTCAGAGATCTTACTGGCATAGCCAGGAAGGGAGATGAGAGCCCTCAGGATGACACACATCACTTTTGTGACTAAATTGTGTGTGTCTCGGTTAGTAGAATACAGGAAGATGGCATTGGTGTTTCCATGTATGGATGGTGTTCACTGTCAGGAATACGTGATTTATTTGTGTTGACAGAAGAAAGCCGTAAAATAATCCTTCCTACTAGTTTGTTACTGGCTGGGCTGAAGACAAGAAGAATGAAATTGAAAATTGAGTGCTTACTGTAGGAATATGTAAATAGTTCCCCAACATTTTTCCAATGAGGCACCCTTTGTGGATTACTTCTCTTTGGCCCCATATTTAAGTACTTGTTCTCTGTTGTTTTTTTTTCCCCCTCTACCACCATGGTACTGTCATTTCCTTTTATGTGCATATCTTCCTTATCTTTTGCCCTTAAATTCCTGAACCAACTGTATCCTTCCTCTTTCCTCTCCAAACATTGTTGCTTGACTTATGAAGTTGTAGACTTACGAACTTTAAATGTTTCCCCTTAGCTTCTCTCTCTTGTTTTATGAATAACTGTATAAAATGCCCAATTTTTGCTAAAAGTGATTACCAGTTTTTCCCAGATTTGTTTCTTGATTGGAACAAAGTCAAAACCGAAAGGAAACTGTAGAGGGGGAAAGAAAGAACTTCACTTAGCTATTAAAAAAAATGAGTAGTATTATGGGAATTTTATGTGACACTTGAAAAAAACAAAAGCATTTGATTGTTCCATTTTTATGGCTTCAAAGTATGATGCACCAATAGAAAATTTATGAAGACATTTCTCAATATTGCCATTTGACATGTTTCAGGCTGCTATCCTTGTCCAGGGCCCAACATGAACCCTGTTGCTCTTGGGAGCCGCTGGCTGGCTTACGCAGAAAACAAGGTAAGGCATGGCCCATGTGTGGATCATTGGTAATGGAGCAAATCTTGAAGAATTTTCCCAAAGTGATTACCAACCAATAGCGAATGTTTAACTTACTAGTTTATTTTCTTTGGTTTTGGTTGGATGCCCAATAATTGTCCTATCTTCCTTCTTGCTTAAGATCAGTATTTGGACTCAACCCTAATTTTCTATGCTTAATTTCATATAGAGAACTTTACTCCATTAATCTTAAACCTCAACATTGATATTATCAAAGGTATTTCTGTGGAGCTGGACATTAGGAGGCGGGAATGACTTCTGCCTCTATTGGTAGGTTGGGAATCTGAGGCATAGAATAATTAAATTTACTTTAACTATTTGTCTACGACTAAATCTAAACAAGGGTTCAGACATTTGTCTTAATAATTAAATCACAGATGCTCACATTTTATTGAATTTTCCCATTGTTTATCAATTTCACTTATGTATTATGGTTATCATAGTAAATGAAGACATTATATTTATACACTGAAAGTTTTGTTTTTGTCCAATTCAAAACACATGGCAAATTTGAATTTTCGGAAAGGAAAAGTGAAATCCCTTTTATGCTATTTAGTGGCCTGTATGTGAATATAGAATTAAATCTAAAAAAATGGTAGACTTCAAAGAAGATAATCATTTTTTGTTTCACTTTTGCTTGTTTCTTAAAATATTTATTGAAGAGTTTTTAACACAAGTCTAGGTATGGCAAGTACAGTAAGTATTTAATGAAAGCAAAGAGCAAGTAAATTCAAAAGCGTCTGAAATTCATAAAATCAAGAAACTACTGAAGAAAGTTATTTTTCTGGCGAATTCCTTGACACTTTTCTAAAATTCTGTCTGCTACAGGTAGATATTTTACATTTTACTGAATGCCAGAATGCCAATCTGTTCTTTCTATTGATTTTCCAGTATATCTCAAAAAATAGAGAAATATATATCTTCAAATGAGACAAGAGGCATACTATTCAATGTGGAGACAATGGTGTCTTCTAATGTTTACATTTGTAATACATTTCTTTGAGTGCTGGAGACATCCAAGAAGATGTAATAATTGTAATTGGCTCTTGTAGATGTATTCTCATGTGTGAAAAATTACCCAGTTAGAATTGTGTTATGCAAATAGTAACGTATTTTTTTCATGTGGGAAGGACTCCCTTCATAGATGCATAGGCTGGATGTGTGCCAAGTGTCGTGCCTTTGTAGAGATACGTGTCAATAATATCTAGTGTTACATAAAGAGACCAGAAAGTGTAGTGGCATTCACAAGGGCTTTGCTATTCAGCTGATTGTTCCATCCTTTGGAAGAAATATTTCTAGATAAATCTTTCCGTAGTATTTACATAACAGTTTCTCATTGTTTTTTAGCTTTTGGGCTGAGTGATGAATTGCAAAATGTAATCAATTTTTTGAATAAGTCTCTTTTAGTGAAAATGCTCTTTGACTAAAATTTTAAGCAAGAGGACATATATCTTGATTGGGTTTGTTTTTCAATGCCTCTTTTTAACTGTACTTTTAGCTCAGAAAACTTACAGAAAACTTGCAAGAATAAATATAGTACAAATAGCCCAAAGCCCACCCATGTACCCTTTAGTCTGAGCCATTTCAGAGTAAGTTTACATATATCATATTACCCCTTAATATTTAAGTTATCAGGCAGTTTAATATTGATAAAATGCTTTTATCTAATTTACCATCCATATTCCAGTTTTGTCAATTAATCATATCATGTCATTTGTAGATTTTTTTTTCCTATGGTACAAGATCCAGTCTAAGATCGGGGATTGTATTTTGTTGGAATGTCCCTTTAGACTCTTTTAGTATGGACTGTTACGCAATGTTTGTCTTTTACAACCTCGAAAATTTTGATGATACAACTTCCTCTCTCTACCCACTACTCTTTTTAAAAAGCAGAATGATTTTTACTTTGAGTTTTTTGATGTTTTCTTTTGATTATGTTGAAGTTATATATTTCCCTTCCCTATATTTTGTATCTGTATTTTGGATATGAATTCATGGATTCCTATTTTTTCATTCACTTTTAATTGTTTCTGTCTTTATCAAATTCTCCCAGAGTTGAACAATGAGAGAACCCCTGTAGGCTGGTTCTTGTGATATTATGACATGCCTTCATCGGATATTTTTAAAAATGATTTCTTTACTTGCTGTCATAAGAATGTGTCCAGTTTCATCTTGTGCTTGCCCCACCTCAGCCCTGGAATCTGCTACTTCTGACCTCCTGGTTCCTTTTAGTGGATAAGGGTATTAATACTAAGCTTTGTCTGGTAGGTGTGCTCATTGTTGCTGGAGTTGTTTTGCTTTTCGACCCTTTTAGTGGCCAAAGTTTGGAAACATATGCGTATTGTTTCCACACTTATACTTCTCTATATATTATACATAAGTAGAAAAATATACATATATGTATACTTGTGCACTTGTGTATACACATGTACACATTCTTTCGTTTCATCCCCCATTTCCTGTTTATATGTCCCTTGTTTTGCATAGGAGACCGACATAAGCACATCTTCTTCCATTGTTCAATCCTATACTACAAGAAATAATTGCAGAATTGCTTGCTAATACCACTGTAAAAGTCAAACCAAATAAAAAGAGTTTAGTATTCTTTTGCAATTCTCTCCACTCCCATCGCTGCCTAATACTGAATGTGTCATTTTAAAGTTTTGTTTTATAATCTTTATGTAGGATTTAAGAGGACAAAACCTCCAATACTGTGTTTATATTTTATTTTGATTAATTTATCCTTCGTTGCTGTTACAGTTTTTATTGGACATATAATTGTTTACATTTGTTTTTATATTTTATTTATATGCTTATGTATTTCATTATATGTTATATATATTTCTATTTCCTTTTCTTTCCCAAAATGTAATATATGTGGTCTTTCGTATTTTGCTTTTTTGGCTTACCTATGTTTCCTGGAAATTAATCCATTTGATAGTTTTATATTACAGAAATTTCTGATTTATCTTTAATTTTGATGAACTGAGATATAAATGTAATTTTCAAATGAATGATTCTATGCTTTAAACAAAAATTTGTCTCAATTACGTTTATGTAGAAATTCTGACACAGAATTCAGTTTCAGTTTTTTTGAAAAGATTTTCACATATTTATTGCTTGTTTTCACATATTTGTCCTTGATTATTTTAATTATCTGAAGTGGGGAAAAGATAGTGGTATTTCCAAGATAACATTCTTTGTACATATGGTAAGAGGCACCCGAGGGGTAATTTTCATAATTGTTCTGAATGTGTATTTGTAAATAAATGAATGAGTGAGTGAGTGAATCAGTGAGACACATTCTTTTTATTAACTAAAATGGTTGTTTTCTAACTCACTATTTTCCCCTATGTGAAACCACATTTGCTGATCACCTGTCATTTGGAAAATTCCTCACCATTGACCTTGAAATCTGCTTAAGCAACCACTCAGTGGGCAGCTTGGCATCTCCTATCAGACTTTTAAAGATATTCCATTATAACATATTATTATTGCTTTGAGCGATTGTTTTTTAATAAATGTCAGTGATGAAGAAAATTTTGATTTTAGAATTAAAGGTTTAATGTTAATCTTTATCAGTTGACGTTTTAAATTACATAAAGCATTTTTTGTTCTTATATTTTGGAAGATGTAGATTCTGTCTCAATTCTATGGGCTTTTATAATTCATATTAGACTATGGAACTGTTCTAATACTCTAGTCATTTTTTAAAAAAAATTTACATGTAAAAATCTGGCTAATGATTTTTTAAAAACTGAATTTAGGAAGTGTAGGATTTAATCCCGGTTTATTGCTGAGCACATGAGAGAATCATGGATGTCAAACTAGCGATTCACTTTGAAAATTGGCAGGTTAATTTTTGTAGGTTGGGCAGGAAGAAGCGCGTGTCTTTTTCACGGTAAAACTAGTAAGCCTTATGAAGTGGATAGCTACTATATGGGTCGTAGTGGATTTATGCACAATTTGTGCCACTTTTTCACTGACATGGTTGAAAATGGAAATATGGCAATTTTTTGTCATTTTAAAGTTTTGTTTTATAATCTTTATGTAGGATTTAAGAGGACAAAACCTCCAATTTGCTAGCACATTAAATATTTAATGTTAGGAAGGCATGCGTCCCTTGATTTTTGTTTTTAAGTTTTATTTGGGGGAAGGCTGCCAGATCCCAAATTCTACCATTTCAGTGTTTATGAATTCTTAAAGACCATTCATCTTGTAATTAAAAATCATATTTGAGCATGAAACTGCCTGAGTGGCACCAGTAGATTATAAAAAGGAGTAAAAGTGTCTCAGCGGGCTTTTGGCTGTTTGTATGAAATACACTCATGCAAACATTCCCACCCACCACAATCATTATGCGTGGTGAATAAGCTCTATCCTAATAGCTTGTAGATTAAACAGTTTAATAGAAATGACTTTCTGGTTCCTTTCTCTCGTTTTCCAGTTGATTCGATGTCATCAGTCCCGTGGCGGAGCCTGTGGAGACAACATTCAGTCTTATACAGCTACAGTCATTAGTGCTGCTAAAGTGAGTATCCAGTAGTCTCTGGGAGTTGTGATTATGTGGAATAATTACCAAGTTTTTCTCCCGAATTCGATTGCGATTGCCTCTTCCCTTTTCATTCCCAAATGAAAGTAAGACGTCAGTCAGAATTATTTTGTCACTCATGAGACACGGTGGCTAAATGATTAGGTATTTAATTTCTTCAGGTTCATAAATAATACTTTACTTTGTGTTGCAATGATTACAGGGTTTCTATTTATCCAATTTTAAATATTTAAGTCTGTAAGCTAAAGTCTGTTATGTAATTAGTAACTCTTTCAAACGAAGCTTTACATGTCTGAAGTGGTGACTTCTGGATTCTTGCTGTATGATTTTCATTATTCTATCAATACTGACGTCCCTTTGCACCTTTGAACATTTAGGAATCTTTTTGACATAAAAAGAATATTATTCCTTAGGAAAATGGGAGTTAAACCCCTGGCACATTAAAAAATTCACTTATGTCATAGGGCTGCCCCCTGCACATTTGTCATGTGAGTTCTTTTTGTGTGTTTGCGAGGGTTAATTTTGATGATGGCTTGTAAACTTTATGCTGATTATAAGGTATTCTTATAATCACTATCCTTTTGAATTCTGAAGTATACAACAAAACAATTCTAATAATAGGGATGACATAGTGAATCTAAATGACAGCATATAATAGAAAGCACAACTGTTCAGAAAAGAACAACAGTTTAAAGTAAACCACAGGGAGGGAATCAAAGGTCACACTGTTTTTATGTAAAACAAATACAAAAATACTTCAAGATTGATCACAAATGCTTACATGGTGTGCTTTAGAATGTGCTCGTTGGTTTGATGAGAGAAGCATTACATACTTTTCACTCAGAAGGTAAATACTGAATGTCTTTATGCTTACAGCACTATATATTTTAGATTTGAGAATCTTTATAAAAATTGTTTACTTCTCTTCGTGTGTATGCAAAAATTACGGTGGTTATTTCAGTGAAGAGAAATCTGAGACAAAGTAATTAGGCAGCATCAGTGTTATTCAGTTAGTTTATAATAGATGCACAAAATAGACCAATGAGATCTACTGCTCAAGTATTAGATTTTTCTTTTTAGACTTATCTGTGCCATACACTCGCATCTGGGTAGCTCATTGTATTATCATTTTGACTAATTTTCAGTTATGTGATGGAGGACAACTTTTCAGCTCCTCTTTTGTTCTAATTATGTGTTTTTGTGTCTGCATAAAAGGAAAGTGACCTGCTTTGTTCAGTAACTGTTTAGCCGTTTAACTATTAGCTGAAAAAATGGACATGCTGGAATGAGGCTAGACTAAATATGCTTTGCAAAGAACAAGTCCAAACTCCCTACATTTTATACTCCGATATTTCAGACTGCAAGGAATATACTCGTGTCTTCCACATTTAGATGCTTAAGAAATTACGTTTTGACAACACCTTGATCCAGTCAATTTCAAATAGACGCTTGGTCACCAATGAAATTGGTGTTAATTGAAATTCATTGTTAGCTCTGCCAATGGATAGAATTCTGCCTTTAGCTCTTGAACAAAGTGGTTAATGTTTAATCTTTTTAAATTGCTTTTACCTGATTGTAATGATTATTCATGTTCTTGTTTGTAAATTTGCAAAACGAAGTGAAAACATAACCATGGACATAAAAGTCACCCATTTCTTGATAGTTTTAACACATTCAATCCAATCATATATCTTACCCTGTTCTTTTAACTTGTACTTAAATGTCATGAAATATTTTTGAAAACGTTTTTCTTATATTTATTTGTACACTTATAGACTCCTGAGTTAGAGAGCATGAGCTTTATTTAAAAATGCTGACAAATTATTTTCCTAAAATCCTACCAGAAATAGAATGATCCTTAATTTCACTTGGATATTTTATATAGGAAAGATTAGAAAGTTGGGATGTCTCCCACCCCCACAATGATAATTTCTCTTAGTAAGTTATTGGATATTAGAAGCTTCGTGGGTAAATTAGCTTTGTAAGGTATAAAGCAGTTTCAGTTTTACATGGTAAATACATCAAATCTACAATTATAAATATATTCTTTTGTTTTTGTTACTGTTACATTATGGATTATACTCCTATTATATTAGTGTGTTCACTTGTGAAAATTAATCATTATGAACACTTATAATTCCTGTACTTTGCTGTATAATGGGGTATAGAAGTTTACTAAGAAAAGAAATTCTAATCTCCCTAAAATATCTTCAGACCTAGAAATCCTCTCCAGAGAAATTTAACATTTAACAATAAACAAGGGCAACGTTACAAAGATTCTTCCATAGAATGAAAAAGAGTCAGATTATGCCTAATTTGTGTTATGATGCAAGATTGCCTTGTATTGAAACTTGATAAGAGCATTATGAAAAACAAAAACTATAATCCTGTCTTAAGAACATAGATATAAAAAGTCCTAAATAAAAATTAGCAGAGAAAAGAAAACAATATATAGTAAGGATAATGTGTCACAATCCAGTTGGGATAATTCCACAATATTAAGGCTGGTTTATTACTGAAAATCGATGAGTGTAATTTGCCACATTAACAGAATAAAGGGAAAAGAAAGATTATCTCAATATATGCACAAAAGGAGTGATAAAATCGAACATATGTGTATTGATAGAGTCTTTTAGTAAATAGTGATAGTTTCTGGTTCTCTAGAATTCCATTTCTCTCAAATTACCAGACTGTTTAAATACAGTAAAAATGGTCATCTTAAAGATGTTTTTGATAACTCCAATATCTGGCTCCCTTTTGGGTGTGTTTTTGTTATTTGTTTCTGCTGGTCCTCATTTATGACATCTTGACTCTTTGTATGCCAGAATTTATTTTAAAAATCTTTAGAAACAGTTTTGAGTGTGAGATGATACCAGAGTTCTATAGCACTATCAAGTCTTGGATTATCTTAATCCAAATTTCAGGGATTGAGATTACTTAAATTATTTAAACAAAACTCACCTGAAATAGCTCTGAGAGTCTGATTATTACACATTCAGTCTTAACTTGTACTGTACAGTGTATATCCCTTTATGTTCTAACCCAAAGCATGGAAGGAAGGTCATCAGGTTGGCTCCTTTGAATATGACCAACTAGCTCCACAAGTCTGTCAAAAACACAGCTCAGTCTCTTAGCAACACCCTCTAGAATCATCAAGTGCGTCTAGGCCCTGCTCACATGTCTGGATTTCTTTGTTCTCTTAGATTTAGACCTAGTAACTCTTCACTATCTTGTTAAATATTCAATACCTTCAAACAGCTTTTTCAAAAAGTTCTCCCCCGTTTTCCTACTTGTTTTCATTGTGAGGATTGATCTGATTTACCTAGGCTGTCATTGAAAATAGAAAATAAAATTTCTTATTATTTCTTACCATTTTTATCACTTCTAGGTAATATGATATTTTTTGAGATAGAACATGGAAAATATTTTAAAAACCATGTAGAATGTGCTCCTTAAGAAATACTAATCTTAAAATAAGTTCACGTTTCATTGTTAAATCACTTTCTCAGGAAGAGTAAGTACTGATATTTTTCTCTCTCTGATGACAGCTTCTTATGGCTTCATAGAGGTTACTTAACCACTTTGTTATACTGAAGGATTAATTTTTCAATTTTTTTATTTTTTGTCTCACCATACAATTGTTAAGTATAGACATATTAATTGTATATGTACTTGGATCTCCTTAGAGCCAATAATCTTTTTTTTTTTTTTTTTTTTTAACAATTTCTGGGTTTTCAAATAGAACTTAAAATGAACTGTTATACTTTTAGATTTCAAAATTTATTGTCTTTCCTTATAAAGAATATAATAGTGATGAATTCTCTGTGATGGTGATAAAGGAAAAAATTATTGAATTTGTTCAAATTGGATTATTTGGATACATTTATAAAATCTTGGTCCATATTTCCTAGTTACCCTATAACTGTCCTATTTGATTTTTCCTTTTAATGTGTTTTAACCCCAGTGTGGTAAATTGATTTAATAAAAATGCCTCTGTTTTCTCTTGCTATCTGATAACTTCTTAATGACAACTAACAGCTTTTGTGAGGGCAGCAGCATTAGCACTAATGGATAGGGAGGACAACTGATACGGCCTGAGAAAGGTTAAAGACGACTAGTGACCCTTTGGCAAATCTGTCTGTAACCGAACAGAATAAGTAAGTACCATGCTGATTGGAATTTTCCATCATAGTGAATTATCTCACACATTTGTTATAAATTTATGTTCAGTTTTTTTACAGATACGGTTTAGTTCTGTGAATACTCTTGAAGATTAGTCGGGTATATGATGAGCTTTTAAATTTAGATACCTCAGATTGTGCGGACACTCCACCTAAGTTAACATGTCTATTTGTCCAAAATGGAATTTGTGTTTTTATTCCTAACTTTTGCTTAGCCTCCTTGTATTTTGTATGTATTTGAGGAAATCACCAGGTATGCCCATAACGTTTTTACTAAAATGTAGTGAAAAGGCTAATTACACGGTGAGGTGATTTAGGTATCTTAATGTGGTATGTGAAAATTATTACATAACATTATTTTATATTACTTCTGGGCACTAGTGCTCATTGATGTGACATGGAAACAAATTTCTCCTGGAAGCAAAGGTCTTTACTAATGTAGAAAACTCCTAGCGTCCCTCTCTCACCTCCTGCATTAGACCTTGTGTTGAAAGTTAGTGAGCTACGATAGTACTATCCTGTCACTTACTGTACAAAGTATAGATTTGATGACTTCAATTTTGGGTTTAGGTTTTTGTGCACTAATAAGATGACCCCACTGGTAGTCATTGGTTTTTTGTTTTGTTTTTTTATGAGAAATATCAAAAGCTCTTCATGTAATATGATCCTTTCACTATGAAATATACTACTCTGCCCCCCTTCCCCCACCTTTTGGAGCTTTCTTTCCTAGTTCTCTTATATTCACTTTTCCCTTTATCATGTGGTTTGCTTTGGTACATTACTTCCCATTTTCTGTGTGCTCCAGTTATTTTCGTTTATTCCTATTCATTGGTATAAGAGCATGAAATAGGCTCAAGGGCAAATGGGGAGGATATATTAAAACAAGCTAAGACTTGAAACCTGAAAGTCATTCCTTTGATAAAGGGGTAGCTCCGTTTAAGTGGGGGCATCTCCATTAGCAGTAATGGAGTAAGTACATCAGCTGAGGCATCTCAGAGGTTAATAAGACTTCCTGGCCAGCGTTTGACATCAATACACTGTGGCGCCTGATTTTGTTGGTCCTTCAAGAGGCTTTCTTGACAACACTCTAACAGACTTTGTGTAAGTCATTTCTTGTGAATTATTGAAACAAATGTTTGGCTGCTAATTGAGGAACACTGCTGTGTTTTATAATCACTGCAGTTTGAGTTTTTAGCACTAAACAAAACGGTTACAATTGATTTGTGGCTTTTTCCTGGTTTCAGTCAGCTGTAAGTTATATCTTTGCTTGAATTTAGCAAATGGCTTTGCTAGTCATTTATTTAAGTATTTATTAAGATACACTATTATGGTCTTCATCCTCTCCCCACTGCCCAGAGTATTCATCTGTGTTCTGAATTCATAAAGTGTGAGATCACTAGTAGTAACAGGAATAGATTACAAGGCTATACTGGAGAGCAGTTAAAAGCAGGCTTTGGAGATAGTCCTAGTTTTGAACTCTGGCTTTGTCATTGGCTAGTTGTATGAGCTGCTGTTTTACTGAACTTCTATAGCCTGAATTTTGTCTTCAGTAAACCTGAGATGTTTGAGGAAGTCTATAGAGATCGTTTATGTTGAGAGCCTTAACCCATCGCAAGTTCATGGTAAAGGTTCCATAAAATATAGGTACAGTAAAATAATGCATATGTTACTAGTGTTAGTTATACGGTGTTTTAAGGGAAAACTTCTTTGGAAAACACGTTTCCTTTTTAAAATTCCAATCTAATTGTTTTTAAAATCACATTTATTTTCCCATAATTATTTTTAAGAGTCACCTTACTAAAAATTAATTTGAAGCATTTTAATAAAAACCTTTTCTCACAATATGAGGATTGGAAAAAAATATTTCTGAATGTATGTCTATGACATATAATTTTAAGTAATGTCCATGCAATCTAGACTACTTAATTTTGGCTCTGATGACTGGATCTTTTTTCAGTGTGTATGCATCATGTAATTTTCTTTTTGCTTTAGCTTTCTTCCCTTTCAGAGAAAACAAAACATCACCTTAACATTATTGCTTGTTAATGTATATGAGAATAATGAGATGAGATTCCCATAAAAATTACTCACACACGAGTAACTTTTATCTATTTTCTTTGAATGAAATGCAACTGAAATGTAATTATAAAATATCTTAAGTTGTCTTTAATTGAAGTTGTATATTAGAAGCATTACAACATTGAATTGTTTTCTGTTACCAGAGGTAAAAAGAACCTTCTAAGCTAATTTTATGTGATATTTCAGTCATCTAGTAATTAGTATGTTGGATGGAGACTGTATGCCAAAAGTTGATGTACAATATTATATAACATATTATAGATTATCTTTGGAAGCGTGTTTTTTTTGTTTTGGGTGGTGGGGTGCTGGTTCCTCCCCAGGAGCACCCATAGGAGATGCCCTGCCCATCCCAGGTCCCAAGGGGAGAGACTTTTTTTTTTTTTTTTTTTTAAAGATTTTATTGGGGAAGGGAAACAGGACTTCATTGGAGAACAGTGTGTACTTCCAGGACTTTTTTTTCCAAGTCAAGTTGTCCTTTCAGTCTTAGTTGTGGAGGGCGCAGCTCAGCTCCAGGTCCACTTGCCGTTGCTAGTTGCAGGGAGCACAGCCCACCATCCCTTGCGGGAGTCGAACCGGCAACCTTGTGGTTGAGAGGATGCGCTCCAACCAACTGAGCCATCCCGGAGCTCAGCGGCAGCTCAGCTCAAGGTGCCGTGTTCAATCTTAGTTGCAGGGGGCGCTGCCCACCATCCCTTGCAGGACTTGAGGAATTGAACTGGCAACCTTGTGGTTGAGAGCCAGTGCTCCAACCAACTGAGCCATCTGGGAGGCAGCTCAGCTCAAGGTGCCGTGTTCAATCTTAGTTGCAGGGGGTGGAGCCCACCATCCCTTGCGGGACTCAAAGAGTTGAACTGGCAACCTTGTGGTTGAGAGCTCACTGACCCATGTGGGAATCAAACCGGCAGCCTTTGGAGTTAGGAGCATGGAGCTCTAACCGCCTGAGCCACCAGGCCAGCCGTGTGTTTTTGTTTGTTTGTTTTTTTTAAACATGGGGATTCTACCAGTGTCATAGTTTTTTCATGCTAAAAAATAGTTTTAAATTTAGTTTTATAATATTTCAAAAAATAGAACATCACATAGTTTCTACTTCTTACTATGTCATGTATCTTGTTATATGCATTAAGGAGAGGAGAAAAAAGAAATAATTTTTATAAAAATCTGGTTGTATTGAATGTGAAACAAAGCTCTTGAATTATTTACCTATGGCATTATTCTCACCATGCTGACTGATACCATTCACTAAAAGTAATACTGATTTTCTAACTATAATTTAAGATCATATGAAAAGTCAGAGTGAATTTCTGTGGTAGTTCACTGCTATATATATACTTATAAAAGAATAAAGAATTTAATGGTTAGAAGAATGAACAAGATGCCTATTTCTATTTAGAGTCCAAATACTGATGTGAAGTCATACATTTTACCTTTCATTGTATAGACATTGAAAACTGGCCTGACAATGGTTGGAAAAGTGGTGACTCAGCTGACAGGCACACTACCTTCAGGTGTGACAGAAGATGACGTTGCCATCCATAGTAATTCAAGGCGGAGTCCTTTGGTCCCAGGAATCATCACAGTAATTGACACTGAAACAGTTGGAGAGGGCCAGGTAAGAACTTTCGAGGCCTGTGATGTCCATTTTCTGCAGAGGATGGGCTGACTGAGAATACATTTGGGGATCAAAATCAGCCAAAATGTACTTGGACCTGGAGATTGTTAATTTAGAATTCTAGAAATTATAAGTTATTTCAGGTTAGAACATTTCCCCCCCCCCCAAAAAAATGATGAGTAACATGTTGAAACCTGTTATTTCAAATTTTACTAATGTATCATACCTGATAGTCAAATGGAGGTTCTAAGGAATTCTTGTGTTATCTCTTCATTAGGACATGTTTCATAAATAAATAACTGTACATCTCTTTATACTGTTCTGTTCATAATACTGTTTTCTTTTCTTTAAATGGTATTTGTTAGAACTTAAACAGAAGATTAATAATTTGTTTTTAGGGTAGAGGCTCGCTTATAGAAGTAATCAACAAGACCTTACATATTTGAGGAATTAAAAACTTAACTATGATGGTTGCAAGTGACAGTAATGTGAATAATATAAAATTTTATTAGAGATATTTCTTTGTAAATATAAAAAAATACACAAAATCTCAAAGTATATATTAGAACATATACATGATAATAAAATAGCTAACTATAAAATCCTATATCTTCAGATAAAACAGATCTTTTAAAAATCTATGTTCAGAAAAATTTAGAAGGATTGATTATAAACATGGAAAAATACCTTACGCTTGCACTTAAGTCTTGTTAGTAAGAAACCATTTTGGTTGTGTTTTTTCCTCATGCACTCATAAACATTATTTTCTTTTGTTATCATAGTCTTGAATTTTAATACATTTCTGTAAGGAAGGTAATAGTTTGTGATCACAGCTATAAAAATATAAAATTGATTACTAGAATAATAGTAGAGCAACACTTGTGAAACAGAAATTATTTTAATCGTACATAGAATTTATATTTAATTCTATTTTCAGAACATAATGTTTAGAAACCTTTAAAGTATTTATTTATTTATTTATTTTTGAGAAAATTTGCTTCCAGTCTATATGGTTCTGCATCTTGGTGAATGATTACATTTGGCCACTACTCATGTACTAATTCCTATAGCAAGATCCAGTGGCATTTGAAAAATAATGTAGAGTCTACTGCTATTAAAAGACAATAAAATCTTTGAAATTTTGGTTATTGAATTTAGCTGCTGTATTTTATTTGAAATCAGAATAATAATAATTCTCCATCTCTCCCATCTTAACTTTGTGGTTAACCAAATATGTTACAGGCTTGTATTCTTGTTTAAAACTTTTTAATGAAGTGCTAGCAAACTTTTCAGTTGACTGTAATGACTTCTTTCTTTTTTCTTTTTTTTTTTTTTTAGTTGTGTTAATTAGCTCAAGTTGATAGACACATACAAATGTTCTCTTTTTAAATTGGAATTAAATATATAAATCCTTTAGTGTTTTATGATTGTTGAAGTAAAAATATTTTCTTTTGTCCTTTGATTCTTAATTAATTCACCTCCAAGGCCACCCACATTTACTGAGTATTAACAACCCTCCTCAACATTGTCTAGTTTGGTGAGTATAAGTAAGTCTGTTAAACATTTAGCATTTGTTGACAGACAGATTTGTGGTCATTTGAAAATGGGAAATGATATCTCTTATTATTATCTTTGATGAAATAGAGATGTAACTCATTTTTTTATTATATTTATTTATAGGAACATGTAAAAAAGAGAAATTTAAGTGAATTATATAAAAAGCACAGCAGTAGGTCTTATGTTTCCGATTGTGGCCTGCGGGGTGGCCCTCTCCTCACCCAGTTCTTTAGTAACTTGTTATAATTTTAAAACGGAATACTCAGATTTAGAATATAGAAAGAGACTCTAGATTGTGGAGTGGGAAAAGTTAATTTTTCTGTGATAAATGCATTGTTAACACTTGAAACGAGTAAAGTTGTTTATTAGAAAATAAGAATCATAGAAATACTAGGTTTTAAAAATTTTAAAAATAGTTAAAAAGTTTCAACTTGAAATTTTATCTTTTCTGTTATTTGTTGGGAGCATAACCTATAACACATTCTAAAATTTTCACTTGATTTAAAAATTCTATTATAAGGCAGGAAATAAAATTATATTCAATAAATGGTAAGTTGCTGTGTGCATTTTGAAAGAATTATGAATATTTTTAAGCAACAAAATTTCTTAGGTATAATACTGTCCTCCTTTCTTTTATTAATGCGAATCTGTTTTTTGTCAAGAAGACATTTTTGTCTCTGATAAATAGTTCAGTTGGAGTACAGGGCTGTTTGTAGGTTATGCTGGATTGTATTAAAAAGACTGCGGTAGTTAATGTGATAGATTTACCACTTTTAGCCATTTCCCACTGATGTTTGACCTTAGCTGTAATGTTTTTCCTTTTCCATATACATCTCAGGAGCTAAAGCTGACATTACGTTCACTTTTGCTGTTTAAATCCATTGTGCCTTTAATAAAGATATTTTCATGTTTACAGTGGCAGTGCATAAAACTTGATATACCATCTTTCTGATGCTAATTTGATCAGTTTGATTTTATAGTGATGGGATCATTGTGTGGTAACTGCATTAAGGAAGAATGGATTTGATTGACTGTGTACGTTTTTATCTGTGTTACTTTCATGTTTTTATTTAAAAGCATTTCGTGGCTAGGCTAAGTTAAGTGGTATAATTTGCCTTTACACGTTTATGTAATTGAAGTTAGCAATGTGGCAGTGGCTGTAATCAAAGAAAAATGCTCCAGAATGATGACATATGAGCTATCTTGCCCTGAGTACAAGTGTTATTCATAATAATTTAATGGTTCCTGAGGTGTTTTGTCTGTTTTTTTTTTTTTGTTCATATGATGAAGTCTTATCCACCTTGTATCAATTAAAGTGCTTTGCTTTGTTTTAATATAGTGAAGTTGTTACGATGTATATGTAGGCATTCAGGCTGCTTAGTTAAGTAGTGAGTTACAATTACACATCTTAGGACAATTGTATTGGGATACCTCTGGTATCACTTATATGCAAGGGGATAATGCCATGGAGAGAATTCTTTCCAAAAGTATCTGTGAAGCTCATGAAGAGAAGATGCAAAGAAAGCCATGTAGTGGTGTGAGGTTTTGCTTGCACCAAGATTAATGTGCGTTTTGCTGGATGGCTTCTGGCTTCATACCATCAACTAGAATACTCAATACTAATTGTGTTGGAAAGAAGTAGAGGGTTATAACATATACAAAAGGAAAGGGAATCTTATAAGATCAAGTTAAAATAGAAAAATGGGCAAAAAACAAACACTTCACAGAAGAAATATATACAAATGCTATAAAACCTATACCCATGACTTCACTTGTTATAAGGGAAAGGTAAGTTAAAACTACAGTGAGATACTATTATCACCTAGAAGAATTAGAGAAGTTCAAAAGCTTGCAGTTTACATTTTTAACTTTTAATTTTGAAATAATTGTAGACCCGCAGTAAGTTGCACATATATCCACGTTCCCTTCCCCCAGGTTCCTCCAACTTTCCTGACATCTTATACAGTTGTAGTACAATATCCAAACCAGAAAATTGATAATAGCACATGACTGTTACTGGGCTACAGACTTTATTAAACTCTCACCATTTGTTTTACCTGCATTCATTTGTGTGTGCACATGGGTGCCTATAGTTCTATGAAATTTTATCCCTTGTATAGATTAAGATAATCACCACTACAATTAAGATACAACTTTGTTTAACACACTCCTCTTTGTATTCATGCCCATCCCTTTCTCCTGACACCCACTAATCTATT
The DNA here is from genome assembly GCF_036562045.2 of Rhinolophus sinicus. Lineage (NCBI taxonomy): Eukaryota > Metazoa > Chordata > Mammalia > Chiroptera > Rhinolophidae > Rhinolophus > Rhinolophus sinicus. The sequence continues at coordinate 24,142,878 of NC_133764.1, forward strand.
TCCCATCTCTATCATTTTTTTATTTCTAGAATGTTACATAAGTGAAATCATATAGTATTTAACATTTTAAGATTGATATTTTACACTAAATGTAATATCCTTGAAGTTCATTTAGTTTGTAATTTATTCGTTCTTATCCCTCTGTTGTATTCCTATGTATGGATGTATCTGTTCAACCATTTACCTACTGAAAGACATTTAAGTTGTTTCTAGCATTTTGCTATCATGAATAAAGCTGTTATGAGCATTTCTGTAAGAGTTTTATTGTGATTTATGTAAAGTTTGCATTTTTCTATTTTAAATGACCAAGAGTGTGATTTGATGAGTTTTGTAAGTGCACGTTTAGTTTTATCAGAAGGTGCTGAACTGTTTTCCAGAGCGGCTGTACTGTTTACGTTCCAGTAATGCATAATAGGCAGATTTCTCATCAGAATCCATGAAAGATAAAGGGAGTAGTACAACGTCTTTAAAATAGTGAAATAAAAAAAAGTTAGACCTAAATTCCCTATCTAGTGAAAATAGCCGTCAGGAATGAAGGGTAAATAAATACATTCTTATAAAAAGGAAAACTAAGAGAAATTTGTCACTAGCAGATCTACTTGTAAATAATGGCTCAAGGAAGTTTTCTAAAGAAATTATACCAAAAGGCTTGGGACTTCAGAAAAACAGCGGAATGGGTAATAATAGAAAGATATATTATTCTTCTCATGAGTTGAGGCCATCATCTGTTGTGATGATCAACATATGTTTTAGAAATACTTAAAACTTGAATTTTAAAAAGTGGGGAAGTAAATTGAGCTTCACAAAAATTTTAAAATGTGCTACATAGGCACCATCAAGAAAGTTTAAAGACAACATGCTAAAGGGGAGAAAATATTTGGAAATCAATTTTTGATAAGTGACTAGTATCTAGAATATAGAAAGAACTCCTACAACTGAATAATAAAAGGATAAATACACTTATTTTTAAATGAACAAAGCATTTTAATAGACTTTTTTTTTTTTTCCGGTAAAGCTATACCAATGGCCAGTAAGCCCTTATTTGCTGCAGGTGGGAATGTAAAATTGTTCAGCTGCTTTGGAAAAGAGTTACAGTATGACTCAGTAATTTATCTCCTCGGTATATATCCCCATATAATGAAAATATATGTCCATGTAAAACCTTGTACATGGATGTTCATAGCAGCATTATTCATAATAGCCAAAAAGTAGGAGCAACCCAAGTGTCCATCAGCTGATCAAATGGATGGATAAATAAAATGTGGTATACACATACAATGTAATATTATTTATCAATAAAAAGAAATGAAGCACTGATTCATGCTACAATATAGATGAATCTTGAAGACATTATGCTAAGTAAAAGAAGCCAGCCACAAAAGAACACGTATTATATGATTATGTCCGGAATAGGCAAGTCTATGAAAAGAGAATAATAGATTATTGGTTGCCTAGGGCTGGCAATTTAGAGGGAATGGGGAAATGGGGATGACTGTTTATGGTTATGGGGCTTCTTTTGGGCGATGAAGATGTTCTGCATTTGATTGTGGTGATAGTTATACAAGTCTGTGAATATATCATATATCCTAAAGCAAACCCTTAGTATATTTAGCAAACTTGTTTAAACACATTCCTGGAGACTGCTTCTGTAAGACTTATTTTCTTTTTGTTGTTTTTCTCACCTAACATTTTTGAAAGTCAGATGGAGCAATGAAAACAAAAGATGAGACACATAATTTATAACGCATATTTCCCCCAATTGTGGTGAAATATGTATAATATAAGATTTGTCATTGAATCATTTTTGCGTTTACAGTTCAGTGACATTAAGTACATTCACAGTGTTGTACAACCATCACTATTATTCATTTTCAGACCTTTTTCATCCTCTGTTCTCATTCAGTAATAACTCCCCACCCCCTGTCCCCACAGTTCGGGGCGACTATCCTACTTCTGTCTTCAGTAGAGTGCCCATAATTAAAACAACATACAATACAAAGTGTTGAAAGGATGTGGAGAAATTGGAAACCTCATACTTTACTGGTGGAAATATAAAATGATATAGCTACTTTGGAAAACAGTTTTTCAGTTTCTTGAAAAGTTTAGCATACATGTACTGAGCAAATCCACTTTTAGGTATCTCCTCAAGAGAAATAAAGACATGTTCACAAAACGATGTGTATGCAGATATTCATAACAGTATTAGGCATAGTAGCAATCAACTGGAAATAATCCAAATTGCCAAGAATTGGTAGGTGAACCACATGCTATAATACCTCCATACAACTCAGCAATGTAAAGAAATGAATGATACCCGAAACCACATGGTAGAACTAAAAATTAAGTGAAAGAAAATAGAAGATAAATTGCGTAATTCTACTTATATGAATATTTTTAGAAAAAGCGAAAAAGATTGCTTGGGGTTCGGGGTTGGAGATCTACTGTAAAGTTATGAAGTAATTTTGAGGGAGATGGAAGTATTCTAAATCTTGACTGTGTTACTGGTTACACAACTGTATACATTTACTAAGCATTACTTATATATTTAAAATGGGTGATTTGTGCGTTTAAATTTACTGATGATTGGGGAGTGACTCCCAGCTATGGTGAAGAGGTAAGCAAATCTGTTCCCCAGAAAATAAGTATGTTACTGGACAGAATGTTAAAAAATAACTACCGGCATACCTGGGAGATATTGTGGGTTTGGTTCCAGAACATTACAATAAAGCGAATATTGCAAATAAAGCAAGACACAGGAATTTTTTGGTTTCCCAGTGCATATAAAAGTTATATTTACACTATACTGTAGTCCATTGAGTGTGCAATACCATTATGTCTAACAAAACAATGTCCATACCTTAATTTGAAAATACTTGATTGCTAAAAATTGCTAACCAGGATCTGAGCCTTCAGCAAATTATAATCTTTTTGCTGATGGAGGGTTTTACCTTCAATTTGTAAAACAACAATGACAATAGCAATAAAAAACCCTGCAATATCTGTGAAGCACAATATCTGTAAAGCGCAATAAAACGAAGTATACCCGTATTGGGGGCCTCTGGAAATTGAGTAAAAGCTGACTATGAAGTGATAAGCACGTAGGCATATTCATGAAAAGAAATTGGAACTTGGGTATCAATAATAGGAGACAGTGGCCTTGCTTGGGGAGGCCGCTCTTACATTTGTCTGGAGCTTGGTGAGTGTGATAGTTTTACTTCTAATAAATGGCTGTGTTTAACCTGTTATGTTGTTTTTCCTTGTTCTGTTCCAATCATTAGCAAGAATTTTCCAGCAGGTCATAACACAATATGAACTATATGTTTCTTACTCCTCTACCTAGCTGATTTTATGCTTTTTGGTTTTTTGTGAACCCACATTTCAAGAAATTATTGTCTCTGTCATCTAGTCAAGTTAACCAACTGTTTTTAGAGTTTATATGATTTTCTGCTGGGATCATATTATATCTTTTCCTCCTTCACAAAGTGCCATTCTCACCGTATGTGACAAGAATAATCTTCTAGTATAGTGGAAGCAGGTTATTTGGTCAGGGACATTGAGGTATAGCTGTGTATATCTTCAGGCTCAGTAATTGGTGAGTAAAGGATAACTACCATTTGCTTTCTTTTTATAAAGGTGCTTGTGAGTGAGGATTCTGACAGTGATGGGATCGTGGCCCACTTCCCTGCTCATGAAAAACCAGTGTGCTGTATGGCTTTTAATACAAGTGGTATGTCTTTTTTTTTTTTTTGCCATTTATATCATGAGTTTTTCAATTGATTTTTTTAGAAATGGAAAATATGAAATATGGAATCTGGCTCATCTTTTTTTTTAATTAAAATTTATTGGGGTGACAATGGTTAGTAAAATTACATAGGTTTCAAGTGCATAATTCTGTAATACATCATCTATATATCACATTGTGTGTTCACCACCCAGAGTCAGTTCTCCTTCCATCACCATATATTTGACCCCGTTTATCCTCATCTTATATGTGTCAGTGTATATCAGAAAAGTAAGAAGTCTTCAGTGAGTGGGTATTGAATGAATGAGTTCATAGTAAAAATTTAGATACCTTTTTTTTTTAGTTTTTATTTATTGGGGTGACACTGGTTAGTAAAGTTATATCGGTTTCAAGTGTACAGTTCTATAACACATCATGTATATATTGCACTGAGATACCCTTGAAACATTAGTTTTACTCTAAATAACATGGGGATTGAATGGCAGCAGTAGGTAAACAGTGCTCTTGAGTTTCATTCATTTCTGTATTACGAGTATTATTAAGCCAAGAACTTCAATATTCCAGACTTCATATTTACTCGTATGTATTCAAATGGCATTTTCTTTGTAACTTCAAGTTTGTTTTTTTTTTAACTCTGTAACATTTTATAAACTAGTTTACTTGTATTTCTTCCTTTTGCGTTTTTTTTTTTTTTTTTTTTGGTTTGTTTTCCTTGTTGTTTTTAAGTTATTTGATAAGGAGATATGTTATAGCAATGTGGAATGCCCTATTACTTTTCATTTTTTCTCCAAGATTTTTACTATAAAAAGTTTCAAACATAAAAATAGATTTAAAAGATAGTATAGTAATGACGCATTTACCACCTACTCAATTAAACAGGTGTTCACAATTTAATATGATATGTTAAATATATATATAATATATACATATGTATTTTGCATAACCATTTAAATGTAAGTTACATATAACATAACATTCCACTCACTGCAAATTAACTATGCATTTCCTAAGAATAAGGACTTTCTCCTACATAACGAAATATTATATTTTAGTTCAGAAAATTAACACATTATATTATCCAATATCCAAGGCATAACTTAAAATTCCCCAATTGTGTCAAAAATGTGTTGTCTAGCTGCTTCAAATAGATCTAATTAAAGTTCAGTTCTTACATTTTATGTCTCTTTAGTTCTTTTTAATCCAACATATAACTTCTTCCTTTTCTTTTTTGTGGTGTCCAGACCAATTATCTTACGCAAATTATGGATTTGTCATATTTTTTCATTATAATAATGTTTTCTTTATTCCCTGAAAAGGCTTTTAAATACATTCAGGCTATGTTTTTTTTTTAACTTCATAAGTATTGCTGTCTACATCATTTCATTCCAGCACGAGACACGTTATATCAGATTGTCTTGCTATTTATGATACTATTTTTGATCATATGGAGAAGTTAGTAACCCATCAAATGTCTGCATAGTTGGCCTCATTTCTTAAACAACCTTCTACTTAATACTTTTGTTTAAGGCTATAGAATGGTGGTTTTTCTAATTCTGTTGTGTTTTCTGCATTGGAGATCATATATAGATATATATAGATATATATATACATATACACACACACACACACACACACACACACACACACACACACATATTTCTTTCATTGACCAGGAATGTACCACAGTTGTCCTGTATGTAAAAGACAGGGTAAATGCTCAATCCTTTCCCTTGGGTTACCAATTTTCATAGTTAGCAATTGGTTTAACACTTCCGGTGGTGGAATTCCACTCCAGTGGAGTTAGTTTTAAAATACTTTATTTCTAAATAAAAGATAAAATTGTCTTTTGCTTTCAGAGCTAAAAGAGTCTTCATAAATTTACAATGTTTTCAGATTTTATTTCTTTGGTTGATAAGTCTGAAGAGACTGCCATCTTTCTCTTATTCTGCAGAAATTATCCCATCATTTAAAATTGATGGAAAGACCCATCTTTTCCTTCTTTTCATCTTTTCAAATAAAGAGTGATGGTAAGAGAATAATACAGAGTACTTTGAATAATCTTCCTTTTAATATCTTAATTAGCCATTTTTGTTAGAGAGGAAGATTTTTGTACTGATTGTTGATCAGTACCATTGATTTGATTAATGAAGACAAAGATTTATTGGAGTGCTCTCAATGTTGTGGGAATTAAGTTAAATTTGAAGAAACAGTCTGTAAGTTATGCCCCTTACAGCACTCCACTTGGAGTAACCAGTATGACTCATTTTGATACTTTATCTGTTATGTCAAATCTCCTTTGTATTAATGTATATTTCATATTACCATAGTCAGAGTGCTTCAGACACTGGAAGCTGTATTTTTTCCTGTCTATGACTTTCCATTATAATAAGAACATCTTGTGTAACTTAAAGAATATTGTAGTGATCTCTATCATTGTCTAGCAATTCTAGAAAACCAGGTTTTTTTCCCCTATGGTTTCATAATTTTGATCTACAGTCACCATTTTATTTCTGTTTGAACTCCCAATTTGTGTTTTTTGATAAGATTAAAATTTTTTATATTTATACCTACTTTTCTGCATTCATAGAACACTAGTTGTGTAACTAATTTATCTTGCAATAATCATTTCTTTAAGTATTTGTTTCCCTAGCTCACCGCTGAGCTTTAGTTTACATTAGAGTTCACTCTTAGTGTATAGTCTATGGGTTTTGATAAACATATAATGACATGTGTCCACTTTTATAGTACTATATAGAATAGTTTTACTCTCCTAAAAATCCCCTTCGCTCGGCCTGTTCATCCCTGCCTCCTTCAACCCCTGACAACCACTGATCCTTTTAGTGTTTCCATAGTTTCAGTTTTCCCACAATGTCATATATTGGAGTCTTACAGTATAAAGCCATTTCACATTGGCTTCTTTCACTTACTAATATGCATTTAAGTCCCCTCCATATCTTTTCATGACTTGCTTGCTCATTTCTTTTTAGCACTGAATAATATCCCATTGTACGTTCATACTGTAGTTTATTTGCCATCTGTATATCTTCTTTGTTGAGTTGTCTGTTCAGATCTTTTGTCCAATTTTAAGTTTGTTTGTTCAATTTTTGTTGTTGAATTTTAAGAGTTCTTTGTATATTTTGGATAACAGTCCTATATCAGATATGTGTTTTGTAAATATTTTATCCCAGTATATGGCATGTCTTCTCATTCTCTTCAAAGTGTTTTTGAAGATCAGAAGTATTTTCATGAAGTCCAGCTTATCTTTATTTCTTTCATGAATTGTTCCTTTGGTGTATATGTAACATTTTAATACATAAATTGACATTCTTCTGTCATATTTTTAATTCAGTCTCATTTTGAATCTTATAATTTCTTGGAGGGAAGATCATTTTATGAGAACTATTTTATAAGGTTTAGGATCTCTTACATTTCTTCTGTAGTCTAAATCAAGGCTTCTTAATCTGATTCCAAGATCTGAGAGGTCCATGGATAGAATTCAGAGAGCATGTGAACTTAGAAACGAAAAAAAATTGCATCTTTATTTTCTCCAATCTCTAATGAACATTTCTTTCACTTACAAATATGTACAATAATCCACCGAAATACTAGCTTTATACATAAGATTATGAGCAGTACAAATAATGGGTATTTTAGTATCATTTCTATGTTATTTATGTTTCTATGTTTCTATTTATTTCTATGTTTCTATTTATTTCTATGTAATGGTATAAATGTTATTTTTTATTCTCTAAATATTGCTATGGTTCAAAATTATGATAGAGCCTATATTTTGATATATTAACAAGCACATATTCTACTCTATGTCAGTTTAAAAATCCTATGTACTGCACTATGACTTTAAAAAATACTGTTCTGGGAAAGAGGTTTCTAGCCTTTGCCATATTGTTGAAAAGGTTCGTGGCTCTAGAATGTTTAAGAGCCCGTTATCAAAATGATTGGTCCTTAGTAGAATTTCACCTATTTCAGCTAAACACATTGGAAGCTGGCTCTTTCACTTTGAGACTCCATTCACATTGCCTGGCTCAATCACGGTGATGCAGTTAACAAGAGATAATTCCCCACCCAGGGAGTCTGCGGGTGTGATGGGGCTTTAAACAAGGAAGGAAATTTCTTTGTGGAGTAAGGACACCCTGCTAGGAGATGGCTATTAGCTTGGTCTTTGACTATTGGGGGAATTTCTTCAAGAGGAAGTCAGTTCTAAACTGGAACCTAAAAGATGATAAGCTAGGAAATAATGATTCAGTGCCTGGTATATAAATTAATCTGAGTTGAATGAAAGAGGCAAGAAAAATATTGCACATTTGACATAGAGTGTGAAGCAGAGTCTATACAGCAGACTGATCCGTTTATTATGTGGTAGATATATTTTTCAATGTGTCAGCATTTCTGCAATATTTTATAAATGCTTTGTACCTGCTTAAATATTTGAATTAAATGGAGGGTTCATAACTCAACAGCCACTCACAAAATTGGTTTGCAAAATCTTTTTTTAGAATCTGGTAGGCAGAGATTTAATGCATTTGCTTACAGTTCATCTTAGTTATTTACTGTTCAGCTCTGATTATTTTTGCTCTTCAGAATATGACTGTTATTGCTTGAGTATGGCACAAATGTGTATATAAAATATTCAATTTTTAGTGATTTTGATTTGAAAGCCTTGTTTTTTTCTTTTTTTAGCTGATCAGTAGCTGAACAGCTTCTTAGAGAGGCTATGGCTGCCAACTATTATCCAACTCCTATCATTAGGTGACATTTTGCTTGTCTGATTTCTGTATCATATTTCTTGTTTTATCCTAACCGTCCTGGACTGAGATATAAATACATACATATGTAATGTTTGAGGCAAGAGGCTGCAATGCCATTTGTAAATGCGTGGATAACTTAGTAATTGTTATTTTCCAATTTAAGTATTTATGCTATAGTTTAAAAAAATATTTTTGGGGGATCAAATTATGTATTTTCTATCACTCTTTTTATAAGTCCTCTATAAATTTACTTATGTTATAAAAGGAGGCAGTTTTCTGTTCTCTGACTGAATTAGTTTTATTAGCTTCTGAATCTTACTCAATTGATATTTTGTACAAAGGTTTATAATTTAAGTGAGCCTTCACACAGTATTTATGATTTTTTATTTAAATGGGCCTTTTTCAAAATATGACTTGTAGATCCTCCAATAATACCCTCCAGTTTTCCTTACATGTATCCATACATATTTCTACATTTATTTATATCAATAAGTTTTAACTGTTTTGATTTTCTAATAATGCTCTATTTGGTTAAAGGCTTTTTCGTGAGGAATGTAGTGTGGGCAAAAATATTTTTATAAGTTTAAGGAAGTTTATTAAAACAAAAACAAAATGAAACCTGCAAAAAGTTGTTATTTTCCCAAAAAACCCCCGATCTTTCTCTAACCACTTTACCTGTGTATATCACTATTATACTCAAGAATATGAATAAATTTCTTAATCTTTTTTTTTTTAGAGAGGCACATATTTAGATGACAGAATTATTAAAATCTTCTGTATATTAGCATTCAAGAACAAATCAGACCTGTTGTCCACATCCTGGGAAATTTTAAAAACTGTATAAAATGTACATGATGAATAACATTGCAAAGTGAATTAAGGAAAGGAGAAAATGTAGGTTGTTTGAGTGGGGGGTCTTGTATGGGATCTATTCAGAAAATAAATTAACGGATGTCATTAAATAGAGTTGTGAAACTTTTAGTTCAGCAGCTGCATTCAGTTTGTTTTTCAGTTTCTCCTTCCCATTCTTGTTTATTAGCTGTGACTCTGAGTCCTGAATGAAAATAAATATTTTAATGGTAACATTTATGATTTGGTTAGAAGTGCTAGAGAGGCCTTCATGCTTACATCTAGGCCGAGTCAATATGGGTGGTGTCTGTTTGTTGCTTTCAGTTATTAAGGTACACAATAAGTAACATTATTTTATGGCTCTTAAAAAAATTAGTATGCTTTATTTTTTGAGCAGTTTTAGGTTCACAACAAAATTGAGTGGGAAGTACAGAGAACTCCCATGTAACTCTCTGGTGGTAGTTTTGTTACAGTCGTGACTCTATATTGGCTCATCATTATCACCCAACGTCATTGGTTTACATTAAGGGTCACCTTGATGTTTCATATTCTGTGGGTTTGGACAAGTTACTATAATATTGATATGCATCCACCATTGTATTATCATATAGAATAGTTTCACTGCCCTAAATATTTTTCATCAAATTTAGGGCTTCGCAGTCTTCTTGTTTTTAATTAAAATATTTTAAAAATTATATTTGACATTCAATATTATATCAGCTTCAGGTGTACAGCATAGTGGTTAGATATTTATATAACTTATGAGGTGATCCTCCCTAATAACTCTAGTACCCACCTGGCATTATAGATAGTTATTACAGTATTATTGATTATATTCTCTATGCTGTACTTTACATCCCTGTGACTATTTTGTAACTACCAGTTTGTACTTCTTAATTCCCTTCCCCTTTCCACCCATCCCCCTCCATCTTTGTCATTTTTCTGCTGCTTTTTCCCTCTTCTCTCCTTTGGGACTCCTGTCACTTGTAGATTCATTTTTTTACTGGTGTCCCACAGGTCTTAGAGGCTCTGTTAATCTTTCTTCATCTTTTTTCCCTCAAGCTGGGTATTCTTAGTTGATTTCTTCAGCCAGTTCAAATCTGCTACTTGAACCCCTCTATCGTATTTTTCATTTCAGTTATTGAACTTTTCAACTCCAGAGTTTCTATTTGTTTCTTTTTTTTATAATATTATCTTTTTATTTGTGTGCTCTACTTGGCGAATATTGTTTTCATACTTTCCTTTAATCCTCTATACATGGTTTGTCTGTACCCTTGCCAGCATTTAGTATTTTCACCATTTTTTATTTTATATATATATTAGCCATAGGTCCTCTGTAAGATACGTGATTTAGAACTCTTTCTTCCTTGTGAGAAGTTTTTTTTTGTTTGTTTGTTTGTTTTTAACTTTTTAAACAGGGTCTTTGCAGAGCTAATTTTTTAATTTTTTTGTCAAATCCGATTTTTTTTTCAAACTTTTATCAATTTTGTTTTTGTGTTCTTGCTTAAGAAACAGTCACCAGTCTGGGGCTTGAAGATTTTCTCCTGTGTAATTTTCTAGTATTACATTTTATATTTAAATCTATGATCCATTTTGGGTTATTTTTTGTATAGCATATCAGGTTTAGGTCATGGTTTATTTTATTCTATTTTTTTGCCTATTGCTACTTCATCATTTTTTCAAAATGTGATCCTTCCTCCACTGAATTCCATTTGCACTTTTATCAAGTGACATACTTCTATGGGCTATTTCTGGGTTCTCCGATGAAGGTGACCTCTTTTTGCTATTTTCTCTTTGGGAATATCTGTATTTTGCCCATAATATAGAGGAATATTTCAACTAGGTATGATAGTTTAATTTGACAGGCTTTTTTTTTTTTTTCCCCAGCAACTGTCAGCTCTCTTTCTTTGTTCACAGCTTTTGGCATTATTAATCTGATTCTTTTGATTATTTGGGTACAGAGTTACACTTTTGTGGGACAGCATTCTAACTATGGTGTCAGCTCAAATGGAGCCAGTGGAAGTTTATCAAAAGGTTGTTGCTTTCTCCTTACCCTCACCTATTGTCGATCCCTCTCCCTCTTGCTATTATGTCTGAGTTTTATTTAGGTTTTTTTATACTGAACTTTCAAATAGACGTTTTAAAAGTTTTAAATTTGTTGTTTATCAGTGTGTTTTTCTTGTAGGGCAAGAAAAACAGCTTCTTAAGATTTTACAAATTTAATGCAGACGCCTCTTCACTGGTCATTTGAACATATAAAATGTTCTCTGGGACACTGGGTTTGGACCATAACCTGTGTACATGTATTAGTCAGCTTGGGTTCATAACAAACCACTGTAGATTTGGTGGCTTAAACAATGGAAATTGATTTCCTGAAAATTTGGGATCCTGGAAGACCAAAATAAAGGTTCCGGCTGATTTGGTTTCTAGTGAGGTCTTTCTTTCTGGCTAGCAAAGTGACCACCATCTCAGTATGTCATCACACAGCCTTTCCTTGGTGCGAGGGAGCACGGAGAGAGAGAAGAAGCTAGTGTGGTGTCTTTTCTAATAAGGATGCAAATTCTATTAATATCAGAGCAGTCCTAACCCTTATGACCTCATTTACACTTAATGATTTCCTTAGAGACCCTATCTACAATTATAGCCACACTGGGTTTTTAGAATTTCACTATAGGAATCTGAGGCTACACAAACATTCAATCCATAACAGTACTTTCGAGAACCAATTACTCTTAGTTTTTTTAAAAAAAATCTTATTGATCACAGCCCAGTTCTAGGTTATTCTGTTTAGCCATGATTGTTGTATCATACTTACTATATGAATTTGCTTCCATTTTAAGATATTCAAATATTTGGTAAGAAATGTTGAATGTTAATGATACTTCCATCTTTCAACAACTTCCTTATTGTTCTGAGTGTATTGTGCATAAGTATTACAGCTTTCCACAAGTTTGCTGCTTCAACCTGATTTCCTACGTTTTCCCTTCAACATTTAGCCGTACTGGATAATTTTTCAGGTCCTTATATCATTTTCCCTCTGCCTTGAATCCTCTTTTACCTGGCTAACTCTTACTTCTCTCTTGAGTCCCATCTTAAATATTCTTTTGAGAAGACTTACTTGACCCTACATAAAATGTCATGCCTTCCTGCCCCCCCCCCCTTACCACTTAATTGGGCAAGTTACTTCATTTGCTTGGATCATTCAGTACTTTCAGTTTCCTTATCAATGAAATGTGGGCTAATTATGGTATCTAAAACATAGACCTCAATAAATATTTGCTGTTGTTTTAATTATTATTAAACCACTCATCCTAGTTTTTAACTTATTTATATCCATCAAGAGTATCCTTTCAACATGTTTTCTGCTAGAGGTGAGCTTTCATTTTTATTTTATTTCACATAGTCCATAGTAAGTATACATTAAATTACATTAATTGTTTTTTCTATTATAATCATGGAGAAACTATGGCAGGGCACAAATAAGGCTTTAATTCAATGTAATTAGTCATTTGTTGAGTAAAACCAACTTATTTCTAATTTGTGGTTTGAATAAGAATTGTCTCCTTCCCTAAATTGTGGGAGTGATTCATAATGGCAAATTATATTAAATGCAGACACATATCACATGTGATTAAGATTGAGATATGTAATAGATATTTATTAAAAGTATCTTATGGAAATTGCATCATATTTATATAATTAAGTACACTAGGTTGGAATATTATTAATTATATTGCCTTTCACATCAGTAAAAATAAGTATTTTTCATTAATTAAATTGGAAGTTAGAAACATAAGGAAGAGATTCTCGACTCAGCAGTAAGCCTGACTTTTCTAAAACAGACCTGTTGTCTTTAATTTGGTAAATAATTGATCTGTTTTCCAGAGGTGTTATTTGTGCCAGCTGAGTAGCTAAGCTGTGAAGTGCAACACATCTACATTTTAAATAATTATCCTTCCTTGGCAGGGAAATTGCTTTTCCATCCATTAATAAGAGGAAAATGAATGTTGGGTCTCTAGTAAAATAGATTAAACATGTACCCCTTTGGGTGCTGACTGCATCTTTAACAGACTTGAAATTTTTCTGCTTACTTAAATGCTGTATATTGAAAGGTGATGGTGGTCTTGGGTTAATCATTAAAACAATTTAAGTTAGCTTTTTTTAAAAATGCTCGGAGTTTTTTCCATTGATCACAGCAAGTGGTCAAAAAAATACCTTGTCTTGTTAACATTTATAATGCCTCACAGATTTGCAGAATTAATGTGGCTTCAGAGTTTTCCTCTAACAGGTACTAGTTTATCACTGTCAATCACTGACATTATATCACTAATAACACAAAGGCAGCATGAGGAGTTTATTGCTTCCTCCCCCACCCCCCGAGAAGGGGTTATTTCTATTATAGGTTTGTTGTTACTGTTGTGTTTCGTCATCTTGTAAAATGATGTGATGTGTTTTGCTTATGTAACGAATTACTCTCTGAGGGATTCGTCCTCTTTCTCTGTGTTCATTGTGGCACTGGATGGGCCTGTGTGAGTGTCAGGGACCTCTATAGGCTTGACTTCCCATACAGTACAGGAGGCACCAAGCCTAGGGCCCACAGTGTGTGAGGTTCCCACCCAAATAGTTCATTCCTTTTAAAAGCAAAAAAGTATATAAACTTTTAAGTTAATGAATGCTTTAATATACATTTAAAATCAACAACTGTAGTCATAAAATATAATTTTAAATATTTTTTTCATGGAAGAGGGAGACCATGAAGGCAAAAATGTCCAGGGCCCATGAATGTCCTAATGCAGCGCTGGGTCCTGTGTGTCCATCAGTAAGAAGGAACCCTGCTCCTACCCTACCACTACTGCCTCACTACCCCTAGTTAATTGAGCAAAGGTGCTCAATTAATACTGAATGAAAGATGTGAATGGCAGACTATATGAAGATGTGAAGTACACAGCTATACCTATAAAACTATAGCTATCTATAATACATGCAACAATTATAACAGCAGTATCATAAACTCATAAATTTTGAAAAGGGTAAAGAAAGATATCTGTGGCCAAAAACATCACATGCAAAGTAGCCAAGGTTGAGTTAAACTTCTACATATCAGGACAACTTTACTGGTTGCTAAAACAGTGAAGTACTAGAATATCTGTTGTCCCTTCCCCTTTCCTCTCCCCTAGGATGCTAGGGCCCTCCCCCAGCATCAGACTTGTTTCATTGTCTTCATTCAGATTGGTCTGTATTCCTGCCATACATTAAATATTTTGAAAATTACTCTGAAAATAGTCCAAATATTTCTCAAGGATACATGTATTTCAAAGGACATATATTACATTCAGTAGGGTGGATACTTAATAGTAGGCAGGGAAGGAAATCGGTGGAGGAATGGAAGATGAAAAGAAAAGTGTAGAAACAGTAGTCCATGTTAATAGTATGCAGAATTAATAAATATAATCTAAACAAAATCTTTAAAGTACAAACCGTACAGAAGAAAAGATTAATTAAAAATGAACTAATCTTTTGGTTTTCCCTTTGTTCCTTTGTTTCATGGGAAGTTTTTTTTATGGTTTTTGTTGTTATTTTTACTCTCTCTTTTTGTTCAAATTATATCTTTATGGTGGGCTAAGATTGGCCATTATATTTATATAGATATCGATACTGTGGTTGTGCAAAGAATGCTTACCTACCCAGGGATCTTTGTTATACATTAGCAATTGTTCTTATGTACCCTCTTTCTGAAACATAACTAAGTGGTTATGCTTTGAAATGGTTCAGATAGATAGTCAAACCTAATTTGCAGACACTTTGTAATCTGCTCATATTTGCTATATTTGCAAATATACCCAAAATAAAACTAATAAGTGAAGAGCAATTTTACCTTCCATCTAATCGTTTTTTGTTACATAATTTCTGATCTCCGCTGCCAGAACCCTGATAGGAATCCATTATGTTTTCATATATACACTGTGGGTTACATGATTCATGATGCTTGGACTACCCATTTGGCAAACCTACACATCTGAGACTGACTGACCTCTTTCTGGACCCCTCACTATGTACCGATGTGTCTGTATGTTTTATACATCCTCTCTGACTGCTGTGTTTTCAGGTTTTATTGTCCTGCCCCCATGGTGGTAGGCTTTTAACTTTCTGGTTCCTCCGTTGAATATCTTGTCTTTTCCCTCTCTAATATGAAACTGCTAATCTTGTTCTCTCACCCTTGTTTTTGATTTAGTTTGTCTTAATTTTTATTGAACTGTAGCTTGCATAATGTAGATTGTACAACTATTAAGTATATAGCTTGGTGTATTTTTATGTGTATACACACCTGTAAAAGCTCCTCCCAGAAAATTTAAAAGTTCTGTTTAACACAACTCTGAAGTACATCGAATGTCGTTCCTTTGGAAATTCCTAAATTTCCAAATTCCCGAATCATATCCTCTTCATTTCTTCCTCATGTTTTCTGCTGTTCATGATATTAACTTTCTTAACCCTTCTCTCTATGTACCAAATTTCTGTTAACCTCATTTCAAAATATACTTTATTATGAACTTTTAGTAATGGTTGTTTGACGTTTAGTACTAGTTGTGTGTGTGTGTGTGTGTGTACTTGTGTACGTACATAATTTTTCTTTGAGAACAGTAGCATTGTGTTGATACATAATAATAGATAACAAAAACTAACACTTATC
Organism: Rhinolophus sinicus; assembly: GCF_036562045.2. Lineage (NCBI taxonomy): Eukaryota > Metazoa > Chordata > Mammalia > Chiroptera > Rhinolophidae > Rhinolophus > Rhinolophus sinicus. The sequence goes on from NC_133764.1 coordinate 24,158,923, forward strand.
TTTAGACCTTTAAATTTAGATTTCTCAGTGTCTGTGGGTTTCCGTTCTAATATCTGTTAATTGAAATCAGGCACATTGTTTCTAAGGCCCTAGAGTTATAAAACTCAGAAATTGTTATGTTGATTTCCTGAATAAAGTTATGAGTCAAATTAATCTTCTTAAATCATACTCCCTTATCTTTTCAATTCTCCTGCTTTATCTAAAAAATTTTACATTTTTGCTGTCCTAGTAACCCTCTACATTGTAATTTCACATTATAATAGGGTAAGAAAAATCATTCAATTATGGTAGAAACCCATATTTTCATAGAAATGTTTGATCTCTTTTATGCCTTGATATTCTGTTAGTGTTTTGTGTTAATATTATTCACTAATGGTTAGCTTTATTTAAAGTGAATGTTTAAACCAAAAGTAATCAACACAAGCTTATTCTAAAATTATATGGAAAGTCAAATTTTGCAAAAGAGGAATAAATTTTGAAAACTGAAACTACCTAAATTTATGACTTACTCTAAATCTACAGTAATCCAGAAAGGAAGAGTTTGGGTAAGTATAGCCATAGATGGAAGGAGTAGAATTCATAAATCAATCAAACTCTTATGGTCATTTGATTTTTGATGAAACTGCCCAGTAATTCAATAGTGATAGTATAGTGGTCTCAACAAATAGTGCTTGAACAACTGGGATATCCATTTAGGAAAAAATAAGCATTTACTTAATACTGTACCCAAAAAGTAACTCTAAACCAATCATAGACTTAATTTATTTTTTAAATTTTATTAAATTTATTGGGGTGATATTAGTTAATAAAATTATATAGGTTTCAAGTGTATGATTCTATAATACATCATCTATAGATCATAGACTTAATTTAAAAGCTAACACTATAAACCTTCAAAAAGAAAATGTAAGCATTATATCTAGACAGGACACCAAAAACACAAACCATAAAATTGTTCTCCATTAAACTTAAACACCTCTAGGGAAAGATACTAAGAAAATGCAATGGGATACCATACATTGGGAGGGAAAAAATATATGTCTATATAAAACAATTTAAATGAGCAAAAGATTTGAATAATCATGTTACAAACTATACAAATAGCCACTTAACACATGTAAAGATGATTAGGATCACTGATCACCAAGAAAATATGGCATATTAGAAGCATAATAAATCATTGAAATGATTAAAATTTTAAAAGACTGGCAATAACACATGCTGATGAGATTATGGAGGTCATATTACACGCTACTTTGGAAAACCATTTTTGCAGTTTCATATAAAGTAAACATACATATGACCCAGCATTTCCACTCGTAAATAGTCACCTACAAGAAATAAAAACATAATAGCGAAAAACTAGAAACAACAGCTGAATGGATATATAAGTTGTCATATATCCATATAATGGAACACTGCTCAGTAATACAAATAAATGAATGGACTACTGTTACCTGCAGCAGATAGGTTTAGCAAAATATTGTGTGATGCTATTTACATGGAATTCTGAAGTAGACAATATTAATTCATAATGACAGAAAGCCAATCAGTGGTTGCCTGGGGCCATGCGATGGGGAGGGGATGGACTGCAAATGGACACAAGGGAATCTTTTCCCGGGTTCTCTATCTTGATTACGGTAGTAGTTGCATAGGTGCATATATATTGTCAGACTCATCAAGTCATACACTAAAAATGAGTGCATTTATTGTATATAAATTATACATTAATAGAGGTTAATAAAGTTTAAAACAGTATTCTGAACCAAATGATTTCGCTCATATGTGGGATATGAAACTGAGAGCAACAAACGAACAAGACGAAGAAAGAAACAAAAATTCGTAGACACAGATAACAGTTTAGTGGTTACCAGAGGATAAGGGGGGTTAGGGGAGTGGTAGAAAAGAGTAAAGGGGGTCAAATATATGGTGATGGAAGGAGACTTGACTTTGGCGAACACACAATGCAATATATGGATGATTGTACACTTTAGAATTATAGTATTGTACACTTGAAACCTATGTAATTTTACTAACCAATGTCACTCCAATAAATTTAATTAAAAAAATTCTGGCATCTGATGAGATATAGTCAACCATTTGGAAAAGTAAGAATACATATAGACATGCACCACTTTCCTATATGTCTGTTGGATGAATATATTACTGAAAATAATGAATATTAGAACATTTTATATGAAAACCTATTGGATATGGTTAAAGATTTCTTCAGAACTTTAAAAATTTCATGATGCAAAATGAAAGGAAGAAAACAAGTTAATTAGTTAAAGAAAGATGTTAGAACATTTAACTTCAAACTCCTAAAAATGCAGGAGGATGGAATTAATAAGTTATAAAATAAGTGAGCTTGAAAACTAATTGTTGATTTGAGACTTTTCCACATGGAACAAATGAGTAAGAGCCATATCAAAGGTTTTGTTCTCTTTTATCTTGGTTCTGGATATATGCAACTTTAGGAATGGATCAAACAAGTCATGTCCTTTGTTTGTTTGATACTGTTTACTTCAATGCCTTTTACTCTGTTATCAAACATAAATTTTAGAAAGTCTTAATATATCCTGGACCACAAAAGTAGAATACAATGAAGAGTTTGATTACCAGCACCTTTGAGCAGTTTAAGAAATGTGCTAACAGTGATTCTGTTCATAGGGAGACTTTGAGACCGTTGCTTTCAAGGATTTATATTCAATTTAAAGGTTTTATTAATCAGACTTTAATAGGCATTGCTATTTTTGTGTTTTTATGTAATTTGAAGACCTTAAAGAATTTGGTCAGTACTAGGATTCCATTTCTTTGCTTTTATGTTTACAAATTTGACTAGTAACTTAAAAGAAATAATTGAATACTTCGGAAGTTTCAATCTGTACAAGTATTGATGGGAAGCATTAAATTCACAAGAATTAATATTAAAGCATAAAATTATTTTATGAGTGATATGATCTGAATTCCTCCACAGATTTCCGTTTGACCCAGCATATCAGTGTTTATGTGTCTTTTTTGGAAGAGAGTGTGAATAGCTGGTAATTTGTCTTCCAATTCATAGTGTGCATGTGATAAAGAACCATACAATTAGGTAGGTGTTATAAATAGGATATGGCAAAAAAGACATACCTACTCATGTTTCCAAGATTTTATAGCATATGCCCAGTGGAGGTTTGCTACTCTTTAATTTTGCCTTTCGGGCTAACCAGCTGACGCCCAGTTAAAAAGACTTATGTTCTTATGAGGCCGCAAAAGCCTTAATGTTCAGTCTCCAGCTACCTCAGATTTTGGAGAACGCCATGTACCATCGGTAGCTTCAGTCCCCACCCTCAAATGCTAACGCTCATCTATCAAACTTGAAGCTGAGAGTGAGGGAGAGGAAGCTTCCAGATAAACATACAGCAGCGCCTAAACAGCTAATCACTCTAGGCTTCCGCTTCCAGGCCCTATAATTAGAAGTCCTTCTTTTCCTTGTATTCCCAGATGACGCAAATGCTTTTTGTGGCTTGGCACCTCATTTGGGGCGTGGGTTCAGTTTATGGCCAGGCTAGAGTCTGGTTTAGTCTTCTGATGCTGCATAAATAGTTCTCAAGCCACAGTCTACTCTGTACGAGTTTTTCCTTTTATGTATAGCTGCTTTTTAAGTTGTTTTCTAGAAAAAAAATCTTGTCATTTCTACCAGCAAGCAGAATGTGTGCAAAAGAGGAAATTATATATTAAAAGAAAACACATGATTGTATAGTAGTACACAGGCTATTTCATCCTTTCCTCCATGCTCTCTAAATTTTTTTAAATCATTTCAAAGTTTGTCAAGAAAAGTAAGCTAATTGCTGGATTCTAAAAGTCACTTTTGAAATAGGATACACAGAAGATAATAAGGATAAATTTTCAGTCGGCTTTCTCCAAAAATTTGAATTTGTTTTATATGTTAAAAACCAAGCAGATATTAATATCAGTTTGAAAAGCTAGGTGTATATTGAAAAGTGTTCATCTGTGAACACTCATATGCAAAACAATAATAGTCTTAATTGGCTCATAGGGACTTTTATTTGAATACTCATTATGAGTAAACTATTGACATACGATTCAAAAAGAAATGAAGTTTATCTTCAGTAGGTAAGCAATATGTATATGTTATAAATGTAAGTTTATTATATTTCCAGAATGATGTTCCCATTGGATTATTTGTCATGTGCACAAAATAGTTTTGTTGTGGGAAACTGGAATCAAAAACATAGTAGTGGAATTGTGATAATTCAAACTTGCTATCACTCAGCAAAAAATAGGAGAACTGAAGAAATACTGTCTACAAAAGGACAACAAAGCATTCATGCCCAACTTTAGAAATTTATTGTTTGAATAACAACAATATAGAAAGCATATAGAGTATGTGAATGACATCATGACCATAGCTAGATGCAATGTTATAAAAGCTGGGAGGTAATGTTATATAAGCTGTTACAGATTTGAACTAGATCTCAATACATGACACTTTCCATTATTTAAAATGTATTCTCTTGGAAATAACCAGGACACTGGCATCTAGTATGGTATTTTTTAAATTTAATATAGTGAATATGGCTGAACCTTACGTTAGCCATGTAAATAGCAAACTCAGATATACTTCATCTTTCCATTTAAATGGCTACTTTATCTTCCCACAGGTGCTTAATATTCTTATCTTTTCTTTTAACAAAGAACAGTTTTAAGAGTTAAAAAATATAATTCCACATCTGGAATAGCAGAGTAAGCTAATAAGCTATTCTTCCCACAGAAAACAAATATAAATTCTGGACAAAATATGAACAAACACATTTATTTATTCATATTTATTATTATTATTATTATTTTAAGGAGGGCGCAACTCACAGTGGCCCATGCGGAGATGGAACTGCCAACCTTGGTGTTATCGGCACCACGCTCTACCCACCTGAGCTAACCGGCCACCCCGACAAACACAGATTTAGATATGTGTATTATAATCCCTGGAACAGCTAATAAAAGCTTAAAGAGATCTATCCAAAAGCCAATAGATAAAATAAAATTGGATATTAAAAATACTGAAAGGAAGGAAGCAAGAACTGAAAACAAAACCCAAGAGACAATCAGGAAATAAAAAAACAATAAAATGATAGATAAAAATTCAACCCTACCAGTAAGTTATACTGAATGTGAATGAACTACAGACACCAATTACAAGTCTGGGTTTGAATTAAAAAAAACAACAAAAAAACTAGACTCCAATTATGGTCTAAAATAATATCATTTAAAAGACAATTATATTGATGATAAAAGTAAACAAATGGAAAAGTGTATACCATGCATACATGAATCAAAACAAAGGTGGAGTGGTTATCGATACCAGAAAATGTAGACTTCAGAACAGGGGAAATACCAGAGTTAAAATGGGAGATTATGATAAAAGAGGTAATTCAACAAGAAGTCATAACAATCCTAAATGTGTATGAACCTAAAAAAAACAAAACAAAAAAAAGGTCTAAAACGAATGGAACATATACATATAAGTGAAAAAGAAAACAACAACAAAAAAACAGAACCACAAATATACATGGAGATGTTAACTTCTACTCCGTAATAGCGTAATAGAGTAAGCATGTTGAACATCCAAACAACACTATCTATTACTTGAATGAGTTGACATTTATAGAACGCTCTATGTGTTCCAGTGCACATGGAACCAGTTACCAATTCTGGTATCATCTCCTGAGACATAAAACACATTTTAACTAACTTCTTATCATAACAATTAAACTTGAGATCAGTATATGAAAGATACCTGGAAAATGCCCAAATATTTGGAAACTAAACAGCATAGCTTTAAATATACCATGAGTAAAAGAGGAAGTCTTTAGAAAACATTTAGAACTGAATGTAAAAGAAAATGTAGCATATTAAAACTTGTGGAATGTATCTAAAGCAGGCTTACAGGGAAATTTATACCAGTATATGCTTACTCTGAAAAAGAATAAAGTTCCTGAAGCACTAATCTAAGCTTTTACCTTAAGAAACTTGAGAAAAGAAAGCAAATAAAACTAAAGCAAGGAGAATGAAGGAAATAGTCGCAGAAGATAGTAATAGCAGCAGAAGAAAGACAGTAGGAGACATTTATGAAATTGAAAAGAGAAAATTAATAACACTAAAATTTAGGGTTCTTTGAAACAATTTAGATAGACTAACCAAGAAAAAAAGGAGAAGATGCAAATTTGTGACATCTTGAATGAAACACTGGGCATTGCCAAAGACCCTACAGATACTAATGGGTACCATTTCTTTGAGTTACGGAAAGTAATTCACCAAAGAAAAATTTTTAAATTAAAAAAAATATTTTTTAATTAACAAAATTTAAATTAAATTAAAAAGATTTAAAATCTTCACAAAAAAGGCCCAATAGTTTTATTAGCAAATTCTACCACACATTTAAGAAACACAGAATAAGTTTTCCCCAATCATTTCTAGAAAAGAATATGAGGAACATTTCACACCAGAGATACCAAAAACAGGCAAACACATTATTAGAAAAGAAATCTACAAACCTGTATTTCAGGAACGCAGTCATGAAAATATTCAACAAACTATTTGCTAATTTAATCCAGCAGCATAGCAGAAAGGATTTTGGCCAAGTAGAGTTTATCCAGGAATGCAAGGGTTGTGCAACATTTGATAATCGTTAATTATTAAAATTCACCATATTGATTGACTAAAGAGAAAAACCACATAATTGTTTCACAGGTGCAGAAAAGCATGAAACAAAATCCAACATTCATTCATTATAAAAATTCTCAGAAAATTAGGGAGTAGAAAGGAACGTCCTTAACTTGATAGAGGGCATTTTAAAAAAACTTAAGCTAACGTCATAGTTAAAGGTTGACTGCTTTCTCCTGAAACTGGGAACAAAGCATAAATATTGCTTCTCACCACTCCTGTTTACCTCCCCAAATATAGTAAGGCAAGAAAAAGAAAGAAAAGGCATGTAGTTTGGAAAGGGAGAAAACATACAATCATGTATGATTGTAAAGAAAATTCCATGTAATCTACAAGTACATAAAAACTCCTAGAACTGGCAGAATATGCAGTCAACATAAAAACTGTCAATTAGATCTCTGTATACCAGAAAGGAAAAGTTAATAATTGAAATAAAATAAAGCGTACCATTTATAATAGCTGTAAGAAAATATAATTTGTGTGCTGAACAAGAAGTAAAAAGTCAAAGAAGACATATCAAGAAATATGATGTGTTCATAGATCAGAATATTGAATATTATTAAGATGTCCATTATTCCCAAATGGATTTATAGGCAATACACTCCCCAAAAATCATAGGAATATTTTTTTTTTTTGGTAGCGATCAAAAATCTGATTCTGTGTTTAAAAAGGGAAAGGAATTGGAGTAGCCAGAATAATGTTGGAAAAGGTCAGAAAAGGAGGACTCACTTTACTTATTTCAAAATTTCCTATGAAGTTACAGTAATCCAGAAAGTATAGTATTAAGGAATGTTTAAATACAGAAATCAATGGAATAGAATTATACTTCTAAAAAAAATGTATGGAAATATAGCCAGTTGATCTGTGGCAAAGGATAACGAATAAAGAATTCAATGGATAAAGAATAGTCTTCAGGAAATCTTGCTGGAACAATTGGATATCATTTGTGAAAAAGTTAATTTAATACCTCACATTTTATATAAAAATTAACTCAAAATGGATGATAGGCCTAAATGTAAAGTATAGAACTTTGACAAGGAAACAGAAAATTTTTATGATTTGGATTAGGCAAAGACTTCTCAGTTGTGACATCTCATCAAAATTAAAAACTCACTCTGTGAAAGATACTATAAGCATCTCAATAAATATTATGCCAGGGTAGATTGTTTTGTATATGTGAAACCATTAGGTTGGTGCAAAAGCAATTGCAGTTTAGCAGTTTAAAAATAATTACAAAAACCGCAATTACTTTTGTACCAACCTAACCAAAAAAAAAAAGAAAGAAAAAGTTGCTGATGATCTGAAAAAAAAAAATGCTTGTGAATTTGTGAATTCTCTGTAAGGTTAGACACATCAAACTTTTCTCTCTTAGTCATATGGGAACATCATAAAACCTTTACATCTAGGATTCTCACTATTGTATACTGATATGGCCTTAAGTTTTTGTATTCACATAGGAAAAAGGTACTGTGTTCTAATGTTTTTATTGTGGGACCCTTCTTATATCTTTGGTGATATTTTTTCCTTTGATACTATTTTAAAGCATGATGAGTACTATGTGAAAATACGTCATCCACATACATAATTGTTTATTTTCACCTTTCTTTGGTATGTCCTTCAGGAATGCTTCTAGTCACAACAGACACCCTTGGCCATGACTTTCACGTCTTCCAAATTCTGACTCATCCTTGGTCCTCATCACAAAGTGCTGTCCATCACCTGTATACTCTGCACAGGGGAGAAACTGAAGCCAAAGTAAGTTGTATATTTTTCAGAAGGTGTTTGCTTTGTGTAACATGACACCTTTCAGAAGGTGTTTGCTTTGTGTAATATTTAATCTAGCTGGTTATTTATATCACATTGGAGCTTAATGAGAAAGTAGTGTTGTTGGTGATAAAGTGGCCAGATAATAAAGAGAAAAAGTATTTCCCCTATTTTGACCCAATAAATAGGTGAACAACCCAATGAATATTAAGGCAAAATTCCATTTAATACCTCGTAATACCTTTTCTTGCTCCAGAGAAAACATTGTTATCCATTTGATATCCATCTCTCCAGACCTTTTTCTAGGCATTTTGATTCTATGTGCATGCATACATATATACATACACAGACATACACATGTACACACATATATATTCACATATAAACAAAATAATTGAGTTTTATAGTGTATATAATTATATGGATATTATTCAGTGGTAAACTGGAGCCAGTTCACAGTGACTAGTGAGAATCAGTTATGCACATCTGTCCCCAACTCTGGATGTAGTGACGTTACATGGGTAGTGTGAAATCATCCACAGTTGGAGTGTTTACATAATGGAAATCAGCAAACCCTACGAATCACAGCATTTTTTTTTCCTTAGAGAGACAGAGTTTAACATTTCCCAGCATGCCACTGTGCACACACGTGTGAGGGTGTTCATACACACAAATGCACACATCTGTATATAATTTACTGAGAATTTGTATTAGGCATCATGCTAACTGCTTTACATATATTTAATATTCTTGATATCACTTGGTAGATACTGAGATACGATCTTAGCCTAAAATAGCAAATGCTCTTTTGTTTCACAGAGCCTGTGGTTATGTATTTACCGGTCTACTACATTGTTCTGAGAGATAACTCATTGACCCAGCACCATCTATTGACTAATCCATCCTTTCCCAATAGTCTAAAATACTGTTTGTCATGAATTTCTGTGAAAAATATCTAAATAGAATGAAACATCTTAAATATGTACAAACCCATGATGTGTTTATAGTGATACTTAAAAAGGAAGCATTGGGCATTACTGTAAGGTTTCTTGTGTACTAACCATTCTGAAAATTGATAACTAAAGGGAAAGTATCTAGCATTTACCTTTCTTGTATCAATTTAACAAGATAATGAAATAGTTGGTGAGGGAATGTTTTTCTTTTCTTTCTTTCTTTTTTTTTTTTTAAGATTTTTTAATTGGGGAAGGAGAACAGGACTTTATTGGGGAACAGTGTGTACTTCCAGGACTTTTTTCCAAGTCAAGCTGTTGTCCTTTCAATCTTAGTTGGGGAGGGTGCCGTTCAGCTTCAAGTTGTTGTCCTTTCAGTTTTAGTGGTGGAGGGCGCAGCTTAGCTCTAGGTCCAGTTGCCATTGCTAGTTGCAGGGGACGCAGCCCACCATCCCTTGTGGGACTTGAGGAGTTGAACTGGCAGCCTTGTGGTTGAGAGCCCACTGGCCCATGTGGGAATCGAACTGGTAGCCTTCGGAGTTAGGAGCATGGAGCTCCAACTGCCTGAGCTACTGGACCGACCCTGGGAATGTTTTTCTTTATTGAAGAATTCCAGTTTAAAAAAAGTTAGAATGTCGACTTATTCTGGTGATCATTTTATAATATATACTATGTAAATATTGAACCATTATGTTGGACACTTGAAACTAATATAATGTTGCATGTCAGTTATATCTCAATTGAAAAGAGGGTTGTAAATTTAAGAATCACTATGTTGCTATCCCTAGTGAAACAATGAGTCTAGGCAATAATCATCTGTGTTTGGTTGTAGCTGACGAGTCTTCACATTACTAAAGTGAAACATCAGTTATCATTTGCTTTGCGATAAGATGCAATAGGATATATACAACAGCATTTATGAAATATGCTGCTCAGCCCTCTGAATTGTACATACAGACCCTAGATATAATCGCACTTTAAACAAAATACAGAGACTGAGGGGCAAATGAAATAATACCATAGAATGCAACTAGCCAAATCTAAAATGTGGGAAGTTCTTCATTACAAACATGACCTGGTTTTAACAACAAATAATTGTAATGGGAAAATAAAAGTGGGTGTGTGGCAGAAGTTAAAAGTAATTTTAGAGAATATTATCTAAATACGAAGTGAAGACCTTGTTTGAATCCTGTCTCATGCAAATCAAGTAGTATAAAAATGTATTTTTTGATACAAATAGTGAGATTTGAACATTTGCCTTAGTATATACTATTAAAGAATTTAATGTCCTTAGTTTCTTGTGATGCATACAAAAGTATTTACAGATCTGTAGAATGTTCTTTAAAATACTCTAACAGTAAGAGAGTGTCGGTTAGATAAAAGCACAAATAAATGACAAGAGAAAACAGGGTTATTACAAGAGTCTTAAGATGCATAAACTAAATGCAATTTGTGAACTTTTTTTGGAGCCTGATTTAAACAAAATATAAAGAGATTTTTTGAGACAGTTGGAGAAAATAGACCTTGAACTGGGTATTATCTGATGTTAATCAGCTAATTTTGCTGGGTCTGCAATTGTGAGTTTGTTTTTTAAGTCTTTATCTGTTAGACATATATCCTAAGTCATAGTGAAATAGTTACAGGTAAAACAATATGATATCTCTAATCTGCTTTTAAATATTCTGGTAAAACAAAACAAACCAAGAGATAAACAAGATTTGCAAAGTGGTAATAATTATTGAAGCTGTGTAATGTAGATATTGATGTTTCATTATAACAGTCTATACTTGATATATGTTTGGAAATTTTTCTAATAGAAAGTAATATTAAAACAATACCTTTCACCAATATTATGCTATTTTATTTACTTTAGCTTTATAACAAGATATAATGGTCATTTTCAAAAATTTTCCCAGCTATTCTTGGCAATTTCTTACTGAGATGCATTTTAAGAGTAACCTTATTGAGTTATATAAAGAATCTTCTGCAGTTTTTTATTTGGATTGCATTGAAATTACATTTTAATATTGTTAGAAATTACATGTTTACAGTATAGAAATTTCGCATCTAGGAATTATGTTTTAAAATTAGTTATTGCTGTTATAGGACAAAATTTTTGTTTTGTATCAAATTTGTATCTTCCTGCTTTCCTAGACTCTATTGTATGTTCAAATGGCATTTCAGTAAATTTCCTTAGATTTTGTATGTAGAACATATTTTCTGGTCATGATAAGTTTTGACTTTTTTCAGTTATTTTTCCTTATTATGTTGGCTAGGAATTCTAAAGCCATGTGTAACTATATTAGTGATGGCTATAGTCTTTTTTCTTTGTTAGTAATACCTTCTTTTGTTTACTTGCCTGTTTTGCTCTAGTTTTGGCATCTCTTTTTATGGCAATACCATACTGTTTTGATTACTGTAGCTTTGTAATATAGCTTGAAATTAGGAAGTGTGATGCCTCCAGTCTACTTCTTTCTCAAGATTGCTTTGACTACTTGAGGTCTTTTGTGATTTCATGCAAATTTGAGGAATGTTTATTCTATTTCTGTGAAAAATGTTAATAGAATTTTGATAGGATTTGCACTGAATCTGTGGATTGCTTTGGGTATTTTGAATATTTTAACAATATTAATTTTTCCAGTCCATGAGCATGGAATATCTTTTGTTTGTATCTTCAATTTCTTTCATCAATGTCTTACAGTTTTCAGTGCACAGGTCTTTGACCTCCTTGGTTAAACTTTCCTAGGTGTTTTATTCTTTTCAATGCAATTGCAAATGGGATTGTTTTCTTAATTTCTCTTTCTGATAGTTCATTATTATTGCAAAGAAATACAACTTATTTTGGTATGTTTTCTTTTGTATCCCACTACTTTCCCGAATTTGTTTATTCTAGCGGTTTTTGGTGGAGTCTTTAGGGTTTTCTATCATATCATTTTCAAATAGAGACAGTTTTATTTCTTCCTTCCCAATTTGTGTGCCTTTAATTTCTTTGTCTTGCCTAATTGCTCTGGCTAGGACTTCCAGTACTATGTTTAATAAATGAGGCAAGAGTGGATATCCTTGTCTTGTTCCTGATCTTAGTGGAAAAACTTGCTGCTTTTCATCATTGAGTGTTATGTTAGCTGTTGTCTTATCTGGCCTTTGTTATATTGGGGTATTTTCCCTCTATACAGACTTTGTTGAGAGTTTTTTTTAATCATGAATGGATGTTGAATTTTTTCAGATTATTTTTCTGTATCGAGATGATCATAGATTTTTATCTTTCCTTTTGTTAATGTGGTGTGGATCTCAGTCAGCACCTAGCTGCAGGTGGATTGAAACCTGGACCCTCAGGTGGCAGCTTTTAAAGTGCACAAATATACCTGTTTTATGTGAGACCTGGAGATAGGCATTTCAGTCTACTGCCTCTGTGCTGTGCCCCGGGTGGATAGTGAGTTAACAAGTAATTTAAAACTGTGGTAAATATCCCATTCCTCATCAAACTTTGTATTATTTCTTTTATTTATGTATATCATTTGGCTTAATAGATTCCTATTTTATTCAATGTGCTATATCATTCAATCATTATTTTAATGCTCAAAATGTCCCACATTTGGCTAGTTGAAGCCTATTAACTTGGCATCTGTGTCCTTTGACATAACTCTATTATTCTTTGACAGTGTCCTTACTTTTTGGCATAACCAACTTGATGACTGTCATATTTAGTTACTATGTTTTTGTTCCTTTTGTATGGAAGTTTTTAATTAGATGAGCATTTTAGGTAAAGATTTAATATTTCCTTATGTTGCTTGGCGTGTATATACTCTGAGTTTACTTCTTGACCCTGGTTTTATAATCCCTGTCCTATCTTCACTACTCACTGATACGCCCTACCTCAGCTATAATCAGAGAATTAGAATATTTTAAGCACTTAGACCGATTTTTTTTTACTTACACCTATTTTTGACACCTCTTTTGCATTAACATTATTTGTCATTTTATTTTATCTACACATCCAACCTGGAAATAGAGATCATGCTTAAGCGTCTTCATAGCTCTCATCCTTAGAACAGTGCCCTGCACGTGGACAAATGTTTATTGGTACAAATGTTTGATACTGTCAATACTGTTCCTATTTAACAGATAGAAAAACCAAATAGAAATTATTAAAATTACTTTGTTCTGTTTCCTACCTTGTAACTTTGGAGCTTGGGAATTTCTAAACACCAAATATCAAGATCTAAGGAAACTCAGTGAATGACCATAAAATTAATTTTATAAGCTTCTATTGAAAATCATTTTGAATGACATAGAGAATTCAACACTGATGATAAAATCTATATGGCATGTGATCTGTCTATCAGGCTTTGAGTACTTCAAAATCATGTCATTCTGGATTCTTCCAAGAACTCTGAGGATACTTTAATCAGGCAAAGGGGAAAAAAAATCAAATATGTGGATCTAATTATGTTGGATTAAGTTGTTTTGTGATCTATGACTTGGGATATCCTCTGCATCTGACAGTAATTTTCCTCATATAGCACATATGTAGTTAGAAAAATATTCCTAGTTTCCAACTGTAAAGTCATATGTTGTAAAACCTTACAATATTTTGTTAATACACTTCCGTGATGTCTTACTCAAGCAGACACAAGTCATTTGGTACTTAACATGCTAATTTTGATAAATGATAAACTTGGTTTTGAAACATCTGCACATCAAATAAGTGTTAATTTTACTTTATCAGAGCGGTGCTACAAAATGATATGATTAACATGTTTAATTCTCAATGAGAAAAGAATCTAGGTATTTAACATTATTACTTGATAGTATTTGATGGTCAGTTTAGATAAAAAAAATTTTAGTATGAGTGTGTCCCACATACTGCCTACTTACGCTTATACTGGAATTCTAATTCTACTGGACTTTCTGTATTTTTATTTGCTAAACATGGCAATTAGGTGCATTACTCTATGATCCTGATTTTTGTCAGTTCTCTTCCCATATATTAGCTATATTGAGATGTAATCCTTACAATATAAAATTCATTGTAGCACAAGTACATCCAGAGACAATACGTAAACATATGGGCATGGTTCGACCACAGTTATAGCAACCTCTCAATTAAATCAGAGGTTACAGCTTTCCATTATCCTACCGTATTGATTGGTTCTTACATTTGTCCCTCCAGAGTTTTTGTTGGGATTTGACAGCTGCCGCGGGGTAGTGGACACCATCCATCACCTTCTATCGTAGCCAAGCCATCAGTGAATCAGGCATTTAAAGGCAACTCTGTGAAATCAGGGGCTATTGAGCCAGTGGCATTACTTCAGGCAGTGGAGCTAGGTGATAAGTACCTGTAAAAACAAGATGCTGCTAGGGCCAGACTGGAACATATTCTGGAACATACTATTTCCACTTGACTAGCAGGCCCTGTTGGGCCTTCCCACCATGTTTATCGTCGAATTTGTGTTGATACATCCCACTGTGCATCTGGAAATCACGAAACCTCCATGAGTCAGTTGTTTAGTTGCAAGAACTTGGTAGCCATTCAGTAGCTGCCCTCTCAAAAGGGAATGTACTTGGTTGCCGGATCAGGCAGGTGGCGGTGTTGTACTGGGCTAACACCTCTGAGTACTTGAGCAGCCATTAATTCTTCACCTGAACTTTTTACTACTGGTGTTATGTTGTTTCTATTGTACAACATGGGAAGGAACTGGAAGCCTCGTTAGTGGTCAGTTGTGTACTTGTCCCACAGTCTGCAGGGCAGAGGATACCCTCTGACATAAGCATGCAAGTACAATCAGTTAAGTCATTAATACCAATTATATATTCAGCAACACGAGCTATCATAACAGTGCACGTACAACATCACTTTAGCTTCTCTTCACTACCGTGAACTTTGCTTACACCTCATACTGGGGTATTTTTCCTCCTATGAAGACGTGGACTAATGTGTGTAACGTGCACATGCCAGTTGTTCCAATGACAACTGCCACGTGGTCACAGTGTCTCTTCTCTTGGTGGCAGGGGAGGCTAGGCTGAAGATACTGTGGGGACAGACAGGAGTGTTGGCCTTTTTTTCTCACTTGGCCACGTGTGGGGTCCAGTGTTGGTACCACTTATTTCTTCATGGGCAGTGGTACTATCGCCAATGTCCAGTGAGTTTCCAGGCAAAACAACAACAGCCCCTTGCTCTCTGTCCCCTTTCCCAATACTGCCAACCAAGTTTCACCCTTCAGTCCTTGGAATGTTGGGCCACCCCTCATCGTCGTCTCCACTGACGTTCAGGCTGCAGCAGGAGCCAGCTACATTAGCACTGCTGGGTCTGTGTTTGCAAGGCATCACATTCACGTTTCTTCAGTTCAGGTTTTTATTGAAGTAATTATAGATTCATATGTACTTAGAAGAAATAGTAGTAAGAGATCCCGTCTACACTTTGCCCAGTTTATCCCAATGGTAAGATTTTGCAAAACTAGAGTATGTCACAACCAAGATATTAAGATTGGTACAACCCACTGATCTTTTTCAGATTTCACCAGATTTACTTGTGTGTGTGTGTGTGTAGATCCATATAGTTTAATCACAATATACACATGTAGGTTTGTGTATCTGCCACCACAATCAAGATACTGAACAGTTTCCTCAAGTTACCCTTTTATAAGTAGACCTGACTGACAGTTTGCTTAACATTCACCTGCATTATCTACAGTTTTGCACCATTATAAACATGTGAACATAGTTTTCATTTTTTGAATTTCTGGCACCTAGAAGAGTGTAAAACATGTAAAAGGTCTTCCATAAGTAGTTTTTGAATAAATAAATAAGTATGAAGAATTGATTTGTGTAGGGAGTAAGCAGATGGGATAGAGGGTATGGGTAGATCATTGGTCTTTACCTTTTCCAGTCTAAGTAACTTATTCCCAAGCAAACTTTTATTGCCATTAACGTTGTTGCAATAGAGTTACCGTTTTTTTTTAAGAGTCACAGCATTTTTCATGAAAATGTGTTTATCAATTTTGAAGGAAAAAATGGTTGAAGTATTGTGTTGAGAATGCCTCTAGAACTTGTATATTACTTCTGGTGCAAGTAGCTTCTTTTTCTGTATTTTCCTGAACGTTTTCATTAAAGAACTTCATCTGATGGCTTGGATCTTGACTAGTTTAAAAAAATGTTTTTTATTTTTCAATTATCTTTGACATACAATATTATATTAGTTTCAGGTGTACAACGTAGTGATTAGACATTTATATAATTTACAAGGGGATCACCTCAATGAGTATAGTACCCATCTGATAACATACATAGTTATTACAATATTATTGATTATATTCCCTATGTTGTATTAATGTGTGTAACGTGCACATCCCGATAACTTTTTATAACTGGCAAATTGTATGTCTTAATCCCTTCCCCCTTTTTATCCGTCTTCCCAACCCCTTTCCCATCTGGCAACCATCAGTTTGTTCTCTGTATTTATGAGTTTGTTTTGTTTGTTCATTTATTTTGTTTTTAGATTCCATATATAAGTGAAATCATATGGTATTTGTCTTTCTCAATCTGACTTATTTCAGTTAGCATAATACCCCATAGGTCCATCCATGTTGTCACAAATGGCAAGGTTTCATTCTTTTTAATGGCTGAGTAATATTCCATTGTATATATGTATGATATCTTTATCCATCCCATCAATAGACACTTAGATTGCTCCCATATCTGGCTATTATAAATAATGCTGCTATATGGGACTTCTATTTATGGTTTTGATTGTCATTCTTACAGGCTTCTGAAAGTATAGGACCCTTGGATTTGAGACTTTTTATCCAAGTTCTCTTTGCTTTTGTTTTTCTTCTTTCTGTTTTCTTCTTTTTTTAAAGAGACTTGGAAAAGGAATGGGTTTTTGAATGATTAGGCATGTATTAGGCTACAGAAACAAAATCACATATAACAATGCTGTCAAATCAGGGTTTATTTTTCCAGGGTTCATATTATAAAAAGGATGCTGCTGGTTTGTGTACAATTGCTCAACAATGTCTGTGACTTTTTTGTTCTTTCCCTCCTGATTGTTTTCTAATTGCCACTGCTCTGGGCATCATTTCTGAACTCAAGGCTATAAGATGGGGAGAAAGGGCAGCATCAGTGATGTTAATGCCTTTTGTCAGGGAAGTGGATACTTTCCCAGAATCCTGTGGTAGTGTCCTGCTTTTGTCTGACTGATTATAACTTTGTCAACACTTGCTGTAAGAGAGGCTGGGCAAGCATGTAAGCAGCATCTGTGGTGCTGTCAGGTGAGGGAGTGAAGGTTGGAGATGGGTGTTCGATTTGACATTCACTAGTTCCATCCATATAACCATCGCTACAGTCAAGATATAGAACATTCTCATCATCCCAGAAAGTTTCCTTCTGCCCTTTTGAGTCAGATCCTCTGCCCCACTCATACCCTAGGCAATCATTGCCATTACTTCATTTAAAAACTTTTTTCAATTGCAGTTGACTTTTAATATTATATTAGTTTCAGGAGTTACTTCGTTCTTTAAAAAAGTATCTACATAATTTCTACAGGTTGGTATGAATTTAAGGGGACTGCCACTTCAGGTTACTTTATTATATTTTCCAGCTTCATTTTACAGATGTTAGGTCAGTAGCAGTGTCATTATCTGAGTGTTTTAAAACTGCAGATTTCTTGGTCATGTCTCTCCCATTCCCTAATACTTGAATCATAATTCTGAATGTGGGACCAAAGAATCTGCATTTCTTACAAATAATCGAGATGCTTATCACATTAAAGTTTGAGAATCTCTGCTTTAGATTTTAGGATAGTAAACTATCTCTACATTTTTATCACTGCTATTAGTTAATTGGATTTGGGGTGAATTTGTGACATAAATTTAGAGCCTTGTAAGATGCTGATTTCTACATCTTAGATGCTTACGTGTAATAACACTTAATTCTAGTGTTCAAATACTCTTGTTTTATATGTAATTTGAATTCAACCTGTTTTGTGAATTACATATACAGTATACATTTGGGGTTTTTTGTTTTGTTTTGATAAAATTTTGGACATGATTAAATCAATGAAATATTTAAAAATACATAATTCAGGTTACCAAAAATGTTTTTCTAAATTAGGATTAGTGCAAAATAGCTGTAGTATGTTTTCCTCCCCCTTGTTCTGCCTACCCCTTCACCCACTCCAGTTCAAATCGTTGTTTCTCAGTCTAGTTGTGTAGGACACAGCTCCCTGGCCCATGCTGGTATTATGAGCCTTGCGCTCTCCTGTCTGAGGCATTTGGTTGCCAGGGAGAGCTGTTGTTCACAATCTTAGCTGTAGAGGGCGCAGCTTACTGGCCCATGTGGGAATCAAACTGGCGACCTCGGAGGCCGGCGCTCCAACCACCTGAGACACCGGGCCGGCTATCTGGCCCACTACAGCATGTTTTAAGGAACAAATATGTTAGCCTTCTAGGGGATTAATTGGTCTCCCATACCCAAATTTTACATCATTACAGTAAGAAAAAAGTGTGCGGTGTTAAAAATATGCCAAATGATACAGGAACCATTTAAAGAACAATAAATTACGTAACCTAATATATATTTGCAAAACATTTATGCACTACGTATTTTTTTATTTGAATCTCATTAGTAAAGAATTTTGACATTTAAATTTAAATAAAAGTGAAAAATAGTGCTTTTAAAGCTCTAAATTGATGATAATGTCCTAATGAGGATTCTCTGACTACACTCATTGCTTGTTTTTTTCTCTTTTTATGTCCCATTTTTATGCTGAGTGAAGGGAAACTTAATAAGAACATCTGGTTATACCTTTTACCCTTATTGTATTGAAGTCACTTGTGTAACCCAAACCCAGATGTGAAGTGCGCCAAGATGGGCACAGATAAAATGCTAGTGGAGGTTTCCTAGCCGCTGCTTATCTTCCTGTGAGCGTAGGACAAGAGACATCTCTAAGAACTAAGGGGCAGTTAAATGAAACCACAAACTATAAAAGAAGCTGTACAACTTCCCTTTCAGCAAACTAGCTAGTTAGTCCTTTCATTTTTTTAAATAACAGCTTTATCGAGACATAATACACATATATAAATTTCACCCTTTTTGAAGTGTACAATGTAGTGGTTTTTAGTGTATTTACAGTTGTACAACGATCACTACTATCTTATTCCAGAACATTTTCATCGCCCCAGAAAGAAACCTGTTACCCATTAGCAGCCACTCTTCATTATTCTCCCCCAGCCCTTAGCAATCGCTCATTTACTTTCTGTCTCTATAGATTTGCTTATTCTGTACATTTCATATGGATGGAATCACGCAACATGTAGCCTTTTCTCTCTTCTATCATTTTTGTGTAATGTTTCCAAATTTCACTCATGGTATATAGCATGTGCATCAGAACTTGATTCCTTTCTCTGGCTGAACAGTATTCTCTTGTATGGCCATACCACAATTTGTCCATTCATTAGTTGATAGACATTCGGGTTATTTCCACTTTTGAGCTCTAAGGAATACTGCTATGAACATTAATGTACAGGTTTTCGTTTAAAATTGTGTTTTCAGTTCTCTTGGGTATCTAGGAATGCAACTATTGGGTCGTATGGTAAATCTCTAACTTTTAGAGACATTTTCTAAGTGGCTTTACCATTTGAATTCTCCCCAGCAGTGTGTGAGGGTTCCAGTTTCTTTACATCCTTTCAACACCTGTTATTCTATGTCTTTTTGTTGATAGTTATTCTTTTCATTATGAAGTATGGTATCTCACTGTGGTTTTTATTTGCATTTCCCTAATGACTAATGACGTTGAGCATCTTTTCATGAGCTTACTGGCAATTTATCTTCTTTGGAAAAATGTCTGTTCGGATCCTTTGCTTATTTTTAATTGGATTATTTGTCTTTATGTTGTTGAGCTGAAAAGACTTCTTTATATTTTCTAGATGGTGGACCTTTATCAGATCTCTTATTTGCAGATATTTTTCTGTGAGTGTCTTTTTACTTTGTTGATAGTATACTTTGATGCACACAAGTTTTTAATTTTGAAGAACGACTTATCTCCTTTGTCTTTTGTTGCCTGTAGGTGGTTTGAATTAAGAGTTCAGTTAAGAGCCTAATGTAGTAACCTGGCAGAGATATGACAGTGGTTTACATCAGTAGCAGTGAAACAGACATTTGGGCAGAGTATGGATATATGTTATGATAATTACGATAATAATGGCATATATCTTTGTTCAGTGGTTATTAAGTGCTAGGCACTGTTCTAAGTGTTTTATATGTTAATTCATTAAACCTAAAATCCCGTGAGATATGTATTATTATTCCCATTTTACAAATGAAGAACTAGAAGAGGACGCAGGGTTGTTGACTAACTTTTTCATGGCCATATAGCTGGTAAGTGTAAATATATTTACTATGTAAATCTACCTATAAATAAAGCCTATAATGACATCTAAAAACTTTATATGTGTTTTCACTATCTTTTATAATATTAAAGTTTAAAGATTATTTTACATTTCAAATTGGTTACTATTGTTATCTGATATAAAATTATACATGTGTGGGTACATGCAAGTGTATATGTATCTACATTTGTAATTATGTGATATATAAAAATACATATATACATATAAATATACGAGTATGCACACACCTCTATTCACCTGTGCATTAAGAGATGTTTGGAAGAATGTCTTCCAAGATAATAAGAAATAGTTGTCTCTGGGTTGTGGTGTGTGTGTGTGTGTGTGTGTGTGTGTGTGTGTGTGTGTGTTTAAACTAAAATGAATTTGTCCAATAATTATGTATTATTATTGAATTGAATATAGCTGTATTCATCTTGAAGACAAAACAAAGCATCTTCCTACTTTTGAATTTAGACATGTTCCTAGCTCATGTCTTGTATGGATTTCCCTTATGGAAAGGCTTTATGTACAGTTTTCCCTCTATACTATGGAGTGTTTTGTAAACTATAAGAATGATATTTATTGACCTGAGGGTCTTACTATGTTTTTTGACCTTGACTTTAGATTTCCAAGGTCTTTTCTGGTTTAAAGTCTATTATGCCCCAACAAATCGATATTTACCACCTGATGATGGTATAAACCGGGTCAGCCAACCATGGTCCATGAGCTATGTATAGCTCTCTGTCTGTTTTTAGACATCATACAAGCTAAGAATGGTTTTTATAGATGAGCATTGGAATCTATTTGATGATAATAATACTAGTTCAGAACTCCAAATAATCAAAATACTATCTCCTATAAAATACGATTTCATTCTTCTCCTTAGTAGACCTATGTTACAAAATATTATGCTCAGTAAAAATTTTGTCAAAATTTGTTTTTCTTCTTGTTTTATAAGTACCTACTTGATTTTGCTTCTTTGCCCTCAAGCCTAAAATTTTATTATCTGGCCCTTTACAGAAAAAGTTTGCCAAAGCCTGTTCTAAAAGAAACTTGCACTTGTGTCATGTCCACATGGATGCTCTGCTTCACTTTAATAGCAGTTTGAAATCAAAATGGCCATGCAGTGTATCCCTCGCTGTCCAAATCTGCTTGGATTGGATCAGTTCCTGGGTTTAGGAGAATGAATAGTCAGTGTTTTTAAAAAACAATTATCTAAATATATTTGCTTCCTAAATTTGAGAGTAGGTGTTCGGACAGTACTTGTTTGGTACCTTCACTTGTTGAACTTCTTTTTATAACAATTGCCGGATCTGTAGCATGGTCGATGTTATTTGTCATGATATTTGTACTGTAGAGCTAAATCAGAGGTGCAACTCTCATATAGCTCTCCTGTTTTGTGGTGAGAAAATCTTAACTAGAAATATTCCAAAATTGAAGTCCAAAAATCATGCAGATGATATCTTTTTATTGTTAGTTTACTATTATGTATCGCCTTTCTTGTTTTTAATGCTGCATGAAAAACCACCCAACTAGTTGGATAATACCAACAGTTGTATCATTTTGCATTTTGTGGGTAGGCGACTTGTTATCTTCTGTAATGTTGTTTAAAGGATTAAACTTTCTCTAGTCTCTTGACAGCTAGTATCTTTAGCAACCCTTCTCTGCTCATTTATGTATCCTGATGTGTCTTCAAGGTCATAGAGCAGAACCAGTGCTCTAATAGCAGTTTTCTAAGTAAGCATTTAGGTGGAATTCTGTCTTCCTGCCTTGATAGGGATTGTTAGCACCACCTCGTATCAGAAGTATTCTTAAAATGAAAGAAGGAAACTCCTTTTCATTGGCAGACCAGGAAGTGCTCTTGATTATAAGTGTTTTGGAAAAAGGTTTTAGATAACACTGTGGATGGAACATAAATTATTCAATAAGCCTGAAGATGTTTTTCTTCATATATTTGATTCTGGCTTGTGTTAATGCAGTTGATATTATGGTATTAAATTCCCTTGGTATTGTGTTCGTTTTCTGTTGCTTCGGCTATTAACACTTTTTTTTGTCCTGCCCCTTCTCTTTCTCTGGCTTTTCTGTAAATCAGTTCAGTTGAAAGTTATCAAAGTACAGAGGTAAAACACTTGTGGAATGACCGTTTATTCATAATTCTAGAATTCCTGAGATTTAAATTTGTCAGCCATCAAGAGATTCTTTACTTATATTGTTAATGTGCCATTTGTCACAGTAATTGAAATGGACAGCATGTGGTTGAAACTCGGTTTATTCATGTATTGGTCATTTTTGACTAGCACTAGTTCACCAGTGAAGTAGCTTGTCTTAATATAAGACTAAAATTTCTTTTTTATTTCAAAGGTTCCAGGCTTTTTTAGAGACTTATACTTTGAGGAATCCTTGTAGCTTTTGTTTGTGGAATATTTCTGGAATACTAATCAAGATTTTAATCTGAGTTTAGGCTTATTGGAGGATCTCATATATTGGAAAGTTGGCTTCTCTGACTGCTTAAGGAGTTTTACGTAGCTCATGTTGTTATAATGATAGTTAATATATACTTATTCATATACATGTGTACACACGTACATACATTTTTCATGTTAAATCCCCCTCAGCAATACCTTATCTTTATTCTACTGTACTTTTACATTGTCTGGATCCTTGTTTTTTGAGCACTGTTTGATGAATGTTTTATGTGGTGGAAAATTATTTTAGTTTATCATTTGGTGAATTGGGAAAATCTGTGACTTGCCTTCCTTTTAGAGGCTTTACTTAAAATGGTTAAAACAATATTGGATTTTACTTAGCTTCTTTTTAAGTATAAAAGTACATGGGGACATTTTGATCAAGTTATCACCCTTAGACTGATATCAAGATAAAAATTGTAAATTCAGTTTGCTAATTTGAAAATATTGGAACTTCTGTGTTCAGTGCCTGTCTAGTGTCATACACATTAGTGACAGACTTTTCCTAGATCCAGCCTGTGGTCAACCACTTGTTTTGTAAATAAAGTTTTTTAAAACATAGCTGCACTCATTATTTACATATTTTCTGTGGCTACTTTGACACTAGAACAGAGTTGAATATTATAGTTGCAACAGGCAATAGAGATGCTATGACCTGCAATGTTTGCCAATCACTGCAGATATTATACATGAGCGTCTTTTGTCATTAGACTTTTTTAATTGAACAAATTGGCATATAACATTGTGTAAATTTAAAGTATACAGCATGCTACTTTGACACGTTTATATATTGTAATATGATTTCCGTTGTAGCCATTTCTATTACATTACTTAATTATAGTAGTATAATATTACTATCTATATTCATTATATTGTGCATTTAAACTCTATGGCTTGTTTATTACTTGTTACAAGTTTATACCCTTAAACACTATCAATCTTATCTCTCCCTATTTCCCCAACCCCCTAGTAAGCATCATTTCACTCTGTTTTTTACAGGTTTTATTTTTTTATTTTTTAGATTCTGCATATAAATGATATCGTATAGTTCTTGTCTTTCTCTGACTTATCTCTATTAGCATCATATGCTCAAGGTCCTTCCATGTTGTCGCAAATGGCAAGATAGCTTCCTTTCTCAAGGCTGAATTATATTCCATTGTGTGTGTACATATATTATACATAAGACAGTTATTTCACTTTTATATATTATATTTTCACAAATGTCTTCTGTGTCTTTTCCTCATGTTCTACTGTCAGCCCAAGAATGATTTCTTATTCGCCATTTTGTTCCTAGTACTCATTAGCGTGGTACCGAATGAATATTTGTTGAGTGAATGATGGTGTAATTACCTCACCCACACTGTATAATGTATATTTTTATTTTAACTATTTTGTGCTTTCTAGAAGGCAAATTCATTTAGAGAAATAAACCTCTCTTATGTATCTTTTCTTATAGCTCTCCAGGGTGAAACTATGTAAGTCCTGTTTTCTGACTTGGCAATCTATGCAGCAAGGGCATAGAATTTCCTGCTCTAAATCTTATCAAATCCCTGATACAGAGTTTTGATCAATATTCATCATGAAACTCATCTGTACAATATATATATATATATATTTTGTACAATATATATATATTTATAACCTTTGATTTTAGGTAAATTTGCTAATGAGACAAGCATTCCTATTCACATTTGGTGATAGATGTGTAATACTCTGAGATAAATGCAAATAGTTTTCATCATTTCTGTTTTTTTTTCCATATCTCATTTCTAGGTACAAGACATCTGTTTCAGCCATGACTGTCGCTGGGTAGTGGTCAGTACACTCCGAGGGACTTCCCATGTTTTCCCAATCAACCCTTATGGTGGCCAACCTTGTGTTCGAACACATATGTCACCACGAGTTGTGAATCGTATGAGCCGCTTCCAGAAAAGCGCTGGACTGGAAGAGATTGAACAAGAACTAACATCTAAGCAAGGAGGTCGCTGTAGCCCTGTTCCAGGTCTATCAAGCAGCCCTTCTGGGTCACCTCTGCATGGTAAACTTCATTTTCTCTTTCTCCAGTGAACCCTACAATCCTTCCCTTTATCCTTAAGTTTAGAGATCTGGGATAAAAGAAATCCATTTTTTCTAATCTGTTCAGGCGAAGACAAGATCTTAGGCTCATTTTGGACAGTCTTAATTTATTAAATAATTTAACAAATTGAAATAAATATAGTAATGGTGATCTTTATCATGCTGCTTTAACTCCCTAACTCTTTCAGTATATACGGGATACTAGGTGGCATATATACAGAGGGAGCCAAAAAAATGTATACACATTTTAAGAAAGGAAAACTGTATTAAAATTGTACTCAATATATACCAATAACAAAAGATAAATACAAGTCATGTTTGACTTCTGCAATTACAAGAGGTGCTCAAAGTGGTTACGATCAGTGTCCACACACTTCTGATTACGGCAAACTACTGCTTGAGTAATGTTGACCAAAGTGTCCACTTGTATACATTTTTTTGGAATGTATGAATGAACCCTGGTATATGGAATATGAAGTTTGAGACTATTTTCATAAATTTAGAGATTGAATTCATATCTATAGATCTTTTCCAGAAAATTCCATTTTTAACCACAATCAACACTGTAGCTCATTAAGAAATATTCATTGTTGGAGAATCATGGTCACAAGTTATGTGTATGTTAGAGCAGCATTTGCATTTTATTTGAAGATACATCTCTGTGGGATTTCTCCCAAGATATTGTAGGAAAAACAACAACAAAAATAATGTATCTTAGAGGAAATAGTTGTGTAACTATCACCCCAAGCAGTAAATGAAGCACTAGCAGAATTCCTCCTTTGTGCTCCTTTTCCATAAAAGTAAACCATGACTTTGACTTTTACGGTAGTTATTTTCTTTTTTAAAATAGTTTTCTCCTAAGGAAGTATCCTTAAATACTGTTGTTCATTTTTATATAAATGGAATTACAGAGCATGTATATTTTGGAATATTAAGTTTCTTTAAAATTATGTTTGTGAGATTAATTCATCTTGTTCTATGTAGGTTTACTTCATTTATTTCCATTGCTCCCAAAGATTCCATTGTATAATTATACTTCTGCTTGTTTATCCTTTCTACTACTATCGATGTGTATCTCGGTAGTTTCCAGTGTGGGTTATTATGTATAGTGATACAATGAAAATTTCTGTATTTGTTTCTTGGTGTAAATGTGTATTCATTTCTAAGTGGAAATGCTAGGTTATAATGTATGCATATCTTGACCTTGGTAGATTAATACTAGAGTGGTTTTGCCATTTCATTCTCAGTAGACGGACAGAAAATTTGTTTACATTAGATGACACTTTTTTCTAGTGCACTGCAGATTCTCCTTGACAGATAATAATTTAGGTTTTTAAGAATAGGGAATTTTATATAGAGAGATTATCGTTACTACAGAAAACAATATTTAATTGATCTGAAATTCATATAATATAAAATCAACCATTTAAATGTGAACAATTCAGTGGCATTTAGTATATTCACAGTATCGTGAAATCACCACTTCTCCCTAGTTCCAAAACATTTTCTTTACCCAGAAGAAAACCACATATTCTTTAAGCAGTTACTCCTTACTTCTCTCTCCCCAAGCTCCTAGCAACTACCAACCTGCTTTCCATCTTGGGGATTTGCCTGTTCTGGATATTTCATATAACTTCAATCATACAATATGTGACCTTTTTGTTTCTGGCATCTTTCCCATAGTGTAATGTTTTTGAGTTACAATCACATTGTACTATGTATCAGTACTTCATTCCTTTTTATGGCTGAATAATATTCCATTGTATGTATATACCATACTTTTTTATTCATCCATTGATGGACATTTGGGCTGTTTCCACCTTTTAGCTATTGGGAATATGTGAGTACAATGAATATGTGAGTATGTGAGTACAAGTATTTGTTTCTTTGCAATTCTTTTGGCTATATACCTATCTTCATTTGTTTTAGCTTCTGCTTGAACATATATCCTTTTGTAATACCTAATCAATTCTAGATAAGTATTTTCTGTAGGAAGTTTTAAGATAGACTGAAAAAATATAGGTAAATGAAATTGTGGGGAGAAATTGTGTAACTCAAAAAAAAATTTGGACCTCTGTTTTCCCCTTAGATGATATTTTATGCTTTGGTCCTATTATTTGTAGAAGAACGATTGTTATTCATGTATATTGAACTTGAATAGTGACCCATGACCTTCAAGTTTGAAAATCTTTTAGAATCAATATTAGGAGAAAACAGTAATTTAATGAAGTATTAAGAATGTTTTTTTTTAAAGTTTAGAAAGCTGTGAGATATTCACATTTTCAGACATCTGCAAGAAATTTTACTTAATTACTTACATTTGTAGGTATAAATATTTTGTCATATAATTAGGTGATAGTATAGGTTCTTTGAGGACCTTTCACTTTGTGTTGAATATTTTCCTTAGCTTAAATTTTTCCAAACACTTTATGGGGAGAGATTCAGTGTGCATATGGGAAGCTAGGTTGACCAGAGAATGAAATGTATTAGGAAAATTAGGAAGGATTTACAGTCCTTATATTTATACAGCTTCAGAAAGTATTCTTTTGAGCTTCTCTTTTCTTCCTTCCTTATTAAGCTTTACACATACCAGATTCTGTGCTAGGCTTTGGTCATAATGTGCACCAAAAATTGCTATCTCTGTCCTGTGTATCTTCTAGTCCAAGGGAAAAGACAGATATTAAATGACTGTGAACAAATACCTTGCAATATATTCTTGCTGTAGGGTGCAAAATGCAAATCAGTTAAGGATTTGTCATGTGTTTAAAAAAAGGAAAAAAAAAACCCAAATAGTTGAACAGTAATACTTGAATTTCTGAGTAAAAATATACTCTTTTCTCTCAGCTTTATTGCTCTCACAGCTCTCTTCATGTTTTTACATAAAGCAAACAGAAGACATCTCAGAGAGGAGATTATAGACTGACAATACTGCTGCACTTAACATTCCCTTTTGAAAGTGAGGCATTTCGGACGGCATTTTCCTCCCTATAACACATATTAAAATTTTATTATGTTGGAATTTCACCCCATTACTCTGTGTAGTTTTTCTCATTTTTAAAGCACCGACATTAGAGTGATGGTCATTTTTCTTCATGTTCTTTTTGTATCTCACATGTCAAAACAAAATGGGCATTGTTGTTGGTTAGTTCTAAAAATGATGTATTTACAGTTTGTGTGGATAAACAGTCTTGATGCTGGTCAAAAACAATGTAAACTTTGAACAGGGAGGGATTCGTCTTGAAAATGAATCATGCTTCGTGGTATTACCGTTGTTTGTGTTCTTTTTAGCAAAGTAAAGGAAACTGTTAAATAACAGTTGATATAGGGATATTTCCTTTTTACTCTCTGGAGTCAGTCCAGTGTAGGTTAGGATTATTTTATCTACTTGCCATTTTTTTTTAACTTAACGGAGGATGTTTATTTATTTGAAATATATTCTCTCTAAATATCTCTTTCATTTCTGATCTTGTTGCCTGGACATTAGACTATGTGAGGGATTCTTAACTTAAGACCCATGGACATGGATAGGAAAAAATTACATCTTTATGTTTACTATCCTTTAACCAAAACTAAGTGTTGCCATTCGTTATGAATATAGACAACACACAGCAGTCACATTCCTATTACTTCTGATATTGTCACCAATAAAAACACAGATGTTTTCATATCACATTATATATGAGATCTTGAACTGTTTTGAATCACTGAAATACATTTTGAAATAATGTTTATGTTCACCATAGCTTTGAAAGTATATATTATGTAATAATATTCTTGATTTTAATACTTATTACATATATTACTATAGCAGAATGTAATTTTTAAATATATTGATAAACTATACTTCAATATAGTTGGCTTCCTTTGTAACTCTATGTCTTTTATTTCATGCCTTATTAGCTTTATTCAGAGAGAGAGTCTACAGGCTTTCCCGGGCTGTCCAAGCAGTCCCTGGCCCCAGAATGATTAAGAACCCCATATTATCATTTCTTACCTCATCTGTTTCTGTGACGTGGTCCAACTTTTGTGTTCTTTTTCTTTTTACTATCACAAGTATTTCCTTTGTTAACCACAAATATGATCTTTCACTTTTCTGCTTGAAATCTTTCAGTGTCTCACTATACTTTTAGAATGTTAGAGAAGGTCCTACCTTATTTCCAGCTTCTTGTCCCACCGCACCTAGATTTCTGTACCTTTCCCTGGCTATGCCACATGTATTCATTTCTTCGCATCTTTCCTATTTGTCTCCTCTTCTCGGCTTGAAATAATTGTTACCCATTGAACACCTACTAAAACCCTAATTCATTGTGATCTAGCTGAAAATATCATCTGTCTTGTAAGCCTCTCCTAAGCATCTCTTGATGTTGTGTCATTTGTGTCAGCTGTGGTATTGACACTCTGAATACACGTTGGTTATATTGTCATGTGGGAGTTGTTAGTGGACATGTCTGTCTTCCCATTAGGTTGACTTCCATGAAGACAGGGTCTTTCCCTGTCTGTATTTGTATCTTTGCACCTTGTATAGTGTTTGGTAAAATGGAGACTCGAAGGCTTTGAGCCAAGTTTCCAAACATCTTTAGAAGTTTTTCTAATAAAACAATTTCGATAGAAATCATTACTTGTCAGATGAAGAGCTTTTCATTCATGGTAACATTGCTGTTCTTTATAAGATCCATAAAATACATTCACTTATTCAACAACTATTAGTGTTTACTATGTCCAGGCACTGTTTCTGAGCTCTAAGAATACAGCAGGAATAAGAGGAAAACATCCCTGTTCCCGTAGAGCTGACCTTCTAGTGGAGTGATATGAACAATAAACAGGACAGATCGATAGATGATAGATAGATAGATACATTTATGTGCTATGGAGAAAAAGGATGGAAGGGGAATAGGGAATGCCGGGAGAGGATTGCAATTTGAAATTAGTATGTTTCCTGCAGACCTTACTGAGAAGATATTGGAACAAAGATCTGACGGAAGTATGGGAGAAAGTCATGCAGGTATCTGGGTTACATGTTCCAGGCAGAAGGAATAGCTAGTGTTGAGTCCCTGAGCTGAGAATGTGGCTGGAGTGTTCGAGGAAAGGGAGGGAGGCCAGTGTGTCCAAAGCATAGGAGTAGAAGATAAGGTCAGGGAGGAAATGCGGCCTGGTCATGTCAGTCTTTGACTTGAACTCAGAGTGAGCTGGAGAAGCTGTGGAGTTTTGAGAATAAGAGTGACCTGGTAAGCCTCGCTCCGGCAGGATCAGAATGGAGATATATAATAAGAATGCCCAGTCTGTGGGTTGACATGGGTTGAAGCCTACTGAGACCAGTTTGGAGAGTATTGCAAAAATCCAAGTGAGAGAAGACAGGGCTTAGACTGAGTTGTTTAAAGTGGAGATTCTGAGGAGTAATTGGATTCTTGGTATATTTTGATGGAGGGGCATCAGGATGTCTGGTCTATTTTATGTCAAGTAAGAGAGAAGAGAAGAGGCAGAATGACGAGTATGGCTTTTGGCCTGCACAACTGGCAGGATGGGGTTGCTGTCAAGTGAGATGAGAAACACAGGGTTAAAGCAGGTTTGAGGATAGGGACAGGATCAGGAGTTTGGGACATGTTTCATTTCCTTTCTATCATTGACTGCCTAGTGATGTTAAATAGGTAGTTGGTTTTATGAGACTGGAGTTTAATGGAAAGGGCTAGGCTGAGGATAGATGTTTGGAAGGCATAGACAAAGCCAAAAGCTGGATGAGATCACCTAGTGAGGGAGTGAGGACTAAAAAACGAGAACATGAAGATGTCCGGGGACTGAGCCCTGGGGCCCTCCTACATGAAGTAGCCAGTGACATAGAAGGAAAACCACTGGTGAGAAATCCTAGAGGCCGAATGAAGAAATTTTTTTTCTGAGAAAAGAGTGATTAATGTGTTTAATTCTGCTAATATGCCAATTAAGATAAGGACTGAGAAAAAGAAACAATACCATCCAATTTAATAATGAACAAGACAGGTGACTTTGATAAGAGCAGTTTTGGTAAGCTGTAAGGGCCTGATAGGAGTAGATTTTAGTAAGAATGGGAAGAGAGACGTTGGAGGCTAGTATTGACTAGTCTTTCAAGGAGCATTGATATAAAGGGGAGCAGAAAAATGGGGAATAATTAGAGGGGAAAACTGCTTATGTTTTCTCATGGAGATAGGAAATGAGGATGGTTGCAGGTATTGGGGAGCTTTAAGGATAAAGGCAAAGGTTGGAAAAATGGTCCTCTAGGGGCACGTAGGCATTCCTTTACCAGTTAGTAAACTTTGGCTGAATGAAGACAACATGTCTCCCACTGGTATGATGCCGCTAGCAAATTTAATTACAAGCCTTTGCTTTCCAACTTCAACACCTGGTTTCTACACCTGAATTGCTTTCCATTAATTTCTTCAGGTAAGCATTGAAAGCATCTTTCAAGCTCAGCTCAGCTCAGACACACTTTCTCCCTCTTAACATGTCAAACTTCATGTATTTGCTCCTTCTGTATGCTCTTTATCAGTATTTGTTGCTCTCTACTTTCTAGCTATTATTTTTGATGATCTCCATTATTAAGGTATAACTTGGGGAAGCA
Source organism: Rhinolophus sinicus (assembly GCF_036562045.2). Classification (NCBI taxonomy): domain Eukaryota; kingdom Metazoa; phylum Chordata; class Mammalia; order Chiroptera; family Rhinolophidae; genus Rhinolophus; species Rhinolophus sinicus. The sequence goes on from NC_133764.1 coordinate 24,190,877, forward strand.
GTGGGAGGCCCTGGAGTCAGACTCCCTGGGGTGAAATCTATTCTCCATGACTCCCTAACTCTGTAATCTTAGACAAATTACTTAACCTACCTGTGCCTTAATTTTCTTTCTGTAAAATGGGGGACATGATATTATCTACCTTAGAGAGTTACTGTGAGGATCAAAGCACTTTGAGTAGTGTTTGGCACATGTCGACTACTCAGTAAAAGATTAGCTGCTATGATGAGTATCATTATTAATACTGTTTATTATTGAGGACATATATAGGATTGAGTCATTTTTCATATTTTTATACAGTGTCTCTTATCCAGAAAACAGAATAAGTGAATAATTCACTGAATAATGATGGACTCAAATAAAATTGTGACCTTATTGTATGTAGGCTTTTGTAGTATTTTGAACTCAGTATTGATAAGTTGACCTGATATTGTTTCTGAAATTATGGGCGATACCAGCACAAAACTGAGAAATGAAGGTAGTATAATTTTTTTTCTTTTTCATCTGTTTTTGCTCATTTAAAGCCATACATCAGAAAATATAAATTAATTAATCCACCTATTTGATAAATTAATCCACCTATTCTTGAGCCTTTGCATTTCTTTATTTTGCAAATTAGTTTTCCAATTTAGGTTCCAGAATAAGACATTGATTCTGTGATAGGGCTTTTAAGGAATTTGTTTTTTCCTGTTATTTCTATTGAGCTAACAGAGGGATTTTGGATACTCTAGAGTTCCTGGAAGTGTCTTCTTTCCCATTAACTTATTGGTCCTCAGGGAGGAGTTGTCTTCGAATCACAGCTTCTGGCATTTGAATTCCAGATTCTGCTTCTTCCAAATGGAAGTAGTTGATGAGACTCTGAGGCCTTCAGAGGGGGCCTCTGATTTCTTGGACTCAAAGCCTCCATGTTTTAGTAAAGTACTTTTACATAACTGGTAGTATCATTTTTCTTTTTAGCATCTGAATGATGCATTCATTTTACCACTCAGAAACTCTGTTTATAGGCTTTATTTGATGGTTTATTGTAATTGCTTACTTTTGTTGATCAGTAGTTTTCTTGATACAGACCACATCACAATTGTAAATACAAAGCAACCACACATTTCAGCCTTATATAGTTTCACCTACTTAAGACAATCAATAATAATGTGATGTTTCTTGACTTCTCTTTCCACATCACTGTTTACTTGTGGATTGAAGTTTCCATTTGTATGTTTTAATTTTTGCCAAGAAAAATCAATCATGTGCACTGTAGTTCTGCTTTAAATTTTATGCCTCATATGACACAGAGTATGTGTGTGTGTGTATGCATATATATATATATATATATATATATATATATATATATATATATAATGGTATATGCATGTTAAATGGATAAAAATCTTCTGTTAGGCTATCTTAATTTAATACCTGGGTTTTACTGGTTATATGTACTTTATTGTTTTAGCTCAGATGAAGTTTTGTTTTTAATTGGTCGTTTTCAAATCTAATAAAAGTTTTCCTAGTGAATTTGTTTTCTTATAAATTCTTTTATCATCCTTTTAAAAATACTGCTGTAACAGTATGCTAGTCTTTACACACACTGTACACCAAAGTCATACATTTAAAAATATTTTCATGTCACTTCCTATTGTTTCTTATAGCAGATGAGTTCTTCAGGAAAGTGGATTGAAAAGAGAGACCTGAAAAAGGTGCTTTCATTTAAGTAGCACTAATTGGAAAAAACCATCTATTAAACAAAGATAGCATAATTTTTAATAGACTATTTTATAGAGCAGTTTTAGGTTCACAGCAAAATTGAGAGGACAGTTCAGATAGCATAGTTGTTGAAGAAAATAAAATTACTTGTGGAGTATCTTTAAAATCTCTTTTATTGCTCCTAAATTATAGCTTAAAATTTAGTGCTATAAAAACGGATTAAACTCAATTTAAATATTTTATTTTTGTTTATTTCATTTGGAATATGCCACTTTTTTTCTCTCGGAAAGTTTTCCCTTAAAATAAATGCCAGATAAGGTAGTGAGCAATTGAAGCTAATTTGGAATTTCTTGTTTTGCTTTTTGCTGCTTATGAAATATTTTGTATTTTTTCTGTATTTTTTTACATTGGCAAATCATAGACTCCAGGTTTCAGTAGTTTTGTTTTTTAAATGGTTAATGAGACACGCCTCTAGAGGGCGATCTTTTCTAAACTTTCTTGTGATTGTGTTCATGGCAATCCTGGCATGAACCTGGTGTACTGTGAATGTTGGTGTCTTATAAGGTCTTATAATAACCCAGCTTCCTTCTTATTATGTTTTCCATGGTTTTTTTCCCCTCAAAGTCTTCTTAGAGAATTGGACTTTTGAACTATATTTCTGTCAATTAATATCCATTTTTAGTACTCCATCCAGATACCTAGCTCCTGTAAATTCATTTAGGTAGTTGCATGGAGGCAAATTTTTAGTTAATCATTTAAGTAAGTGGTGTCTGCCTGTTCTAAACATTCCTTTTTTTGATTCTCTATATGTTGCTATTCAAGGACTTACCTCTGTACTTTATGGGACCAGAGTGATTAAACTCCACTATTGAGACGTTATTAGGGCTTATAGTTAATCTCTGCTTCTCATTTCTATTAAAATTTATTAGAGTTTTATTGTTTTTCTCTAGCTATTTAGTATAACTTTATCAAAGTAATACATGCATTTATTATAAAACCCAAATAATACCATACATTTATAATGAAAAATGGCAAACTCTGCCCTACCCTTCCCCCCCATCCCCGCCACCGGCCAGGTGTCATTCCCCAGAGGCTGTGCTTCTTTCAATTCTTAATAGGTTCTTCCTTGCTGTTTTCCTTGTTTTGCTTCTTTCTGGAAATTATATTAGTTGGATAATGAATCTCCTACATTGAACCCCTGGCTTTCTTTTCTATTGTCTATCATTCTATCTTTTTGTTTCACTTTATGAGAGTATCCCCAAGTTTATCTTCTAATCTTCTTACTGCATTTTTATTTTGGCAACATAATATTATTTATTCTGAATGTTTCTTTTATTATCACATTCTTATTTTATAGATGTAATATAATTTATCTCTTTGATAGTTATAATTTTTAAAACATATTTTGCTCCTTGCATTAGCTCTATCTCCTCTGAGTTCCTTTTTCTTTTTTTTTTTTTTGGTGATCATTATCTTCTGTATTAGAGCTATGGTTCTCAATTGAAATTATAATTTACCTAGGTAGATTTAAAAATTACTGAAATACGCAGGCCCAATCTCAGGCTGATTAAACCAAAATATTGACCTGAATGTCTAGGAAGCCTTGGCTGATCATTCTTATTTTATTTAGAAATTTTATTATTTATTCATTAATTTATTTCACGATTTCATTTTATTGAGCTAATCAACAAATCCATACTAAAGAACTGGTTGGAAGCTCTTTGAGCATGAGTAGATCATACTAGCTTATAGGTCCCACTGGTCTGTTAGGTGAGACTGGCAATTTTATTAGGGTGCCCCAATCAATACTATTTGTAGATCATTTCACTTAGACTGGTGAGTTTCCCCATAAAGGAAGCATCTGTTGGGGGTGGTGTTGGCGTGATGGAGACCTTCTGGCAATAAACTTAGAAGTTAGTTTTCAAGGAGTTGAAGGAGTTACATTATTTTAGTTTAGTGATTAGAATAACAAGATTTGGTGTATCTATTTGCATTACTTTTCCAATAAGGAAGAGAAGAAAGTTGTAGTCAGGTTCACTGAAATATTTTTTCAAAATTTAGTTTTAGAAAAAAAGGAGAGGGAGAAGAGGAGGAATTAGGCTTCTTAGGATACATAATGACCAGTGTCTGAATGACTGACCCAAATAAACAGATTTAGAAATGATCAGACTTGAGAGTAACAGCCATGAGTAGTTTTGATCTTAAAATGTGAGCCGGAAGTAAAAATTGGACTGCTGGCTTACAGTTTGTAAACTACAAAAGGGTAAGGAGAGTGGGGTCAGGGTAGTGAGCATACTGAGAAATAGAAACTATTATAGTTCTTACGATTATAGTTCTTAGCATAAAATGATGTTTAGATTTGGAGGAGGATGAGAAAAGGAAAGGGATTTAAGGTTCATTGGAAAAGTTATTAACATTGGATGATGTGTTTTTGCAGGTGAGAATATTGAAGCTAGAATGAGGCACAAGAGTGAAACCATTTCAGAATGGATAGAGTGAATTAATGTGGGTATTGTTAGCAGCTTCAGAAGAGACAGGCCATTCCATTTTCAGTGTTTAGAACCATCCCTAGTAGGGAATGCTTAATAAATGTTCAGTTACATTTCACTCTTGTCTAATTTTGGAGTGGATTGAAAGGTGCCCACATTTGATACAATCATGGATGAGAAAAGCTATGAAATGACAGTACTGATAAATGAATATGGTTTTCTGGCAATAATCCAGCTGATTTTAAGAAAAAGTGTTTCTGCTAAGGCAGAAGAATTATGGGGAAATAGAGTCAACATTTCTTAGGTGCCCAGATATGGTCATGGTATCCCTCTTTGTGGTTTTCACTCTCAGGGACTTTCTAGCTAAAAGGAGCTTTTATGTATACTGTAAATTCATGGTTTTGCTTTTGGAAGAAAATCAGTTTAGAAAACAAGGACTTAACTATTTATTAATATTCATATGATGTACTTTGATTTCTTTCTCTTTTTTTGTTTTTGGTGAACAATTCTCTCTCACAAATTTTTGATAGACAGCTACACTGGGTATGGGTTTCCGGTGTTCTTCATGAACAGAACATGGAAATGTATTGTGATAGAATGATATTTAAATGTTTTTAAGCTGGAAACAAAATACATAAAAGGTTTTATCTTCTGTGCTGTCAAAAATGCTGATTTGAACCTTTTGCATTATACTCCCATCTTTGTACAGTTGTTAAAATCTGCTGCTCTTTCCCATCTGAAGGAAATGCATCTTTGACACTTCTCATGACCTGAGTCATGATGCTGAAAGAGAGCCAGAAAATATCCTTAACAGTCAAGGGTAAAAAGAAGGCTTCCATGAGGTGGGGGCGGGGAGCAGGAAAGAGGTTGTGGGGAGAACAGCACCTTTGCTATGGCTAGTTCGGCTTATATCTTTTTGATTATTAGGAAAGTTGCTTACATTTTACTACCGTAGTTGTTATGCAACAGAAAACACTTTGATATTAAGATTTGTTTTTGCCTTCATGTTTAATGTTTAATGCATTTGAAAAAGACAAGTTCTGCAAATGTTAAATAATTGAGTCTTCCAGGTTTAGAAAATTGCAACTTAAATCTGGCAATTATTTAATATTTTATCTTGTTAAAGTGTCTGATTTTACTTCAGAACCAACTCTCAATTCTTCAACATCTTATATGTTTAACAGTGGAAGTAATAAAGTTATATTTGTTGAGTGATGCAGACAAGTTTCTATATTTTTTCCCATGAACAGTGAAGTGCTTCTGTTTGCTCTGTTGACATGATACAAAATTCATTGTGAGATAGCATGGGAGATCTGACTGTAGGGTATTTTCAAAAAAAGAATTTCAGTGAGGATTTATTTATACTTTGGGGATATCTTTTAATTCCAAATTTGGTCTAAGAGATGCTAGATTATGGGGTTTTTAATTGTGGGGATTTTTCACATCTTTATTTCTGAGCACTTAGTCCCAAAACTCTATGTGAGCTCAAGTAAGAAGAGTGGGAAAATTTGAGGGTGCTTAAGTATGTTAGTTTTAGGAATAACTTTTCCTGTTAAAGTACGAGGCCCTAGATCTTTTTCTTTCGTTCTTCTAATTTACACAGAGTTTGCTTTTCCCCTCTAGTGTTAAATATAATCTATTTACTGTTTTGTTTGATTTTTGGTTGTTGAAAGAGTGGCTACAATGCTAATGTTTAAAATGAACTAAAAGTTGCTGAAACTTCTTAAATATTAAGGGTTTAAATTTCCTGTATCCCAAATCTTAGAGTGCTCTAAGAATAATAAAGTAAGGTAATGAACTTCCCACTTATGGAGGGCGATTTTGTTTATTCATTTTAAAAATTTGTGTTGGCTATGTGATCAAGTCTAAATTGTGCCACAAATATAGTGGAGAGGAAATGGAGCCAAAATATTTTTCTATAATATATTTTATTGTCTATCTCAATACATCTTTTATCTCTGAAGCTTTTTGGACATATCTCTTATATTTCCCCCCACTTGTATGTTTGGCATCTTATAAACATTGTTTCTAACTCTTGATCTCATCTCCCTGTGGAGGCTTATGTTTGCATCCCTAGCCTCCTAGTTCTAAGCCCACTTCAGTATCTTTTTAAAGGAGCATCGACAACCTACTTACAGTTTTAGCAACAGTTAGATCCTTTTGACATTTAATTTTTATGTATAAACTTTCTAAATTTATTGAGTTTATGTTAGATTTAAGGAAAGAAAAATAGCCAAATTTACATGTAGTCGTGAGCACATGAAGATAATAATTAACTGGTAAAAATGTATTCAGATTCGAAAAGGAAAACCAACTAGCAAATTGTTTATTTAAAAATGTATATATTTATTTAAGTATATATAAATATTTGCATAAACATATATACATTGATAAATAATTATTTAATAATTAGTACAGTTTTAATTCTCCAGAACATGCAGTTTTAATTTTACTGATATTTAATAAGCACCAGTGTCACGTTCCAGGCAGCCTGCTTTGTATGTAGTGAGAAGAAGTGATGACGATATCATTAAAAACCTCAACCCCATCTTGCAAAACAAAACAAAAGGTTGGTTTCTTGTTTTCAGGTCGATTTTTGTGGGACATTTATCTTCCTACCATTCCACCCCTCCCCAAATACTTATAGTGATGTCTGTGGTACCATGAACTGTTTACATAAAAAAGCAACAAGTGTTTTTCTTGAGATGCATGAAGGTTTGCAGTATTCTGTACTTCACCATCTGTCACTCCCCCCAAAAGTTACAGGGACAAACAAGTCAATGCCCAGTCAGAATTGTCCTTGAACTCTTTCCATCCTGAACTTTGTCACCTAAACCGTTTGGTTGTTGTGTTAACAGTCGTTTACAAGTCTTATTATTCATTTTCTTTTAATTGCATGTTCTACTTCCTTGGCTCCTGTGAACAAGCATTGCTTCCGTCCAGTTTGGTATGTGGGTCAGAAGGCACTGTTTCTCACCAGGGCGCTGCTGTTTCCTTTTCCTACTTGAATAGATTACAGATTATACTGGAATACGCCTGAGAAAAGGTCAAAAAGGAGGGTGAATGTCCTGGAACTGCAGCTGGGAAGCTTGTCGTTCTCATCTAGGATAGTGGGGGTAAAAAAGACAGAAAAAGAGAGAGAAATAGAGACTCCATCCCAACCCAAAACGTCCCACATTCAGGAACTTCCCATTTGCACAGGATACTTTTTATATTATCTGAAGGGATTCTATTTGGTTTTGATTAAATAATTATCGAGTGTTTGGCTGAGAAAGCTTTAATGTTAATTTAGATGGCAAGCAAGAGCTAAGCAGTGTTTTTAACTTTTCAGAGCCCAGATCTCCAGTGATAGTTTCAAAACAAGCTACCATTGTACTCATTTTGACAGAGTCAAGAAGTCAGGAGCTTTTCAACTACAGAGTTAACTTAGTTAAACGCATTGGTATATTTTGGATTTTTATCCCTGTCCTTTCCACAACAGGATATTAAAAGCAGACCAAAAGTTTTGATCTTCTGTGGAAAGTAAAATGCACACACACAAAAGCCCCATATGAACTCATTACCCAGGTTTTATTTTGGAAAGATATCACGTAGGGAATAGATAATCATGTAGAAGTCTTAGAGTAGGGAAATTGTTGGAAGGAGGACAATAATGGGATATTTGGGGGTAGGGATCTTCCCATAGAATTATCTTCTCAGGAATGCCAGCTTGTCACGTCAGCAATGGCTTTCAGTGTGCCTCATTAATTCAGTTTCAAAATTTAAGAGTTCAAAATATTAACAGACCAAGGACAATGACTGAGAGTGGGTCTTGTAGATGAGTGTGTGGAGAGGTGATGAGAACAGAATATGATACTATTGTAGGAATCTAATACATAGGAAGGTTTCTATTGTAAAACCTTCAGAGAAACGGAGTGCCTAGTGTATGTGCTCTGTGTCCCTGTTAAGGATCAAAAAGTGAGAAGATAATGCAGACCTCCTACTAACACTGGTCTCCCATAGGGCACTGTCAACACTGCCTAGTGTCCTTTTGCTGTTTTAGAAATGAATCTCTGCCATTTTCATATTTATCCCTGCATCCCTAATGACAACAAAGGACAATGCTCCTTTATCCTCCAGACATGCTGTTTGGTCCACTTTACTGGATTGTAGTCCTTAGTTTCTTACCCCTTTTGCTAGAATCTTCCTTGGATCCCCATCACCCACAATCTGTAGCTTGTGCCTCTAGAAAGCTAAAACAAAGTTTTCTTTCTCACTGATGTGATACTGTTTTAAGGTACTTTCTTATCTACAACTCTGATTGAATACTGAATGCTGTTTTAACTGCTTTTATTATTCCCTTTGGTTTACAGTATGGGGGAACAGGGAAATTTTTTAAAGGGGGAGATGGGGAAGAAGGCATCTAATTGCATTTTTATCTTATTTTTCCTCTTGTTTTCATTTAAGAAGAAATGCATGCATACACATAGATACACTGAAATTAGTTTAATATTTAGCATAATCTGAGATGGTTAACAATTTCAGGATCTGGCTGGCTTCAGAAATTTCTCGCAGCTGGCCATTTGCCACGTTCACGTGTTCTCACATCACTTCATTCAGAAGCTAATACCAAGCTGGCAGCGTCTGCAGAGAAGGTAAAGATAAGACAGAAAGGAGTCTAGCTGCATAGCCACATTACCTGAGAGTTGTTGCTGATGGCTTTTCCACAAACGTTCAAGTTTGTCAAAGCCCAGTAAATCTTAGAAAGTTTATTTTCCTTGTAGCATCTGTGTTTTATAATGGGTCTTTTAATTTGTTTTTACTTGGTCTGCAGGGATTTCTTTTGTCCGGAGTTTTCAGACTCTGTCTTTTTTTTTTTTTTCCTTCTTTTTTTTCCTGTGGAAGTGAGTCCGTTAATGATGACTGGTTTGGGAATATGCCTCTCTGCAAAGCTGACCTGACACGCTATTCCTCCAGTGCAGCAACAAAGCCCATTGTTATTTTCTCTCTCTACTTTTATCCTCAACTTAATCCATTTTCCTCTGTGTTTTTATGGTATAGAATGTCTGGGAAAATATACTTTGGGACAATGCATAAATGATAAGATGGCACTTTGGAGTTAGCAAAACTTTTAGTACACAGATTGCACCATGTCAACCTCACATGCAGGCAGTGGTACCGTGTATTAGTAAGAAGGTTGGGAGTTCCTTTACCCCCCTGTATAAGCCATCTGCAGGTATTCTTCATCTAAAACAGGAGAAAAAAATTTAAAACGAGCACATGAGGTTGTTTTCATAATTCATTTTTCAAAAATGCAATCATATTCAAGTAAATACAGAGAGTCAGTGGTTAAATTAAACCCCAATGTGAACTGTTCTGATTTAGTGATTTGTCGTAACATTAAAAACAATAATAACCATAAACAAATAAACAACTGAAAATAAAGTGTCCTAGCTTTAAACATCAAGGGATGTTTTCTAAATTCTGATTTTTAAATGATTTTCTATTTCCAAATAGAATTGCTCCTTTAATTTATTGAGAAACCATTTTATTAGCATTTGGAATTTTTTCCCTCCAAAGGATCTCTGTCTATCTTGGGGACTGGTAAACCTCTAAAGGATCAAAGCTCTAGTGGATTTGGATAAAGACCCAAAAGCCTGAAGGCTTATGGAAGTTTATCTATATAGAGTAAGCCCAAAAAACTAGGATGAGAGTCTTAGAAGAGCTTATTTTCTCATGAGATTTTTGGGACTTCCTCTGTTTGGATGTGCCAGAAATAGTGTGAGAATATCCATTCTCATGGCATTTGTCACTTACAGGTCTTGTCCCAGCTGGAATTGGAAAGTATAATGGTGTGTGAAATAGTATATGTATTTTAAGACTTTATGAAGCCCAGCAGTAAAACTGCAATTAAACAACCTCTGCTATTTTCAATGTATTTGTACAAAAAAAAAAAAAAAAAAAAGCAAGCATAGTAAAGAACGGTTAGTGAAAGTTACATTTAGCACTTATGTAGTAACTCTTCATTGATCTCAAAAAATTTTAATTGGACCATTCCTGTCATATAGATGCCTGAGAGGTGGAGCAAAGAAATAGTGTTACTATCCCTCTTTGTCCAAAGGGAAATTGAAGCCTAAATTGACGTCTAAGACTTGGGGCACTATAAGTTTCATCCTGCTGAACCTCATTGTACTAAGAAGCTTCCAGCTTAATGGAAAATTCTGGCTTGGAAATTTAGCCTTGATATAACTAAGGAAGTGTTTCAAGATTTATTTTTCAAGTTACTGAAATCCAGGCTCCTGGCCTACTCTACACGAGACTAAGCAGAGTAGTGAGAGGCATGGATTCCAGCACCTGACTATCTTCTGAAGTACTTTGAGTCCCCTCCAAAGTTAATTTGTTTTCTACATACCACAGGGCTGTATTTTCCTCTACTTCCTGGGTATGGGGAAAAAGACATTTTCTTCATTCATTCAGAAACATTTACGGAGCTGTCAATGATTAGTGAGACATTGCCCCATACTCGGGAGGAGTCTGCAGTTTTCATGGAGGATAAATCTGGAGGTTTGTTCGAGTCTAGCTGCATTTACAAAGAAAATCCATGACACAAGAGATAGGGAAAATTAATGTTTAACCAAAGACTTTGAATAGTACAAAGGAGAAGAAGGGATCATTACATTATTTTTGTGTATTTGATTTATTGAGTATGAACTTTTTAAAAATTTGGTTTAAATTTTAATGTATATATATATTTTTACATGTAGTTCATTAATTGTCAGCTAATGAAATCTCTTGTCTAAGCTAGTTCCCTCATTTTACTAACTCCTTGATGTAATTGTGCACATATCTCTCATCTTATCCTTTATTTTCTATTAGAAAAGTAAAGGTAAGAAGATACCAAGTTCCTTTGTGCTCAAAATTTGTGTACCT